>NC_048600.1:58576435-58885018 GCF_003668045.3 Cricetulus griseus
CTCTTTGTTGATTATTTGGGTAACATTAATTTTTGGGGGGGCTGGTGTTTGAGTTCACTTTCCCCTAAGATAAAACTATTCTCTAACGTGTCAGCATTCAGTGCTCTGAGATCAGAGCCAGATGGCTCATGGAAGTTTGTGTGTGACTGAGTGTGAGAGTTTCCTAATAATGTAGCACAAACAACAGAACACAGAGTTTTCTTAAGATATTGCATTCCCTATTCCCAATGTCAATTGGGCAAGTTGGAAGATGTGTGAGAGATGTCCATCAAACAGTTTGTGAGTAGATATCTATTCCTTCTCTGGATATAGTGCTAGATTTTTCTGTAAGAATTCCTGCCAAGAACTCTACTTACAACCTATGTATCATAGGCAAAACTGTGGACTGAGATTCAGGCCTGGCATCCATCCTGTCTGTAGCGGTTAGTTGGAAATAGGCATGTGACCTATTTCCGGCCAAGGAAAACTGCAGAGCAAGAATCGTGGCTGTTCTTCCCTCTGGGCTGGGAGCAGGAAGGATGTAAGAAGAAGAGACATTTCCAGAGACCTTGAAAAGCCAAAAAGGGAGAGGTACAGAGTTAACAGGTAGAGAAAGAGCATGAAATCAAGACTGAAGTTGGCAGTTTTGTAGGCCGATCAGTCATAGGGGAGCCAACACATTTTAGTGTGTGGCGAGACACTGCGAGGAAGGATTTTAGTCACTTGCCAACGAGAGTCCTTGATGGTTACAGTATATGCCATGGGCAATGCCTCTTCGTGTGATGAGTTACAGTCTCACTCACCCACATACTTCGCAGATGTGTCAATGGAGGAGCTAAATGCCACCATCAGCCTCATGAGCGATGGCATCCTGCAAATGGCTGAAAACTGAGCTCAGAGCTGGAGCAGTTCTTCTTAAGCCCATCCAAAAGATGTCTGCTTAGGATAAAAGTGGGAAAGGTAGTTTTTGAGAAAGAAAAGTAACATTATTTGATTTTATCATTTTCTATTGTTGGCAAAGTCACTTAAAAATCTCCTTTGAAAGTCATATCATTTGGAGCAGGGCCTAGGCCCTCCTCCTTGTGTCTAGGCTGAGAGAGTATCCCTCTATGTGGAGTGGGCTCCCAAAGTCCATTCATGTACTAGGGATAAATACTGATCCACTACCAGAGGCCCCATAGATTAACCAGACCTCCAAACTGACATCCTCATTCAGGAGGTCTGGAACAGTCAGTACTATGCTGGTTTCCCAGCTATCAGTCCATGAGCTCCCTCTTGTTCAGGTCAGCTGTTTCTGTGGGTTTCTCTAGCCTGGTCTTGACCCCTTTGCTCATCACTTATCCCTCTCTGCAACTGGATTCCAGAGTTCAGCTCAGTGTTTAGCTGTGGGTGTTTGCTTCTGCTTCCATTAGCAACTGGATGAAGACTCTAGGATGACATAGAAGGTAGTCATCAATCTCATTATCAGGGGAAGGCATTTAAGGAGGCCTCTCCACTATTGCTTAGGTTGTTAGTTGGGGGTCATCCTTGTAGATCTCTGGACATTTCCCTAGTGCCAGATTTCTCTTTAAACCCATAATGGCACCCTCTATTATGGTATCTCTTTTCTTGCTCTCCTCTATTCTTCCCCTGACTCGATCTTCCTGCTGTCTCATGTTCTCCTAACTCCCCCTCCCCTCCCCCATGCTCCCAATTAGCTCAGGAGATCTTGTCCTTTTCACCTTCTCTGGGAGACCATGTATGTCTCTCTTAGGGTCCTCCTTATTTCCTAGCTTCTCTGGTGGTGTGGATTGTAATCCTTTGCTCTATGTCTAAAATCCATATATGAGTGTGTATATACCATGTTTGTCTTTTTGTGACTGGGTTACCTCACTCAGGATAGTTTCTTCTGGTTCCATTCATTTGCCTGAATTTCAAGACTCCATTGTTTTTTTCTGCTGAGTAATACTCCATTATGTAAATGTACCACGTTTTCTTTATCCATTCTTCAGTTGAGGGGCATCTGGGTTGCTTCCAGTTTCTGGCTATTACAAATAATGCTTCTATGAACATGGTTGAACAGATGTCCTTGTTGTATGAATGTGCATCTTTTGGGTATTTGCGTAAGAGTGGAATTGCTGGATCTTGTGGTAGACTGATTCCCTTTTTCCCGAGGAACTGTCATGGAAGAACTCACCCTCCCTGGGGAGCAGAAAGGGGATGGGATAGGGAGTCAGTGGGGGGCAGGGGAGGAGGGGAGGGAGAGGGAATTGGGCTGACATGTAAAACAAGCTTGCTTTTAATTTAAATAAAAAGAAAAGGAAAAAAAATTAACCTTTAACCCGAGGCTCCAGAAGGCAACAATAAAAGCACAGAGCATTTGATGAGATGCTTACTGTATATCAGGCAGTGTTCTAGGTCTTCATAATACATTCATGGACCACGTAGCAGTATTTCCTTCCACAGTGGCCATGCTTATGATGGTGAGCTCATTGAGATTACAGTGGAGCTAAAAACTTATTGAATCCTATCAACACTGAGACTGTTGTAACCTTGTAGTACAAGACATCACTCGTGTTTATGGTGATGTTGGTGTAAACCAGCCTGCCACACTCGTGCTGTATAGAAGCATAGCACACATGACTAAAGTACAGGATCCAGCAATCAATGATGATAATAAAGGTCTATGTTACTGCTCCATGGATTTACAGTACACTTTTTGCTTTGGTTTGTTTTTCTGCCTGGCTGGGTATTGAACCCAAGGTCTCATATATTTGAAACAAACGCTCCACCACTAAACCACATCTAACGCATCTATTTACTATAACACTTTGATCATTATTTTAGACTGTCTATTGATACTTGTAAAATGTACTTCAACTTAGTAAAATGAATGAATGAATGAATAAATGAATGAATGAAAGAATGAATAAATACTGAAAAAAAGTCTCCATTGATACACATTTAAACCAAAGTGACTTGTGCCAATAGATGAAGTGAGGTAATGCTGAAGATGGTGAGCCATCAATTGGGGTGCTACAACTGTGTCAAAGGCGTTTTGTGAGCGCAGACATGACAAAAATTATTTAATTATTGATCTGCAGGGATGAAGAACCACTTTGTTGAAATCTAGGCCTGCATGACCTGGAGTGTGATCATGGTGCACATGAAGCTGTGGTCTTCTAGTTCCAAGATCCGGGTCCTTTTGCCACTGAAAAGAAAGCACTCCCGCACTGCCTGAGAGTGCTTCAGATGCTGGGGTTGCTTCAAAGAACAATCTAAGTTCCTGCCCTCATGGAGAGTTTGCTTTCTTTGAGCCAAGTTTAAATTAATATGCATCATAGCTTCATTTGTGGTGTTTGTTTTCAGTTGTTGCTGAAAAGATAATTGCTGCAAACCTCTTGGTTCAGCATGACTCAAATTCAGTATCTTACAGATCTGAGAGCCAGCAACATGGTGTGGCTATCACTACATTAAAATCAAAATGCTTGTGCAACTATGTCCCTTCTGGAGGAGATTCTTTGGGAAGTTCCTATTTTCTGTCCCTTTCCAGCTTCTAGGAACTTCCAACATTCCTGAGATGATGTCTTCTTCACATCTCCGAGACTTCCTTTTCCACTGCCACAGCCCCCCTGACCCCTTTCTTCCCTCTGAAGAAGACATCCCTGGCATAGTTCCTCTGGCATAGGTCAGCATCATGTCCCTGATGCGGGATCTGTAACTTAAACACACAGAATCCAGAGCTTAGGATTTGGACATCTGTGGAAGCCATAGTTCAGGCCACCATAGGTAGTTAGAGGTCCTACAGTAAAAGCAAGGTAAGGTCAAGTCACGACCCCAACAATGGACAGAAGACTCCCAAGGGGAGTGTGTTAATTACTTTCTGATTGTTGTGGTCAAATAGACAAAAGCAAGTTTAGGGAGAAAGGATTTATTCTGACTCATAATTTGAGGGGGGCAGTTATTCCATCATGGTGTGGGAAGATATGGCACAGGAGCAGGAGACTGTCTGGTTAAGACCCATATACAGTCAGGGAACAGAGAGTGAACAGGAGGTGGAGCCAGGCTTTAAAACCTCTGACCCATCACAGTGACCCACTTTCTCCAACAAGACTCCACCTCGTAAAGATTCTACAACTTTCCCAAATGCCCAGTAACAAACAGCTGAGAACCAAGTATTCAAACACATGAGTTGATTGACAGCTGTGTGTGTGGGAGGGGGCATTTCACAATCAAAGCTCAACGGAGCATCATCATGTGGATGGTGTTCCATTTCACAGATGTTTAATGAGACCATCAAGTGCTTGAGGACACAAGTTGGAGAGAAAAAGAGTCAGGGGAAGAGAACATTACCCCCTCTGTCATGTAGAAGGCAGGGCAAAGTTGAAAACAAGGAGCAAAGAGCTGACAGAAATATCAGGAGCGGGGAGGCCCCAAATGTTGAATGAAGCTCACATTGGAGGAAGTAAGAACCGTGGGAGCTGTGCCAGCCACCAATTGAGTCTGTGATATGGTGACAGTTAGGGACCTTGGGACATGGAGTTTCTGAAGAGTGAGGGGAGGGTTAGAAGCCTGGTTGGCAAAAGATAATGATGAGAGAAGGAGAACTGAAGGTGGCAAGCAGAGACAGTCTTTTCAAAAAGGGTTGCACTTGGGAGAGAGATAGGCAGAGTAGTTAGAAAATGAATGTCAAACTGATGGGGGATGCTATGCCTTGGCTATGGGCTGAGGAAGAAGGCTGTGTGGAAGAGCAGGTACCCACATGGGAGAGTGTGGAGAAAGAGATGGGCAAAGTCCTAGAGAAATAGGGGGAGCAAGGGAACCCCTAATAGATGGAGGTACATTCTCTAGTCAAATGACCAGTGAAGACTCCAGATCTGTGGCCTGAAAGCTTAGGTGAGAACAGCTAGCCTTACCTGTGCCTTTTCTTTCTTTTGAGTTTTCATGTGCTGCTGGAGGTTGGAGAAAGTGGAATGTATGCAGGACTGTACCAAAGTGAAAGACCGAATGGGGTCTTTGAGCATCTGCATAGAGATGTGGGGATGTAATCCAGTATTCAACATCCATCCTATCGAGTATCAGTATCTCTGGCTGGCTTCTGGTCTGGTCCTCATCCTTGCCTTCCAGTATCAGAGCAGTATTTATGGGTGGTCAAGGAATGTCTGGCACTTGATAGAAGGTTTCAGGACCCCAGGCCCAGCCCACTGAAGTCAAATGTTTGGGGATGAGACTAATGTTCACATTTAAGACCATTTTCCCATGATCCAAGCTTAGTTGGGGCTCACAGTCAGTGCTCTGTGAGTGTCACTGTGTCTTTAACAGCCTGTGAAGTTCCTAGCTCTAGGTTACAGGAGCTGCTTGCTTTGGAGAAACTACCAAGAAAATTTGATCCTCTGATAATTCCTCCTTTTCATCCGAACTACAATTTTCTTCCTTGTTTTTCCTTTTGATTTTCACTTTTCTTCCATCCCAACAAACTACCACTGAATCCTGTCCCTCCCAAATGGAAATTCCTGGAAAATGTTAATATTTGATATGAAGAAGTTCCAGGGGTGTGGTGTGTTTGGCTAAGAAAGCAGAACTCTGTGGACTTCTAAGTAAAATCAAAAGACATATTCTTCTCTCCCTGATGTTTGCTTCCCAACAGGAAAACCACCTCTTTTTTCCATCACCCCACTCAGCTTCCCCGTCTTTGAAAGCCTGCCCATCCATTCCTTTTGGCTTGGGCAAAAGGTGCTTGTCTCCAAAGAAGCATCACTATGCTCAGAAAGTTGCTTCATATTAGGTACATTTAGAGTGCAGGCTAGCGGGTTCTCATGGGTTTGTCCCTTGTCAGTGGGCTGAGTGACACATATGTATGCAGTGACTAAAAGTGGTTCCATTCACTTAGGAGGAGGGCTCTCCTTCCAACCTTTAAGTTCATTCATAAGATGATTCCTGTCTGTTTCCCACCTCATCCCAGAGCACATGTGAGTTCGGTGGAGGCTAAGGTTGTTGTAAGGGTGGGTAACAGTGGGCAAATTACACCATCAGGACCATGTGCCTTTGTGGGCATCTGAACATCTTGTGATTTTTCTGGGGCCGGTGTTTTCTGACTTATTTCTTCCTTCTTTGTGTTCTGTCTGCTCCAATGTTTTCCTATTCGGGCACCATTGTGTAGCTTTCTCCTGCTTGGGGCCTCTTCTTCCTTAGCTCAGCATTTTAGCAGTCTGTGCCTATTCAGCATTCAGAGACAAGGTCTTGCACTTCAGGAAGTCTCCACCAATGCCACTGTGTCCACTTCATGCCCCGCTTTCCCTTGACACCTTGTATATAACACATATGCTAATCTCTCTCTCTCTCTCTCTCTCTCTCTCTCTCTCTCTCTCACACACACACACACACACACACACACACACACACATCTTTGAAGACACATACCTCCTGGTAACTTCTCAGGAAGAGGGGAGGGAATTGTATAGCTGGGAGGGAAGGGGAGAAATGCATAGAGGGCTGCAGGGGATTGAGACACTGTGAGGGTCACCTCCTTGGACAGTCATGCTCTTGCTGACTCTCACTTTCTCACCACACATGGTGATTCTTGCAAGGAATCTGCACACACAATTTTACATTTATGTCTTGCCTGGTCAATGTTCAGGTCGGTCAGCCCTTGAGAAGTGGCTGAGCCCATGTGACCCAAGATATCTGTAGAGACAAAGAACCAATGTCCTCCAGCTCAGCTCACTCTCTGCAGGCACCACCAAGCTTCTATGATTTGCCATCCAGGTGCTAGCTCCTCGGATCACTCTCTTGTGCACATAGCAATTTCTCTGACATTCAGAGTTGGACGGGCTGCCATGGTCTCAGTATCCTTTCCATAGCAGCATTCAATACTGACTGCTTTTTTATGAATGATATTATTAATACTATGAATGAATATTAAGCTATGAACATTTGGCAAATGAAGAGGTTTGAGTCAGCAAAGAGAAAACAGGCTCTCAGAGTGGGAATTTTATAAACCTTTAGCATAGGATGATTTACAGCCTGATGTGTTCCTCATGATAAACAAAACGAGACTGCCTGTGGGACTGTAATTCTCAGGTAACATCTGAGCTGCCAGGGACGGATGCTGGGATCTATTAGTGATGGCTGCCTGGAGGAAGAGGCTGAGGGCAGTGGAGGCCTGTTCATCACCTCTCATCCCACATGCTAAACAACTTCCAAGGCCAGGTCCTGCCTGGAGTTAACTCTGCCATGGGATTAAGAGTTCTTCTTCTTCTTCTTCTTCTTCTTCTTCTTCTTCTTCTTCTTCTTCTTCTTCTTCTTCTTCTTCTTCTTCTTCTTCTTCTTCTTCTTCTTCTGCTTCTTCTTCTTCTTCTTCTCTCTCTTTCTCCCTCCCTCCTCCCTCTTTCTTTCTTCCTTTCTTTCAATTCTTTAATTACCACTCATATTTACATATCCATTCCCCCATTCCCTCACCCTCTCATCCTCCCATGTTCCCTACCAACCTCCCCAACCCATCCCCCAACTCCTCCCCAGGGACAGTGAGGCCCTCCACCAGGGACCTTCAAATCTGTCATATTGTTTGGGGGAGAGCCCAGGCCCTCCTTGCTGTATCTGGGCTGCAACATTATCCCTCTATAGGGAATGGGCTCCCAAAGTCCATTTGTGCTCTAGGGTTGAAGACTGGCTCCACTGTTAGAGGTTCCATAGACTGTCTTGGCCTCCTAGCTGGCACCCACATTCAGAGGGCTTGGTTCGGTCCAATGCTGTTTCCGCAGCTTTATGACTAGGGTCTCCATGCTCTCACTAGGGCAGGTCAACTGTTTCTGCAGGTCTCTCCAGCCCCATCTTGACTCCTTTGATCATCCCTCCTCCCTCTCCACAACTGAATTCCAGTAGTATGGTTCAGTGCTAAGCTGTGGGTGCCTCTTTCTGCTTCGAACAGCTACTGGATGAAGGCTCTAGGAATGATAACCAGGGTAGACATCAATCTCATTATAGGGGAAGGGCATCAATGGCATTTTCTTCACCACTGCTTGGATTCTTAGTTGGTGTCATCCCTGTGGATCCTCTAACATTTCCCCTGTGCCAGGCCTCTCTCCATACCTGTACTGTCTCCCTCAATCAAGGCATCTCCTTTCTTGCTCTCTATTACTCCCCTGTCTCAGTCCTCTTGTTCTCCTCCCCCTTCCCTTATTTACTTCCCACCTTCTTCCTCTCCACCCATACCCTATGCTCCCACTTTGTCCAGGGGTTCTTGTTCCCCTCCCCTTCTTTGAGGGACTATGCAATCTTCTTTTGGGGTCCTCCTTGTTCCCTAGGTCCTCTGGCAGTGTGGATTGTAGACTGGTAATCCTTTGCTCTATGTCTAAAAATCATATATGAGTGAGTACATACCATGTTTATCTTTTTGTGACTGGGTTACCTCACTCAGGATGGTTTCTTCTAGTTCCATCCATTTGCCTGCAAATTTCAAGATTCCATTGTTTTTTTTCTGCTGAATAGTACTCCATTATGTAAATGTACCACATTTTCTCTATCCATTCTTCAGTTGAGGGGCATCTAGGCTGCTTCCAAGTTCTGGCTATTACAAATAATGCTGCTATGAACATAGTTGAAAGTATGTCCTTATTATATGAATGTGCCTTCTTTGGGTATATGCCCAAGAGAGGAATTACTAGATCTTGAGGTAGGCTGATTCCCGTTTTCCTGAGAAACCACCATACTGATTTCCAAAGTAGTTGTACAAGTTTGCACTCCCACCAGCAATGGAGGAGAGTTCCTCTTTCTCCACATCCTCTCCAGCATAGACTGTCATTGGTGTTATTGATTTTAGCCAATCTTATAGGAGTAAGGAGTAAGAGTGGTTTTGAGCTGCATTTCCCTGATGGCTAAGGATGCTGAGCACTTTCTCAAGTGTCTTTCAGCCATTTTAGATTTCTCTGTTGAGAATTCTCTATTTAGTTCTGCACTCCACTTTTTAATTGCATTGTTTGGTGTTTTGATGGCTAGCTTCTCGAGTTCATTGTATATTTTGGTAATCAGCCCTCTGTTAGACGTGGGGTTGGTGAATATCTTTTCCCATTCTGTGGGATGGCGTTTTTTGTCTTGCTGTGTCCTTTGCCTTACAGAAGCTTCTCAGGGATTAAGAGTTCTTAATCTCTGCTCTTAAGGCCTTGTGTTTGTAAGCACATTCAAAGGTCAGACAAGGTGTCCTGTTCTCTCACTTTCCACGTTGTTCCTTTGAGACACAATATCTCACTGAACCGGGACTTACACTGGTAGTAATCAAACCCCAGTGATCACCCTGTCTGCCTGCTACAGTGTTGGAATTATAGATATTTGTGCCCACACCCTACTTTTCTATGGATGCTAGAGATTCACACTCAGGACTGGGATACTTGCCCAGCAAGTGCTCTTTCCCACGGAGCCACCTCCAGCTCCTAACCTTTCCCTCCCTTGCCACACACATGCCTTCTCTTGCCTTGCCATGCACATACCTTACTTTGCCTTTCCTTTCCTTGTCATGTGCATGCCTTGCCTTGCCTCATCATCCCCTTGCATTGCCTTACCTGGGCATACACATGCCTTGTCTTGCCTAGCCATGTGCATGCCTTGTTTTGCATCACCTTGCCTTGCATTGCCATGGCTATTATGCCTCTGACTAAAATGCCTCATTGCTGTTGAAATTCAGAGGCCAATAAATGGTGCATAGAGTCATTAGTGATTTATTTATTGCCCCCTTATTTTCTTGCCTCTTAGGTGCCTCAACTACCTTCTTGTGCATTTCTTTGCTTAGTTAAATTAAAAGAGTTCATCTAGTTTCTCTCTCTGCCATTCCTTTTGGAAGGGACAATAACCAGCCTTTAATGAGCTTGTGATTCTGAACTAAGATAGAATAATTCCTGTGACTCTGCACCTTGCATCGATGGCAATACATTTATATTAGAAGTTGATGGCCTGTGGGAAAAGACCATTATTCTAAATATCAAGATGAGGTTTTAGGAGCTGATGGAGGGCTTGAAGCCAGAGGGCAAAGAGAGAGCAAAGAAGCACAGTGAAAATCAGACTTGCATATACATGGAAACGGACGGCTTTCTGCTCTGAGTCAGAGATGGTTGATGGCTTTCCAGGGCTGTTGGTGCAAAAATCATATAGAGTCTGGAGGCTGGTCCAATTTTTTGGTTAGGGGAATGCCAGATGATGTGAAGGATGGTGAGAGAGGCCAGTCTTACATCCAAAAATGGCAAGCTAGAGAGTGCTGCAGGTGGAGAGAGCCGATGGTTAGTGACTGTTTGTCACCTCGGACCTAGACTACCTTCTGTATGGAAATTTTATATGAAGCAGCAAAAACAGTAAATAAACTGAAGTGCATAGTCATACATAATCCAATCACTGTCATTACCACTAAATACACAACACACACACACACACACACACACAGAGTGAGTGAGAGAGAGAGAGAGAGAGAGAGAGGGAGAGAGAGAGAGAGAGAGAGAGAGAGAGAGAGAGAGAGAGAGAGAGGTGTATATGTATATATTTTGTGAGACAGGATGTTTTTACTGTGTAATATTCTGTGAGTGAGTCCCTTCCTTGGCAAACAATACTGATCTGTGATATATTGAGCATCCATCATTTGTCTTTTTAACAATTGTTTCTATGTCTTTGTTTCTTGACAGAACTCAGGGTTTCCAAGCAAAGTGACAGGAGACAGTCAGTGTGCTATTGTCCCTCTACAGAGTACACTTTGCTTAGCTTTGCTGGTCAGATGATCTTCACATACAGTTCTTGGTGAATGTGCATCTGAACCAGTTTGCACCACAGAGGACTTCTGAGGTAGAAAGCTTCTTGTTATGGAAGAATTTGGAATTGATGATTTCTATTCTCTTGGGTAGTATGACATAAGAAGGTGGTATTTCAAGTTTTAGTGGCTGTGGTTATTATCAAGAAAGGGGAAATTGGAAACTGAAGCTACACATGACAGAATTGAGACTATGGTGGAAATGTGAATCTCCAGACTCCATCATTGGCCCCCACGTCAAACCATACCTGAGGCCCAAGCAACTTTAGACTTCTCAGGTAAATGCAATCCTGTTTGAGTTAGGTTTTTTGTTGTTGTTGCTGGCAACCTCAAATATTCAAAAGAACGGAATAATACACCGTGAACATTTTCTTGTCTACTGTAAAAGAAGTTCTTAATGGTCTAGATAATAAAAACGCAGAATCAGATATAGATGTAAATGCTGACAGATCAGACAGAAGGAGCAAGCCATGCCACACCTTACCTCCTTAGCATCTCAGCAGACAAGAGGGCAAGCAAGTTCCTGTTTCTCCCTACTTATATCCTTTTCCACTCAGCTACTTCACTTCCTATCTGTTCGTACAGATTTCTAGACCTCTATTGTTAGCCAGTAGCCAGCTTCATTCTCTGACCTTCAGACAGGCTTTATTTGTACAAGCAAGATATATCCACCATCTACTGTCCAATTTAGCCTTCAAACCATTGCATGAGACAAGCATATGTCTATTTCACAATCAAAAAGTTAAGAAACAGAGAGGACAGTGGGCCTATTCAAGCTCCCTGACCTGTATAGGGTCATACAGTCAAGTAGTGGCTGACTCAGGCTCTCTGAGTAATACCTTTTCTAATTGGTAATTCCTCAATGTAGAGAGATTGAAATCCCATGGAAAGAACAGTTCTAGAGGATGAGACCACATTAGTAGGCTGATAGTGAGGATATAAGGTCACCCACAGCCCAAGTCCACTGTGTCCTGAACTTGAAGTCACAGGTACAACGCATGAAAAGACTTAATGATTAGGGCAGCAGTTCCCAAAGCATAGACTGGGGAGACCTTTTCAGGAGGTTTGTGATGCTAAAGCTGTTTTCATATAATGTTAACATAATATTTGACCTTCTCTTCCTAAAGTCGACAGGAGAGGGTGGCAGAAGCTACTGGGCATGCAATACATAATAGGCTAAATGCAGATGGAATTATAAGAGTCTTCTGTCTAGTGCGAAATCAGGTAGTAGAGAACCTACAGAAATGTCAAACAATGACCCCCTTCTCATTATGGGGAGATACAACCTTACTGCTAAACAAAGCTGTCTGAGGCTTTGGGATTTTGATGATTGTGAAGGCATTCTGATACCATACAAATGGAATCTCTGGTTTAAATGATAAATATGATCTGAAATTAATTCTTCTCAAAGACCATTCAAACAAATCAAACTTTTTTTTGGCTCTTGACATCTGGACTCTAGGCACAAAATCTAATGTGAAGTAGAGGTTTAACTACTATTGGTGGGTCATGTGATTAGCCTGGCTTAAACCACATTGTGTAACTTTGGTCCAAAGTTCACTTGGGGATGGAAATGATTTGGTTGAGTGTGTTGATGCTTTCAATTAGAAATTGCCCATTACTGTGTGGTTTGTAGACTCACAAAGCCACTGGATTTGTGTGATGAGAGGTGTCTATTTTGCACACACCATCAGGCTCTCTGCTGTTGAACAACTAAAGCTTCTGATGGTTGACTGGACAGAGAAGAGAGCATGCAAAAGATAATGGGAGCTTTCTAGTTGGCATCTGAAAATGCCACTCTCCTGAATCAGGCACTGCCCATCTAATTGTCTCACCAAGCATGGAAGAAGACTATAACTTCTGTGCATAGATGCCAACATTGTACGCTGACACCTTAGCAGTTAGATCCTCACTAGTATCTATGCCAGCAGACAGCCTCTCCTTTGGTTACCATCTTCAGAATCAAATTAAGGGAGAGCCTGGGCATAAGCTATCGTCTAAGCTGCAAGGGAGCCTGAAGTTTGATTTTCCTCTCCTGCTAACAGCTGTGAGGTCTAAGGCGAGGTAATATGTGTGGATACTCAGAATTTCAGTGATGTTCTCTACCTCCTCAGGTAGTTAAGAAGAATGAATAAGTTTCTTTTCTGAAACCGAATAAATTAATCATCATCATCATCATCATCATCACTATGATACTGTGTGCACCAAGAAGGGAAGGGACCAATCTTCTCTGTAGACAGTTTCTCCCCTACATGGTAGGCCAAGAGGATTGGCTTCAGTCTGAGCAGTAGCTCTCATCAGGACAGACTTCTGAACACTGGTTCTGAGAGACCTGCTTGTCTCTGTTCTCTTGTTTCTTCATCCTCTTGGGCAACAACAGATGGCAGGTATAGTAACATGGTAAACAATCTTGCACTAGCTGGTTATTTTAAGGTGGGGAGATGGAAAGTGAATTGTATTAATCTTTCTCACTCTTTCTACGACATGCAAAAAATATTAGTAAAGAGTACATAGCATTAAAACTGAGTTTAAATTCAAAATTAGCAGCAACACTGCTTTCATATCAATGTGAGTTCACCTTATTTAGCCCAAGATGGTTTGGGAGCAGGGACTCCATGTAGGACATGGTCTAAGATTAATTCTGTGCTTTCTAATGTACACTGAATGGTGACTCTATGCAGTTTTTTAAGTGTGGAGCAAGGATCAAGAATGCTACCAGTATTACCCAAGAAAAAATGAGTTTGGGAGACACAGGGAAAAAGTTCTTTACCCATGTGAGTGGTTTTTTCCAGGCCTTCACCCTGTCAAGGTGCCTTGAGAAGCCCTAGGAGGGATTCACAGCCTTAGCACTCCTTACCCAAGGCAACTTCACAAGAGTACTATCTGGGGAGCACACTTCAGGAAATGTTGAAGTATCTCGGGGACCACTTCTGGCTATAAATTTGCAGCATCATGTGTTCTCATTTAAGCTTTTTTGCATGTAAGCAAGATGAGGGACTATGGTCCAAATCACCTATCAAAATCTAGCTGCTGTTAGACTGGGACCCAAACTCACACCTCTTGAGCCTCCAGCTTCTCTCATAGGCACACAGTGGGGAAGGCAGATGTTAAAAGAGTTAATTGTGTAGCCCCCTGACAAGGTCTGTTGAGTTTCTACCCCCAAGGATTGCAGAATGTTCTAATTTGAGAACAGCACATTACAGAAAGTACAAGAATTTATAACAAGGTCATTAAGACTGGAGTGGGCTCTAATCCCTTACAGAAATGGGAAATCTGTCTCAGTCCCTAACATGCTCACTGTGCAAGCATGAGAACCCAGGTTCAATACACACATAAAAGAGCCAGGCATGGTGGGCATTCTCAGGGATGGGTAGAGTGGATCCTGGGGCTTAATGGCTAGCCAAGATAATGTAATTATAGAGCCCCAGGCCAAGGACAGACCCTGTCTCTAAAACAAACAAATACATGTGGATGGAGTTTCTTTCCTGCCTGGTCCCACAGCCATTTAGCCCCAAATGAACACCAGAAGCTTCTATTAAACTGTTGGTCGATGGTTCAGGCTTCTTACTGGCTAGCTCTCTCTTAATTATTAACCCATAACTACTAATCTATGTATTTCTACATGGTTTTTATCCTACTGGAGAGCTTCTGTCATCCTATCTTCCCAACATCTACAAGGCATCTCCCTCTGGAGGCTTCTCTCTCTTTCATCTACCCACCATTCTCCTTGTCTGGTAGCCCTGCCTATACTTTCTGCCTGACTACTGGCCAATCAGTGTTTTATTCATCAACCAATAAGAGAAACATATATACTGAAGAACATTGCCCCATTAAACACACAAATAAACAAACCCACAGGTTGATAGTACCTGAGGAGGAATGACACCTGAGATTGTCCACTGGCCTTCACACATATGCACACATATGCATATGTACTCCTGTACATATATGTCCACTTACTCCCCCCCATATATATATATATATATATGAGAGAGAGAGAGAGAGAGAGAGAGAGAGAGAGAGAGAGAGAGACATGGAGAAAGGCCAAAACATGGAGAAGGCCAAATGAAAACAGAGGCAAGATGGGGCTGGGGTGTGGCTCAGAGTCTTGCACAAGGTCCTTGGTTTTGTCCTCAGGCCCCAGGATGGGTTAGCATAGAAAGTAGAGGCAGATTGGAACAGTACTGTCATCAGCCAAGGACCCTCAGAAGCAGGAAGAGGCAGGAAGACTCTCCCATGAAAGATTTTAGAAGGACCACAGGCTGCAGATAACTTGACTTGGGGCTACTAGCTTCCAGAGCCACAGGACAATAATTTCAGTTGTTCTGAGACATGCTTTGTCATGCAAACCCAGAGATGGATACAGCAGATGTGACACAGCTTTGAAATGGCAATCTTAGGCTCTCTTTAAGCCTAGCTTAGATCTACAGACAACAGTTCACGACTTGATTCTAATGAAATCCACGGGCCTTAGCCCTGGGTTGACAGTATTAACATTTATCAACTATGATCAAGGAACTTCTCCCTTCTCTGCTGAACACAGCACCCCTTCTCCCTCTTCTTTTGCCTCAGAAACAAGCAAGAGAAGCTGGAGGTTCAGAAGTTAAAAAACAAAACAAAACAAACAAGACAGAGCCACTAATGTTTTATGTCTGGCACCCCTACTTCCCTGTGCTGGGCCTCTAGGCCAAGGAATGTGACCTCTCTCTGAGGAAAGAGCCAAGGGCAGGTGTTATTAGTGTACTGGGAAGCTACCATGCTGCCTGGGTGCAGTGCCTGTTTGTTTTTATCTGTGGAGATCTCCTGGGGCACTCAGTGTCCCAGGTACAGCCTGAGCCTTAGAACATGTGGGTGTTACTTCTGCATCTGTGGGGTAAGATCTTTCAGGAATGTAAGTTTATGGACACAGAGGCACATAGACTAGCTTAATTCCCATGCTGACATTAAGATGGATAGGGAATACCCATTCTAGTGATAAAAAACTGAGTTCTTGAAGGTTGGAAGAATTTTAATTCATTGCAGCAAGTGAGGCAATCCTTCCTGGGGATCTATAGCCAAGGGATAGTTTCTAGAGGTGGGTAGATATTTCTTTTTAAAAATTAATTAATTAATCTATTTATTCTATGTGTCTTTTGCATCATGTAGCTCGATCCCATTCATTTTCCTCTTCCCTTTGCATCCTCCCTCCACCCCGCACTCCCCAAATAAAACAAAATTTAAGAGAAAAAAGGGAAAAATTAAAAAAATCTCTTTATGGAAGCAGCAGTGTGACACAGTGACTTATGCTGTAAAACTGTCGTTCATATATCTTTACTTGCCAAGTGTTCATTGCAAAGAGTCATTGGTCTGGTTCGAAGCCTCTGGTTTCTACTGCACTATGATGCTGAACCCTCACTGGAACTCCTTCTGGATCTCCTGTTGTTGCCCTGTGTTGTGGAGATCCTGCAGCTTTGGGTCTGTGGGTCAGGTTCCTTTGCTTGCTTTGGCAGATCATAGATGGGGTGGATGTTGCGGAGGGCCAAGTCATAAACCTGGGTCTGGGCCTGGGCCTGGACAGCTGTAGGGTTGGTCTGCCAGATGAGAAGTGGGGACAACTCTCCCATGGTTGCAACTTTGGGGCTGGCTCACCCATACCCTTGCTAAAAGGATTGGCTCTCCCACTCTCATGACCACAGGGTAAACTCTCCCTCCTGTCCTAGGCATTTATGAGTGTGTGTGTGTGTGTGTGTGTGTGTGTAGGGGGTGGCTCTTCCCTGTCCATGCTGTCACGGGACAAGTGGGTAATGGGGACAGCACTCCATGCTCACAATATTGGGGCTGGCTCACCCACACTGGGTTGGTTGTATTGTGTTGCCTTGGCAAGGTGCAGGGCCTGCTTTCCCAAGTGTTAGCTGGTGGGGGTCAGGGATGGCTCTCCCAGATTTACTACCACAGGGCCAGCCTCAGGCATTGATGAGCAGAGTCGGGGGACTCTCCCCCACCCATGCCATCACAAGGCAGATGGGTAATGGGGTCAGCTTTCCCATGCTCACAAAGATATTTTCTTTAAAGTTATAGCCTGTGTTAAGGTGCCCATGACCCTGTAAATAACACTACTATAATTCACTGAGTCACACACAAATGTACAAACACACACACACACACACACACACACACACACACACACACACAGAGGACATGAAACTAGAAGGGGACTAGTCTGGAAGAGGAAAAGATCACATCATGGACATGTATGAAAATGTCATAATGAAATTTATATATACACTATATATAAATTATATATAAACATCCATTTATCTATAGTTAATATACACTAGTAAAGATATAAAACAGAATTCATTCATTGTAGAACTGAGTCTGTCCCTAGCCTAGGATCTGCAGATGGGAAGAACTGGGTAATGTACTAGGGAAGATATAGGATCAAAGCAATGGGTCCCAAGGGGCAGGGCAAGGGGCAGCTCCTTAGGGATGTGCAGAGAAGAGGGATTTGAAGGGCCAAGAAGCCCCAGATTTGGAATCAGAGTCAGGCTTTGATATGAAGGGTGACCCAAGAAGTCATTTTGTATCCCCAGTATAACTTATAAATGAAGACAACCATTACATCTACTTTCTGATATTGTTCTGACTTATATGGAAGTGATATGTATAAGCTAGCATTTGGAATGTGGCAATCACTAGGTAAGGCACAAGTGTGTGGAGGTTGTTAGTGGCCTGGCCACTCTGTGCCTTTGCCTGGAGATGACCTCGTGAAGGTTGGACACAAGTTGGGAAAGTAGGTGATTGCCCTAATGGGGGTGATGGGTGCTGTAGATGGACCTGGGCCATGACAGGTTCTTGGCAGCTCATGGGAGGAGAATGATGGGAGAGTGAGCCCTTAGAGGCAATGGCTGCAGTTTCCCTTAAGGGTCTATGAACAAAACAAAATAAAATCTGGTACAAAGTTTCTAGAATCCTCTCAAGTGCTGCCAAGCCTGGATATGCTGAGCCCCACCGAGGCAGCTTCATCTCCACTCCTTTCAGAGTTTGCAAGCACCATGACCTTGTGGGGTCAAGAATCCACCTTGAGCAATGGAGCAACACAGGACCCGGCTCGTTTCCCCAGTGAGGCCCTTGGCTCTGATTCCTGTCCTCCCCTCACCAAGTTGGGCCAAAGAGTGAAGAAACAGGACTGGAGAGAACGCAAGTTCGAGAGGTCAGCTCTGCTGAAGGTGAACATTAACCCCATCACCCTCTGGGATTGAACAAGAGGGCAAAGTTCTCAGATTCTTCACTCTTCTTGTGAAGAAACACATTTCCCAACCTTGACTGACAGCAACACTTCTTGCTAGCACATCCCTGGGGGATGAGATGGAAATTCCTTGGCCTGGCAATCAAAGCCCTGGAGCACCTGATTTTGAACTACTTCAGCAGCTTTTTCCATGTTGGGTTTGTCACATGAGGCCACACTCTAGCCATTCCCAGGTCTAGCAGTTAGTCTCCTATTGCAAGTGACTCAGGTCACAGGAGAGGAGGGATCTGTGGGGTAGTGGGGACACAGTGGATACCTAGCCAATGTCTGCATTTTAAGTCAAATTTGTTTTCCCACTTGTCTTCAAAAAAAAAAAAAAAAGAAGCAAGGAGGATGAAAACACAACCAAAATGCTTATAAAAACCCTAGTTTGAAAAACAGGATCAATTACCTGAGATCAACTACCTATGTTGTGTGTCTGTCCTGTGTCATGATTTCACGAGGCTTGTCCATCATCAGAAAGACAAAGGTAAAGCCACTCCCTGTTCGTTAGTGGCAAAAACCCCTGGACTGGAATATACAACGCCTCCAGGAATCTTTGCCTCCTACTCATTGCCAGCAAACAGAACATAAGGCCTTTACAAAAAGAGCTAGAGAATCAGAAAATATGCAGGTAAAACAGCATTATTCAGGAGGTCATTTGTCTGCTTCTCTCTTAGGGAACACTTTCTGTTGTCTCTGATTTGGTAGCTAAAATTAGTTTGGATGTAAGACTTTTGGGTTGGAAAAGGATTGCAATTAACTCCAGAGACCTCATGACTTGTAGTGTCTAAGCATCTTCCAGCTAAGTTTGACTGTGTCTTTATCTCCTAGGGACTTTTGGCAGCATTGAGTGCCTGAAGACAATTTTTATTGCCATGGCCAATCCTTCCTGATATCCAGTGGGCAGCAGACAAGGGATGCTGTTAAGTGTCCCTTGGTGCAAAGGCCAGCCCTTTACCATAAAGTAATACTAAGTACATGACACCAAATATCTGGAGATTTTGAAAAATCTTAATTTCTCTTGTGGTGGCATGGGCCTGGGAATTATTCCCCTGCTCCCCCCGCCCCCCCAATGTCTGAGGCAGGTGAGAAAGTTGGGTCTGTGGTCATAAGAGGGGAGAGTCATCCCTGACCCCCACCAGAGCAATATTTGGGAGAGCAGGCCTTGCCCCTCAGCAGGAAAGCACAATAGAGTCAACCCTGTTAGCAGAGGTAAGGGTGAGCCAGCCCTGAAGTTGTGAGCACAGGAATGCTGTTCCCATTACCCATCAGTCTTGTGGTGGCATGAGTGAAGGAGAGCCCTCCTTCCTCTGCCCATCAATGCCTGGGGTAGGTGAGACAGTTGGTCCTAAGGTCATAAGGGTGGGAGAGACAGCCCTATTAGCCCAGGTGTGGGTGAGTCAGCCACCCCGAAGCTGTAAGCATGGGAGAGCTGTCCCCATTTCTCTTCTGGTGGACCAACCCTACAGCTGCCCAGGTCCAGACACAAGAATATGGCTTGGCCTGCCCCATCATCTACTCTGCCTGTGATCTGCTAGAGCACCTGAAGGGACCTGTCTCATAGATCCAAAGTGGCAGGATCTCCACAACACAGGGCAACAACAGGAGATCCAGGAGGAGCCCTATCGAGGGCCCGACATCAATAGTGTAGTAGAAACCAGAAGCTTTGAACCAGACCAATGACTCTTTGCAATGAACACTTGCAAGTAAAGATATGTAAACAAACGGGTCTATGGTGTTACTTACTATATTACACTGCAGCTTCCATGATGAGATTTCTGTTTTTTCCATTTTTAAATTTATTTTTCTTTTTTTTGTCTCTTAAATTTTGTTTCATTGGGGGGGTGCATGGGCAGAGGGCAGATGTAAAGAGATGGGGAAATGAATGGGATCAAGATAAATGATGTAAAAGACAAAGACAATAGAATAAAAAAATCTTTATTTCTAATCGAATGAAATATATCCTCCAAAGGCAGCATGAGGGTTAATTTTGAGCATTGATTTGATACAATCTAGAATCACCTGGGAAGAGAGTCTTAATAAGGAGTAGTCTAGATCAGGTTGACCTGCTGTAATGCCTGTGGGGGATTATCTTGACTTCTTTAATTTGGGTGGGCAAACCCATCTTCTGTGAGTGGCATTGTTAAGAGACATGGCCTTGTTAGAGGAAATGTGTCACTGTGGGGGCAGGGTTTGAGGTCTCTTTCCTCAAACTTCACTCAGTGTAGCTATCAGTCCACTTCCTGTTGTCTCTGAGTTAAGATGTAGTACTTTCAGCTCCAGTACCAACTCTGCCTGCACACCACCAGTCTCCCTGCCATGATAATAATGTACTGAACCCTGAAACTGTAAGCCAGACCCCCTCAATTAAATGTTTTCATTTATAAGTTGCTGTGGTCATGGAGTCTCTTCACAACAATAAAATCTCTAAGACAGGCACCATTCCCTAGGCAGGAGAAATCCCATAGAGGGAAAATAGAGCTGAATATCAGCATGTTTGCATTCCTTGTTCTGTCTCCTGATTAGGAATGTGATGTGCTGGCCTTCCTTAAGCTCCCTGCTACAATGGACTGTTGTTTGGAACTGTGAGCTACAATAAACCATTTCTCCCTTAACTGCTTTAGTCCAGGAACTTTATTGTAGCAACAAGACAGGAAACCAAGACAGCCGGCCTTGTGATATTACCCCTCCTGTTTGCTCTTCTCTGAGATGACTTTGACACTGTTTCATCAAGGGTTAGAGTCCTCTTGACTCTGATCATTTAGATCTGCCTTATTCCTCGAGACATCATGTAGACTTAAGATTCCATTGCTCAATATAGTAGAATGGAAATGACATTGTATGACACTCACATCTAGACCAGATAAGAAAACATGTGGCTTCCCCCTCATTTTTTGTGAGATGTATTGCTATGCTGAGAGCCACAGCTTAACCGCTCTAGATCAGTTCACAGACACCAGTTAGTCTGTCAGCCATGTGTGACACTCTCATAACTTCCAATTCAGTTACACTTGCAGATAATTGTCATTTAGTTGTGCCGTCCCTAAGTTATAATACATGCCCACCCAACCCAACCCCACCCTGACCCCCCAAACAAGTTTCCAGTTCTTACAAACCTTAAGTGTAACTCAGAGATCATCTGGCCAATCTTCCAGTTGTACAATAAAACAAAATAAAATTACTGGGCAGTGATGACACACACTTTTAATGCCAGCACTCAGGAGGCAGAGACAGGTAGATCTCTGAGTTGTGGCTGATCCAAGCCCCTGCTTGAGTTAATTTGGTGTTTTAGAAATGATCTAGGTATTTGCCATCTGGTATTAAAGAGAAGATCAAGTCTTTTGTTGTTGTTGTTGTTGTTTGAAACAGGTATTATGTAGCCCAGGCTGGCAGGCCTTGAACTTGCAGGGTAGCTAAGGATATCCTTGAATTTATGATACTTCTGTCTCTACTTCCCAAGTGATAGACATACAAATGTGAGCCACCATGTCTGGCTCTCAACTTTAAAGAAAAGAAAGTCTCCTTACCGAGCTTTCTAGTAGCAGAATGCTCAGTTCACAGTGGGGAGAACATCCAGTATTAACGTCAATGGGGATAGAAAAATGATAGCAAGTAGTTTGTGCAACAGTGGTATTTAACCCTCAGTGCCTCTGCCTTGTCCTGAGTGTGCAGGGCTGTGACCTCTTAGTCCCTCTACATTAGAGTGACAGACTAGCTCTGTTTCCCGCAAGAGCTATGATGACAAGACCAAGGAATTTAGAAAGAGAATCAGTGGATTGACCCACTCTATCTTTTGTAGCAAAGGGACACAGAGACTGGACATGACTGGATGAAGTTTCACTTTCTAGAGGTTACAAGTATCCAAACAAAAAAGTACATGTAAACATGACTGTGTGAGATAAGAGCTTCATCATCAAGGTCAAACCTGTTTCATCATCTGGTTCTTTGGGATCCCTGGGTGAAATCTTGTGAGGTTGCTTATTAGTCATCTCAACTGAAAAGCCGAGCACCGAGTTACATGCATCCCTGTTCTCCATCTCTAGTTAATATTATGAAGCTGTAATGGCCAAATTGATTGTATTTGGAGATGGTGTTTTAGAAGGCCTTCAAGGTTGAGCTACGATAGAAGGGTGGGACTCTAATTGATAGTATAGGTAACGTTTAAAGAGAGAGTGAGAGGACAGCCTTCTCTGAACTCACATGATAAGAAAAAGCCATCTCAGGTCTCAGCAAGAAGGAGCATTGTGTAAGCCATAAAGAGAAACCTCCCTAATAGCTCAATCTAACAAGACCTTAATCTTGGAATCTTACCTCTAGAACCAAGAGAATGTGTGCTTCTATTGTTTAAGATACTCAGTCTATGGTATTTTACTATGGGCACTGGAGCAGAGTCAGTGTATCTCTCTATTTGTAATTGGACTTTTTTTTAGCCCATTACTTGTACAGTAGTGAGAACATCTTTGAAAATAACAGATTAGCTTATGTCCATTGGCTTCCCATGCCCAGCTGGACTTCACTTAACTACAGAGTCCACAGGTGATATGGCTCCAGCTTATGTTCCTAGACTTATCTCTAAGCTTCTCTTTCATCCTCAGTCCTATAAATGCATTGTGTACTTTTATTATTTCTGCCTCAGGACCTTTATACTTCTGTTCTAAATCATGACATGATTGTCTTCAGGTCATGGCTCAGATCAGTTGGATCCTCCTCTTGAAGGTTTTCCCTGACCATATTTTAGTCACCTCCTGTCTTAGGGTTTCTACTGTTGTGGTAAAACACCACGACCAAAAGCAACTGGGGATGAAAGATTTATTTCATTTTGCAGCTTTTAGACCATTATTCAGGGAAGCCAGAACAAGCACTCAAGGCAGGAAATGATGCAAAGGCCATGAAGGAGAGCTCCTTACTGGCATTTACAATCTGTTTTTCATAGCACCCACAACCACCAACCCAGGAGTGGTTCCACCCCCAGTGAGCTGGGCCCTCCCACATCAACCATCAATCAAGAAAATAAACCACAGACTTGCCTACAGACCAGTTTGGTGGGTGCATTTTCTCAATTGTAAATTCCTCTTTCCCAAATGGCTTGTGTCAAGTTGATGTAAAACTAGGCAGCAGTTGATAACAACTTCATTGAATATTCTTCAGAACACATGGCAGATGAAAACGTGTGTACTAGCAAGAGAACAGGGCTCCTGTCTGTCTCAGAACCTCCTGTGTCCTAGGGTCTAGAGCAGTGACAGACCGTGGGAAGCTGTCGCACTTGGTGAGCAGATAACAGCTGGGGATGGTGTTGCTTCCTACTCTCGCACTTGTTGACTCCCCATTCATCCTCTCTATCTGACTGAGCCCCACCTCTTCATGTAACTCTTTCATTTTAAAGACTGCATTTCTTTATCGATTACATTAGAATTGTTATTATTGTATGTGTATGAGTGTTTTGTCTGCAGGTATGTCTCTGTACCATGTGCTTGCAGTGCCCATGGTGGGCAGAATAGGGTGTTGGATCCCCTGGCACTGAAGTTACAGATGGTTGTTAGCCACTTTGTGGGTGCTGGGAATTGAACCCCAGTCTTCTGGAAGAGCATCAGGTGCTCTTAATCACTGAGCCATATCTCTAGCCGTGTGTGTGTGTGTGTGTGTGTGTGAGTGTGTGTGTGTGTGAGTGTGTGTGCTACTGTGTGCATGTGGAGGGGTCAGAGAACAACTTGCAGGAGTCAGCTCTCTCTTTCTACCAGGTGAGTCCCGGGAACTGAACTCAATTAAAGTTGTCAAGGTTTGGTGACAAGGACCTTGACCTGCTGAACCACCTTGATGTCCCCTGTCTCAGTTGTTTTTAATTTCTTATAACACTTACAACTAATAGATAATTGTCTTCCTGGGGCCTGTTCTGGGCTCCTTGGGCATGGTGTGAAACTCCCTGTACCCATGATGTCTGTCTATTAGTTGGTGACCTGTTGCCTGGATCTATTTTGATTGCCAGCACAGCAGAGGCAGAGCGCTTTCTTCTCCCCCAGAATCTTCAGGGGAGCAAAGTGATACAGTCTTTAGCAAAGCAGATTTCACACTGACTGAATTCTCAAGTGGAGGAGTGATTGTTGAGGCGGGAGACGGTTGAGTCTGGCTATTGTTGAACACCTCTAAGTGTTTATTCTTGGCAGAACCAAAGGAATTATGAAAGGAGAAGTGGAGGCCGGCAAGAGTTGTGAAATTCCATGCTATCAAGGAGACAGAGCTTCATGTCTTCACTCGATTGCTCTTCTAGTCAGGCCCGAACAATGTTCTGAGACTCTTTTGCCAGAATAATTTCACTGGAATAATTTCACCTAAGAATAGTAAGCATTAAATTCCAGAGAGTTGAAGCTGGAAGAGAGATCACCCACTGGACTCTGCTCACCAAAAAAAGAGTCTGCAGCTGAAACCACACCATGGGAGCAAGCTCAGGAGGCCCATGTGGGCCTGCTGACCCTGGCTCAGGGCTGCCCATCTCAGTGTCAGTCCCTCTGTCTCAGCAACTCTTCTCATGCTGTCACATAACATGTTTTCACCTGCAAATTGTGGTTCACAACCCTTGTGCACCCTGGCTGTGCAAGTGGAACTTGCACTTACGGTTTGATTTCACACACACCACAAGAGCACAAACTCCCTTTCACCGCTCCTTCTCACAGTTTGACCTGTTGTTGACATCTGGACTTGCACCATAGGGACAAGCCACTCTCTGCAGGGATGTATGTAATTGGATTTTAAAACCAAAGGCTGCGACCTGGCATTCCTTTAAGGACCAGCAAGGAAGGGGAAAGAATGATGCCTTGTCGCATGTAGGAGTGTGGCTTGGAGGCATAGGCCATGTCCACAGGGCCTAAGGCAGCAGCCACTGCTCTCTACCTTAGCCCACAGGGACCATATCTGTGTTTTCCATGGAAGCCAGAAATATGACTTTGTTTTTATTTGAACTCTTCTGAATTTTAAACATAGGCAAAAATTGAAAGTACTCTCTGGCCAAAAATTAAACCTCAACCAAAACTTGGCTATTTTGCATAGAGATATGAAGCCACCTACAGAACTTTCCTAATGATTTGGGTTGAATGCTTCCCCAGAGAACTGTATGCAAATGGAGACTTGGTGGGGGGGGCAGTGTAGGAACGGAAGTGGTATAAGGTGAGGGGATGGTCGGGGTGGCTCACTGTCATAGTTGACCCCAACCTAACTCAGAGAGTAGGGACCAGCTGACATCTTGCCCAGGTACTTCGCTGGACTTCTGTGACCCCTGCCCAGACTCTAGGAGTGGGCATGGGAGGGAAGATGGGCATCAAAGCTGCAAGTCAAGGTTGGGAGAAGCATCCAGAAGGTAAAGGCAGCCATGGGAAGATCACAGAAGGCCAGATCAAGGCTGTGTGATTCTGTCCTGACTTCCCTGGGAGGGAGCCGGGCACACAGTGTCCTGTTCCTATAGTTTGTTTGCCTGCCACAACCTCTGGATGCCTTTACTCAGTTCTGCCTCACTGAGCTCAGGGGAAGTGTGAGAAAGACAGGAGCAGCTCATTTTATCTCCAGATAGAAGCAGTTGAACCATACTGTTCAGCTTTGGGGCTTGAAGTCCCTTGACTGTCCAAGAGCCCCAGAGCAGCAGGGGGCTATTTGAGATGGGCAAGATATGGGTATCAGCTAAGTCAGAGGATGAGGACTCAGGTGTGCACAATTGGGCTCCATTGCCCAGGAGCCTACTGGTGAAGAGGGCAAAATTACTGCCCTTGAGGTGCTTCCCTGAATGATTCTGATGAGACCAGAGCTGGGCCTCAGGCATGCTGCCTCCTTGCCTCAGTGCAGAACAAAGCAAGGATCATGAGGAACAAGCCTCTGAGTGGCTCTTCCTGCTGGCTCTTCAGCTCACCAGCCTGCTCCTGTGGTTTCAGCCTAGCCTCTAGGACAGCTGGGTTTGTTTTGGTGTTCAAAGGGGGTGGGGACATGGTTCTAAGTCTGAAAAAATAATTGTTTTCAAGAGAGAGAGAAGACTTCCAGTGGAAGCCCTTGAAGGCTCCTAGCCTTGCATGCTCCCTCCCAATGCCAGAAAATGGATACCTGACAGGAGCCAGCAATTAGCTGCCCTGGGAAATGAAAAAAGTGCCAGGAGTGGGATCCCTGAGATCCAAGATATGAGCTCAGCATGGAGTCTGTGGGGCTTCCTCATTCACCTGCATCCTTGCTGCAAACTGCTTGCTATTTCCATGCCTGATGCCAATGTTTGGGCCTCGAAGTTCTGTGGGGGTTGTTTCCAGAGGTGGGGGTAGGAGTTTTGGGTAAAGGAGGAAACAAGACAGCTGTGTGCAAATCTGGGTGCTGTCATTTCAAAAAGGAAACAACAGATTTTTCTGGACCTCAAATATGTAATTAAGATGAGGCTAAAGATAATAATTATCCTAATATAAGATATATGAGCATGCATATACGCATACATACATACATACATACATACATACATACATACATACAGTCCACCCCCCCCCAGGGTTGTCCTCGTGGTGGCTTGGACCTTAGTCACCTTCTCAGTGCCAGCTTTCCATTTATTCCCCAACTTCCATCTAAAGTTGATCCTCCTCCCAGGTATTCTGTCTCTTCAGTCTGTTTCTTTCTTTCTTTCAAATTGCTTATCAAAGTCTATAAATAGTGTCCTCTTTGCCTGTTTACTTGTTTGTCACTCAGCAGCCTAAGTAAAAGATGACCATGATGAGGACAGGACGTCTTGATGTTCTTCCAGCTCTTCATGACTTCCTTTCCATGCCCCCAGCACAGTGCCAGGCACCAGGTAGGAACCTAGAAAATCTTCATGGAACACAGGAGGAATGGCTGAATGAGAGCTTTTCGGGGAAAGGAGTTCTTCATGACTGCAAGGATTAAAGCTGAAGTTGGGTGGGAAATAGTCAGAAAATCTACCCACACCCTGAGTTGGCAAATATTGGCAATTTTTTTTCTAGTGTTGGTGACAAACCAACCTAAACTCTTTGATGACTCAATCATGAGAGGGAGGTGGCTCAGGTGCTTAAATAGCACTTTCATCTTGAGGTGCCATCCTTTCTTATTTGTGATTTTTTTTTTGTACCACATTCAAGCACATGGATGGTTTAGAAGGGGGGAAAGGGAAACAGGCCTGGTGTGGGGGAGGGGCCTTGTCCTCCCACCCATACCTCATTGGCTACAGATAAAGCCTGTCTCACCACAAGGGCTTGGACAGAAGGAAGGCAAGCAAGTTTGGTAGGCTCTTTGTACTATCAGGGCAGGAGATGGGGCCAGGTGGCTTCTGGGAGCCTCTCTTATTCTCTTATCTTATTAAAGGTTTTGCATTTTCCTTTTGTAATCACTCAGCACTTCAGGAGAAGTAAGGGCCTTGTCACCTTTCTTTTCCAATTTTGTGATCCTTTTTCTTTGGCTCAAGGTTGCTCTTGTGTGTTTCTGGTGTGGCATTATGGACAGTGAGAACATTTGTTTAGCAACCACAAAAATGCCCAAGGCAGACAGACCTGTCTAGGAATCCTGGCTCCATCAGGCCCTAGGTATGTGCAGTTGGGCAAGTTACCTAACCTTTCTGGCCTTCTGCTTTCTCCTTGGAAATGCAGACAATCACAATAATTATCCCTACTTTGTAACATTGTGGAGCTTAAAAGATCAGAGAGGTGGACCATTTACAGTACATTTATTCCAGGTCACTGTCCTAAGTACTTTATTTTCACTCTCTTTTAAAAGTTTTGCCTCAACCCAATGGAGAAGATCTATTATTAGCCCTGGTTTTATAGAGGAGAAAGCCAAATCACAGGGAGATTAAGAGGCTTGCCTGAAGTCATGTAGCTAATGGGTTGGGGACCAAGACTTGGATGAAATCATCCAGTTTCAGAACCCACAAGGTACATAAGCAATGGTAGCAGTTACTAGTTGGAAACGATGACTTTTTTTTTTTTTAACTACTTTCTCTAGAAGCTGAACCAGTCCTAGGCTTCATTCTAATACCAGCAATGATTTGTAAAACATTTCATACTCCACAAATTTGTCTTTATGAATTTTAGTCCAAGGACTCCTCACAGTAATGTAAAAAAGCCTTACTCCTTCCGCCTCTCTATAGGTGGCAAATGAGCCCCACAAGACACAAGGCACTGGCCAAGGTCACACAGCCGGAAACTGGTAGAGCTGGCTTTTAAACTCTGTCTTGTGTTAAGAGCAGCACTCTGTTTAAGTTCAAGTTTATATTTGCTAAGTTTTTAGAATGAGGCCAGTCACACAGTAAATGATATAAGTATTTACCAAAAAAACTGAAATCAGTAAAAATCACGTCCCACTACCACTTCAGAAACATTTCTCTAACACCTGAAACAGCTGTGAAGTGAGGGTCATTGCTAGCAGACTTCTTGCTCCTCCCTGCCTCTTGTCCTCATTGCACTAGCTTGCCTTGGGATATGCTGGCTTATATATGCACCTTCTCTCCTTACTCTGCCTGGCTCTTTTTTGGCAGCTTTCTGTGATCTGAGCTCCTCCCATAATCAAAGAAATTTGGCTGCTATTGTTCCTGTTTCTCAGGCAACTGCCTGCTGCAGCCAGATGGAATCTTCTAGGAAGGACAGTGTTAACTAGCAGTGGACTGATGCCCACTCTTAGATTACTGTCTTTCTAGCAGAGGTTTTATCTAATCCAAAGGAATGATTAGTGGCCCAATCTCAGACATCTCCACAAGCCCACTGGGGAAATGCCTGAGAGAGAGTGCCTGGATTTTGATAGGACCTTAGGAAGGAAAGAAGGAAGGAAATAAGGAAGGAAGAAAGGATGACAGGAAGGCTAGGCTTTGTGTACTCAGGGTTTCACAAGTCTTTGCAGACTGAACATGACCCATGATACTCAAAAAAAAGCTCTTCCTTAAGTTGTTTTAGAAGATTCCTAACATTTCTTGTCAAATTGGAACCCAAATTATTTCTGACTTGTGCTTTTAGTGGAACAAGTCCAGAAACTCCCAAACAATGAGAGCATCAAATTGGGAACCCCCCCCACATACATACATACTTCTTCAGTAAGGGTCACTGAGCCTCTACTGGGTGTCATACAGCATTTCAGGCACCAAGGAGGCAAGAACAAGCAGGTCAGCCATGACCTCCTGTCTTTATCCACACTGGTAGGTAGCTGCAACCATAATAGCCTAAGCTGGGAGGCATTAATAATACTCATCTTTTATTCTGCTGGTTCTGGAGGCTGAGATGTCCAAGGTCAAGGTGGTGGCATATTTGGTATCTGACCTGGGTCTATTCATCTTAGATGGAATTTTCTTGTTTTTCTTCCTTTTCTTAAATTAGAATCAAGTTTGTTTTACATGTCAATCCCAGTTCCCTCTCCCTCCCATCCTCCCCTGCCTCCCACCAACCCCCTATCCCATCCACTTTCTGCTCCCCAGGGAGGGTGAGGGCTTCCATGGAGGATCTTCAGTGTCTGTCATATCATTTGGAGCAGGGCCTAGACCCTCCCCCATGAATCTAGGCTGAGGGGATATCCCTCTATGTGGAGTGGGCTCCCAAAGTCCATTTGTATACTAGGGGATAAATACTGATCCACTATCAGAAGCCCCATAGATTGCCAAGGCCTCCTCACTGACACCCAAGTTCAGGGGTCTGGATCAGTCCTGTGCTGGTTTCCCAGCTATCAGTCTGGGATCCATGAGCTCCCCCTTGTTCAGGTCAGCTGTTTCTGTGGGTTTCACCAGCCTTGTCTTGACCCCTTTGCTCATCAGTCCTCCCTCTCTACAACTGGATTCCAGAGGTTCAGCTCAGTATTTAGCTGAGGGTGTCTGCTTCTGCTTCCATCAGCTACTGGATGAAGACTCTAGGATGGCATAGAAGGTAGTCATCAATCTCATTATTGGGGAATTTGAGGCATTTAAGGTAGCCTCTCCACTATTACTTAGATTGTTAGCTGGAGCCATCCTTGTAGATCTCTGGACATTTCCCTAGTGCCAGATTTCTCTTTAAACCTATAATGGCTCCCTCTATTATAGTATCTCTTTTCTTGCTCCCCTCTATTCTTCCCCTACCCTTTCCCCTTTCTCTTTCTCACCCCCTCCTCTCCCCCATGCTCCCAATTTGCTCAGGAGATCTTGTCCCTTTCCCCTTCTCCAGGGTACCATGTAGGTCTCTCTTAGGGTCCTTCTTGTTTCCTAGCTTCTCTGACAGTGTGAATTGTAGGTTGGTAATCCTTTGCTCTATGTCTAATATCCATATATGGCTGAGTACATACTGTGTTTGTCTTCTTGTGACTGGATTACCTCACTCAGGATGGTTACTTCTATTTCCATCCATTTGCCTGCGAATTTCAAGATTCCATTGAATTTTCCCTCCAAGTAGCACTTCATTGTGTAAATGTACCACATTTTCTTTATTCATTCTTCAGTTGAGGGGCATCAAGGTTGCTTCCAGGTTCTGGCTATTGCAAATAATGCTGCTATGAATGCGGTTGAACAGATATCCTTGTTGTATGAGTGTAAATCTTTTGGGTATATGCTTAAGAGTGGAAATGCTGGATCTTGTGGTACACTGATTCCCATTTTCCTGAGGAACCACCATACTGATTTCCAAAGTGGCTGTACAAGTTGGCACTCCCACCAGCAGTGGAGGAGTGTTCCCCTTTTTCCACATCCTCTCCAGCATAAACTGTCATTGGTGTTTTCGATTTTAGCCATTCTGGCAGGAGTAAGATGGTATCTCAGAGTTGTTTTGATTTGCATTTCCCTGATGGCTAAGGATATTGAGACTTTCTTATGTGTCTTTCAGGCATTTTAGATTCCTCTATTGAGAATTCTCTATTTAGTTCTATACCCAATTTTTTTTCCAGCTGCAAAGTTTTTAATCTACAGTGGTATAATTGCCTTACAAGATTTGGTAGTACACAAAGCTTGTGGGAATAACCAAGCAATAACTAATTTGACTTAAGGACCACTCCACAAGATGGAACCCATACCTGAAATTGCTTGGGTGGCCAAAAACCCGAGATTAGATGGCCCAGGAACCTAGGACAAAACCAAACAATACTGTATACCCCACTTTTTAATTGGATTAGTTGGTGTTTTGGTCACTAGATTCTCAATTTCTTTTCATATTTTGGAAATCAGCCCTCTGTCAGATGTGCGGTAGGTGAAGATCTTTTCCCATTCTATGGGCTGCCATTTTATCTTGTTGACTGTGTCCTGTGTCTTACAGAAGCTTCTCAGTTTCAGGAGGTCCCCTTTATTAATTGTCAATCTCAGCGTCTGTGCTACTGGTGTTATGTTCAGGAAGCAGTCTCCTGTACCAATTTGTTCAAGGTTACCACCTACTTTCTCTTCCAATAGGTTCAGTGTGGCTGGATTTATGTTGAGGTCTTTTATCCATTTGGACTTAAGTTTTGTGCATGGTGATAGATATGGATCTATCTGCAGTCTTCTACATGTCAGCATCCAGGTATGCCAACACCATTTGTTGAAGATACTTTCTTTTTTCCATTGTATAATTTTAGCTTCTTTGTAAAAAATCAGATGTTTGTAGGTGTGTGGGTCCATATCAGGGTTTTCAATTCAATTCCATTGGTCTACCTGTCTATTTTTGTGCCAATACCAAGCTGTTTTCAGGACTATAGCTCTATAATAGAGCTTGAAATTAGGGATGGTGATGCCTCCTGAAGTTCCTTTATTGTACAGGGTTGTTTTTGCTCTCCTGGGTCTTTTGTTTTTCCATATAAAGTTGATCCTTTGCTTCTCTTAATATTCTTTCTTTATTCTGTATGTTTGGTGTTTTGATTATTATGTGTTGAGGGCACTTTTTTGTGGTCCACTCTATTTGGTGTTCTGTAAGCTTCTTGTACTTTAATTGGCATGTCTTTCTTTAGGTTGGGAGAGTTTTCTTCTATGATTTTGTTGAATATGTTTCTTCACCTTTGAGGTGGGTTTCTTCAACTTCTTCTATAGCTATTATTCTTAGGTTTAGCCTTTTCATGGTGTCTCATATTTACTGGATATTTGTTTTAGGGATTTGTTGAACTTAAGATTTTCTTTGCTCAATCAATCTATTTCTCCTAGTGTATCTTCAACACCTCAGAGTCTCTTTTCCATCTCTTGTATTCTGTTGGTCATGCTTGCATCTGCAGTTCCTTATCGTTTAGCCAGCTTTTCTAATTCCAGCATTCCCTCAGACTGTGTTTTTTTATTGTCTCTGTTTCAATTTTCAAGCCTTGAACTATTTGAATTGTTTCCTTAATTTGTTTGATTGTTTTTTCTTGGCTTTTCTTAAGAGATTTGTTTATTTCTTGCATGTTTTGGTTTGTCTTTTCCTCTATTTTTTGATTTTTTGTTTGTTTTTTCTTTCATTTCTTTAAGGGATTTTCTCATTCCCTCTTTTAAAGTCTCTATCATCTTCATGACATTGTTTTTAAGGTTGTTCTCTTCTGCTTCATCTGTGTTGGGATGTTCAAGTCTCACTGGTGTAGAGGCCCTAGACTCTGGGGGCATCATATTGGTTTTTCTGTTGTTGAATTTGTTCTTATATTGTCGTCTTCCCATCCCTTCTTCCAGTGGGTGCAGGTGGGGTCTCTTCCTCTCCTGGTGGGTACGGGTCCAAGGTTCTCTTCTGGTGGGTACAAGCAGGTCCAATGCTCCATTGGGTCTCATGGTGGGTGCCAGTGGGTCTGAGACTCTCCTTCTGCTGGTGGGTGGAGACAGGACTAGCACCACAATGTCAGCAGATTCTGGATGGCTTTGTTTGCTGGGGGTGATTTGATCTGCCCGAAGTCCCCAGGCCAGGATATCCCACAGAGCTAGATGGCATTTTCTTGCTGTATTCTTATGCAGAAGGGAAAACATGCTCCTCTATTTTGATAGCATCATTTTCATTTTTTAAAAAATGTTTTGAAACAAAACAGGGTCTCACTATATAGCCCAGGCTGTCTTCCAAATCATTATCCTCCTGCCTCAGTCTCCCAAGTTTCTGGGATTGCAAATATTGCAAATGTGTAAAACCATGCATGAGTAACTTCTTTAAGAGCATGGCTGTAAAATATTGTCCTATGAGCATTAACAGGCATTGTCATTTTGATTAGAACCCCTGCAACTGACTGCCTCAGGAGACTCTCAAGACCAAGCCTGCTGACATTCTTCAGAGGAAGAGGGGATGGGAGACACTAGCAGAGTATCACCTTAAATCTCAGCCACCTTCTGTGCAGCCCTGCCAGTTCCATGCACTTCTGCCCTATTTGCATGTGGCTTTGTTGTGCTGGGGTCTTCCGAGGAAGGAGTTTTCAGAGGAAGGATGGTTAACTGAAAAGGGGACCATGAAGCTATTGGGGAGTCATCATCTGTGCTGTGTGAGAACTGTCAGTGATGCAGCCGCTTTAAGGTCCCTGTATTCTGATAAGCAATCCCTCGACCTCATAAACATATGGATTTTTATAGGATGGACTTGGGTGGATTCATACTTTGGTCTGTCACTGGTGAGCATGCACTTATTTGAGTGTTCTCAGATAAAGTTAACAAAGTAGTTACTAACACCTTTCATGAGGAAACTAAATCCATGACACAGTCTTTTCCCAAATGGCCCTATCTCAGAATGCCATATTTTTGGGAACAAGGCTTCAACATACAAATTTTGAGAGAAATGGCATACAGATATTCAGACCACAGTGCTGCACTCTGCTACCCCCCCACATGCCCTTCTCAAATGCAAATTATATTCACTCTATCCCTGTAACCTCAGAGTCTTAACCGTTCCATCATCAATTTTAAAGTCTCATCTAAATATCATCTAAGTCAGATATGAAGGTATGATTCATTCTGAGGAAAATTGCTCTCCAGCTGTGAGCTTATGAAAGCAAACGGTATGTGCTTCCAAAACCTAATGGTGGGGCAGGCTGAGGGTATTCTCACTGCCAAAGAGAGAGATGAAAAAAAAAAAAGCAAGCGGTAACAGGACCCAAGTAATCCCCATATCTTAATGCTTAGGATGAGTCTTAAGCCTATATAACCCTCCCTCCAGATTCAGTGGGTAGGCTTGCTTCCGCAGCTTTGCTGAGCAGTGCTTGGGCCCTCAACTCCTGGAGCAGCCATGTCATAACCTTTGGAAGATCTTGTCCCCACTGAAGTTCTAACCCAGGCTGGTATCTCCATCTGGCTCCTGGGATCTCAGGGATGTTTCCAAACCTTCTGTTTCACTGGGTGTTACCTATTGGGGGTTCCCTATAGTAGGCCTGTCTCTGAGGTTGAGGTTTACTAGGGTTCTGAACAGAATTCTCTGAATATCTCTTAGATTTTAGATAGAGGCAGCTACATATCATAACCTATGGCAAAGATGGAATCTGATGGACACCAAGTCCACCACCTGTACCCTGGTAGGGGTGGAGGGTAGCTGCTCACACAGCCCCTAAGCTCCAGAACACAGCAACCTGTCAGGAAGCTTTAGCTCTGGCATACTTGGTCTGTGGTGGCAGTCTCCTGTGTGCCTTTGGGATCCCTGGTGTTGACAAATAATATCCACCTTCCATGCTAACCTTGTCACTAGGTCATATGACACATCCTTATAACCTTCCAAACAACCTTTCTCATTTTTTTCCCAATATGGATAGGCCGAGAATCCACATTTTAAAAATACTGCTTCCCTTTCGATAAACAATTCTGTCTTTAAGTCGACTCTTTTTTTCCCATCTACTGAAGTTCCCAGAGGAGTCAAAGTGTACACTTGCTTTTTATTACTCGAAGCATTGGCACATGAACACAATTCAGATAACTTCTTTACTGCTTTAACAAGGGTTGTCTTTCACCTGTCCAACAACACATTCCTCCTTTCTGTTTGAGACCTTACTGGAATGACCTTCTGTAGTGTAGCAATTTCCCCCCAAATGAAGTAAGGAATACCCCTTAACACTTAGGAAGCAAACAACTCACAAGTCTCAGGAAATCCCTGAAGCAGGATCCACAAGGCCAGTCCTTCCCAAGACTATACAAGCAGTAAGGGCTGCTAAGGACAGAGATACTTCAAACTGTGGAGTTGCAGTAAGTTATACAGAGAACCCAGGGTTCCTGTTTTCTTTAGTTGTCACCATGCTAGGGTGAGATTTTGGTAATGTAGAGCTGCCTTTGAGTCACCCAGTCTCCTGTAAGTGACCCCCCCAATAAACTCACTCATTCACCTAGTTACACTTTGGTTTGTTGATGGCTCCTCATCAGATATGTGTATATGTTCCTCAGGAATGGTGTCACACAGCACCTGCCAATTCTGCTCACATTCACTTTGGAATTCTCCAAGCATTGAGGCTTTCTCTGCAGATTTCCTGCTCTGGCTACAATCTTCCTTTAGCTTAAGGTCTATTTACAGTGATTTAGGCTTTGTGTAACCTGAACCTCAAAACTCTTTTAGCTGTGACCCATTACTCATTTCTGAAGCTGAAGTATTTGCTCAGCAGCACCTCAATTTCTTGGGACTTATTTTTGTTCTGTCTCTTCAGGCTGCTATAATAGAAGTATTGTAAGCTGGTGGCTTACAAACAGCACACACTTATTTCTCATAGTTCTGAAGGCTAAGGGAACTCATGATCAAGATGTCCATAAACTGTTGACTGAAGGCTTGCTCCTCCCATACAGACTGTCTAGTTGTGTCCTGGTGTGGTAGAAAGGAGAAATGACTTCCCTTGAGTTCGTTCTGTCATGACAAAATCATCCTTCAAATGATCCTTATTCTACATACCATCACTGTAGGAGTTAGATTTCAAGACATGACCTAGATGAGGGGAATGTAGCCCATGCTCCAAGTGAGGCATTCTATAAAATTTGTTATCACCTTTTAAGGTGAAAGAGAAAGCCATTCCAAATGATATCCTACCTGTTTGCATTTAATATCCGTGATAACATGATATACAGCAATAAAAATAATAGAAAACTAATTGTGGGGCCTGGAGATATGGCTAAATACTTGAGAGCATTTGCTGTGTAAACATGAGGACTAGAGCTCAGACCCCAGCACTCAGAACAAACTGTGTCATTTCCACAGGCATGCATAGCCTCATACAGATCCCCACGTGCGCGCGTGTGCGCGGGCATGCGCGCGCACATGTGCGCGCGCACAAACACACACACACACACACACACACACACACACACACACACACACAAACACATACTCACATGCAAATAAATCTTAGAAAAATTATTTTGCTAATTTAAAGAACAATCAAAGAAATCATGAAAATGGTGAGTTATGTCAAAGACTTTTAGTCATATTCTGTGACGGTTAATCCTCATTGTTGAATCCATTAGATTTCAAATCATACGCAAACACATTAGTGGGTATGTCTTTAGGCATGTCTACAAGGACATTTCCAGAGAGGTTTAGCCAAGGAAGGAAGATCTATCTTGAATGTGGATGATACTGTCCCCTGAGCTAAGTAAAAATGGATAAGGGAGAAATAGCGATGGGCACCAGCATCCATTCATTTTTGCTTCCTGACTCTAGACACAAGGTGACCAGCCACCTCATGTTCTTGCTGCTGTGTCTTCACCATCGCGATGTACTGACTCCTCAAGCTTTGAGCCAAAGGAAACCCTTCCTTCTTTCAGTTGCTTTGGTTGGTTGTTTTCTCATACAGTGAGAAAAGTATAACTAACATATATCTTCATTCTTCTATGCTACCAGGACCCCAGATTTATATAAGGGCATTTGGTCATAGAGAGTAGGACTGCATTTCCTATCCTGTTATACACCTAGGAGTGACCATGTGATTGAGTTTCTGAGAACAGAAAGATGTGAGTGGCTTTGTGTCATGACCTTCAAGAGGCAGGATATGTCCCTTCCCCATTCAGTCTTCTTACTTGGAAAACATGGTGTTGGGCCATCAAAGACAAGGGCAATGCCTTGGAACAATATATCAACAAACAAAATGGAAGAAAAGACAGAAACAATATTTCTTTGTTATAATCAACTAATATTTTGTGTCTCCATTATATTACCTAGTTCATTTACTGAGAAAGTGAGGTTAAAACTTCCTGCTATGATTTTATCTTTTTACTGACTTTATCAGTCTCTCTCATGTGTTTTGATACTTTTCGTTGAGGATTTACATATTTGTAAAGACTCCATCTTCCTGATAAGTTGACCCTCTGTTAATTTGTAGTGTCTCTATCTTTAATATTACTTCTTTGCTTTCAAATATATTTAATTTCAATTTATACCAGAGTTATGATTCTTTTCTGTGTGGCACATTCATACACTGCACAGATACCCATGGGACATTTGTTTTCTTTCTGCCTGTGGTGGTTTGAATATAATTGGCCCCCATAAGCTCACAGGGAGTAGCACTATTAGGAGGTGTGGCTTTGTTGAGAAAGGCATGGCCTTGTTGGAGGAAGTGTGTCACTTTGAAGGAGGCTTTGAGGTCTCATATGTGCTCAAGCCACTCCCAGTATCTCTGTTCACTTCCTGTTGCCTGTGGGTCAAGATGTAGGACTCACAGCTCTTTTTCCAAAACCACGACTTCTTGCATAACACTATGTCACACCACAATGATGATAATGGACTGAACCTCTAAAAATGTAAGCCACCCCAATTAAATATATATTTTCTTTATAAGAGTTCCCATCATCAGGGTGTCTCTTCACAGCAATAGAAAACCTAACCAAGGCACTGCCTATATGTACTTCTATGCTTAAAATTTTTCTTTGCAGAAAGGTTGTCATTCTGTCTTGATTTTATATCTACTCTGTTAATTTTTTCATTTATGTAAAGTGCTTCATCCATTATCTTTTAAAAAATACTTTACATTTTATAAGAATTTTAGAGTTACAGGAAATTTCAAAAGTTATTTGAAGGGCTTCCCACTTACCCCATATCCAGTTCCTCAATTATTAACAACCAAAGTTATGAGTTCATTGTCATTTAATGACTGTTGACATAATTGCATTAGATATATCACTTCAGTAGTTGGCTGTTTTTCCACTTTTTTATGTTTAATTTTTTGAGACAGCTCTGGCTGTCCTGGAACTCACTCTTTAGGTCAGGTTGGCCTTGAACTCAGAGATCTGCCTGCCCCTGCCTCCTGAGTGTTGGGATTAAATTCATGTGCCATCACCGCCTGGCTTGTTTTCCCATTTTTCAGGTTTTCTGAATGTCCTTTGAACATCTTAAGAATCTCTGTTGACTTTTCATCGTTGCCTCTTTGCATTGTATTATCTGTGGTTACTCCAAGGATTACAAAGTAAAAATTTTGCCTTGCATATTATAATTTGAATGAATATTTTGCCACTTCACATAAATATCCAAAACTCTGGCAATGACATAGTTCTAGCTGCCCTTGCCCTCCTTTTCTGTATCTTGTGTTCTATAGTTGCTATGTGTGATCTAACTATTTACATTATAGACCCAGCAAGGTAACTTAAACACGGTAGAGATTTGATAACATTTTGCATTTCTTTGAGACAATGTTCATTTTTGAACCTTTTTCTGCTTTAGATTACATGATTTCTATGGCTCTTTCTTTGATGCACTGTTCTCTTCTATTGCCTTAATTCTGTTATTAGGCTTGTTTGATATCTTTTAAAGAGAAAAATTAATGTGTACTCATTTATTTCTATAGCTTCTATCAGGTTTAAAATAGTTCTCTCTTCTTTTTGTTTAGATTTCCCATTTTTAATTACTATAAGTATGTTTTCTTGTGTGTTATTTAGCATGGTTTCATGAGTTGCTTTTAAGTCATTGCTTGGTAACAGCATCTGAGTCACCTTAGAGCTTGGTCAACTCTAGAGAATGATTCTCATTTTCTTGGTTCTTTATTTTGATTAAGTTACAACCTGCATATCACAGAATCTACACAGTGGTTTCTTGGCCTCATGATACTAAGCAGAACATCATAGCCATGGAGTTGTGAGGTAGGGAGTTTCTTTAGCTTATGGCAGACCAGAAGCAGAGAATGAGGCAGAGTCCAGTAACAAGATAGCAAGGATCTATAAGCACGGTGATCTACTTCCTCCAGCTAGGTCCTAACCCATCAACTTTCCAGAACCTCCTAAATAGCATGACCACCTGACAATCAAGACTTCAGCTGAGCCTATGGGGGACATTTCATATTGAAGTCATATAGTACTTGTGTTTTTTTTCAAGCTGGCAAATATCTTGGCAAGAATTAAAGCATAATCTTTTTTTAAAAATTTTTTTATTTGAGTTACAAACAAGATTGAATTACATGACAATCCCAGTTCCCTTCCCCCTCCCTTCCTTCCCTACCACCCCGCCAACTAGCACCCTACTTATCACATATCCTTGCTTCTAATCTACACCTGACTCAACCTTTCTGCTCCCTCATGCCTGTGCATCTTTCCTCTTCTTCCTTTCTCATTCTCGTAGCTCCCTCCCCCCTCTTCCCATGCTCTCAATTTGCTCAGGGGATCGTGACCCCTTCCCATTCTCCAGGGGACAAAGTTTGTCTCTTTTAGGGTCCTCCTTGTTTACTAGTTTCTCTGGCAGTGTGGATTGTAGGCTGGTAATCCCTTACTCTATGTCTAAAATCCACATATGAGTGAGTACATATCATGTTTGTCTTTTTGTGATTGGGTTACCTCGCTCAGAATGGTTTCTTCGAGTTCCATCCATTTTCCTGCAAATTTCAAGATTCCATTGTTTTTTTCTGTAAAGCATAATCTTGACTGTGATGACTGACATCTCAGATCTCTTTTCAACTTTAGCTATAAGTTGCTGTTGATCAGTTTTGTACATCCGCAGTGGAAGCATCAAGTAGAGGCATCAGCAACATTGTGTGTGTGTGTGTGTGTGTGTGTGTGTGTGTGTGTGTGTGTATGTATGTGTGTGTGTGTGTGTGCGCGTGTGTGCATGCGAGTGCATGTGTGCACCATAGCTCATGTGTGGAGGTCAGAGGACAATTTTCAGGAATTGTTTTTCTCCTTCCATCTTGTTTGAGGCAAAGACTCTTTCACTTCTACCACATCACTGTATGGGCCAGGCTAGCTGAATTACCCTGTCTCCGTCTCTCATCTTGCTGTTTAAAGTGCTACAATGAGAGATGTACAATACTGTGCCTTGCCTTTTTACCTGAGGTTCAGGGGATGTGAACTTGAGTTTTGAGGCTTGTACAGCAACTACTTTTAAATGAAACTTTCATACAGGAATGTAATGTATTTTGATCCCATTCAACCCCACTACTCCTCTCCAACTCCCTCTGGGCATACTACTAGCATATCCTCATCCCAACTTAATGTCTTCTTCATTAAAGTTTTTAAAGTAATATTTTGTTTTAACCTACCAAGTCCACTTAAGTCTTACTTTCAAGGCATCAACCCAGTTTGAACTTATTTTTGTGTGTTGTGCAAGATAAGGATCCAGTTTTATTTCTCTGTCTGGCCTCTCTGTCCCTGATTCTCTGTGTGTGTGTGTGAGAGAGAGAGAGAGAGAGGGGGTAGGGAAGGAGAAGTGAGGAAAAGAAGGGAGAGAGAGAGAGAGAGAGAGAGAGAGAGAGAGAGAGAGAGAGAGAGAGAGAGAGAATTATTGTCTTGGTCTCCCAAGACTATTGATTGCAATTGTCAATGTGACAGAGTCTAGAACCCCCTGGGAGATGATTCTCTGGGTGTGTCAGTAGGGGTTTATCTTGACTGATTTAATTAATTGGGAGTATCCATCTTAATTGTGGCCAGGATCATTCCCCTCAGAAGGAAATCTTGAAATTCATAACATGGAAAGAATGAGCTGACTGCAGGTGCACTATGACCACCTCCTTTAAGTCCTGCTGCCTTTACTGCCTCACTATGATGAACTATACTCTAGAGCTGTGAGCCAAAATAAGACCTTTCTCCTTTAAGTTGCCTCTGCCAGTTAAGAAAAAATTCTAACAATAAGAAAGAAATGAAGACTCGGAGCATTTTTTGAAGAGACTATTTTTCCCATGTTCTTTTTCCTCACCTTGTTCCTTCCTCTTTTTTTCTTCTTCAGGGTTTTGTTATTTCTGGTCTGGTACTCACTGTGAACCCAAGGTTGACCTTGAGCTCAGTGCAATCTTTCTGCTTCAGCTTCCAGAGTTCTGGGATTACACTATATAATGCCATGCTTGCTCTCAGTACTCTCTTTGTAACTCAGTTGAAACTTTTATGTTTGAGTCTATTTATTTCTGTTTTCCTTGGATATCCATGTCTTCTTACCTAGTAGCTTGTGGCTTTAGTGCTATAGCTATGCAATATAATTTGAAATCAGAAAGTATTTTGTTTCTAACTTTGTTTTCCTTTGTCAAGAATTTTTATGTATTTAGAGCCTTTTATGGTTCCATCTTAATTTTAATTTTAATTTCTGTCTCTGTGAGAAACACCTTTGGGGTTTCAATGGAGATTGCACCGAGTCTATGTATAACTTCACATCCTATATTCTAATAATATTACATCTTTCTTTTCAGATAAATTTCTGTTTATATTTTCTCCTCAGTTTCTTTTATCAACATATAATTTTAAATATATGTCTTCTTTTGTGTCTTGGCTCATTTATGGTGTTGGGGTTTAACCCAAGCCTTCCTGCATGTAGGCAAACACTCTATCAACTGAGTTAAGTCAGCATCTCTGGAATCCCCACCCCCTTTTGCACAGTTTGTTGTGGTAAAACTTTGAATTTTGATTCTCTATCCTGCTGTTTTACTCAATTAATTTAGTAGTTACAACAGGTATTTGCTTGTTAATTTATTTTCCAAGTCTTTTATTTTGTAGAATCTAGAGTTCTCTGCATATACAACCATGTTATCCATGAACAGCATAGCTGTATGTCTTCTTTTGTAATTTGGATGTCCTTCATGCAGTTTTCCCGTCTCTGTTCCTCTTGAAATCTGGTCCAAAAACCATCCTGAATTCTGAACAGACAAGGAAGTAAATTCTGTGTTTGATTCTGAAGTGTCATTGCTCAGAGGCTTCCAGTAGGAGGGAAGAGGAGCAGACACCAGCCTGGTTTGAAAACCACATGTACTTTGTGGCTTGTCACTTGGCTTACAACCCCTTCCCTTTGAGAGCCAAGTCCTCCGATCTGGTGGGAAATTAACTTCATGGTTTAAAGACAAGTAGTTCAGAGCTACTCCAAATGTCCAGTGGCCCTACAAAACATGGTGATAGCTGGGGAGAGGCCAATCAGAAGCATATGGGTTAGATTTTGTCTGAAATCACATGAAGATTTTAATAGAGAAGAAGTTCTCAAGAGAACAAGCATGTTATGACATTGCTTCCTCAAATCCCAAACATTTGAGAGATGCTTTTGAAAAGTCCCCTCAAAGTAACACAAATGAAAAGCCTTTCAAGTCTTAGGACTTGAAAAGCCTAGTAGGCTGTCTCCAGTCTTTCTTTATAGCAGACTATATTCCTGGTATAAAGCCACCTGAAAGAGGTTAAAACAAAACAGCAACAATAGCATGGCCTGTGTTCAAGATCTCCTTTCTGCCATGTCATCCCTGGGAACTAGGGAAGGCTATTTGAGTTATTGCAAATTTAGTTTCCTTGCATGTTAAATAGGACTATTACATGGATTCACAAAATTGTAGATAAGGGAAGATATCTATAATGGTACTGTATAAAATTTTTGGACTATACAGTCCTTGGAAATGTCCTGTCAATTGGTATCGCTATAATAGTAAATAACATCTGTCCATCTATACAATGTTTTTCTCATTCTCTTAGCATATAGTGGTGATTTACAAAAGTAAATTGACAGGGCTGCAGAAACTGGCTCAGAGGTTAAGTATTCATACTGCTGTTGTAAAAGACCCAAATTTGGTTCCCTGTACCCACCTTAGGCAGCTCACAACCACCAGTGATTCTAGCTCCAGGGAATCTGATACCCTCTTCTGGACTCCCAGAGCACTGTACTGAAGTGTAGACCCACATCTACAAATAATGTAAAAATAATAAAAATACACCTTTGAAAATGTAAATTGCTATTTAATTTATCCTTTCCATTAAAAGGAGAAGTTTGGGATTTAGCTAGATATGTACTTAGATATGTTATTTTTGATTATATAAGAACTAGATTCAGTATTTTCTCTACTATTTATTAATTTTTTTTGTGTTTGCCAAGGAAATTGTCTTCTCTAAGCCTTTTTTCTCCAACTGCAGTTGTCTTGTATTGCTATGAAGATGAAACAATCCATTTGACTGTTTGGCATAGTACTAATTAGGATACAATTGCTAAAAAAAATAGTAACCACCACTATCATCATCCATGATAAATAGTTATTCATTCTCTTGTTTCTCCCTACATTAAACATCCCAGTCCACTTAGGTACATCAGATATCCTTCTAAAATAAAACATTACAAGTACAATTGCTGGGTATTTGTCTGCTTCTTTTCTTTTTCTTCTTGGGTCAACACTCCTTAACATCTCCCTTCAAATTTTACCTTCAAGGAGTACTAGAAAGTACATATTTCTTGGAAAGATGGTGCCTGGCTATAGCTTTATTACAATTGACATCATTTAGATCATAGAATATCATAGGGGGTTTTGATTTCCTTATTAAATGCAAAGGATAAACTAAACATTGATGCCACAGGGAAGGGTAATAGAATGCATTTCACAATTTTTTAACTTGAACCCTGGGGTTTTAAGCCATCATGCTACAAAAGGAGCAAGAGGTCCCAGGTACCAATTTCCATTCTGTATCTTCTTAAGAAGTCTGTTTAAAGCAGTCATACCATGTATGTACTAGAGGTCATTTTTGGATGGGTGATCTTTTGGTGACCTGCTCTGAGTAGTTGACAAATATGTGAGGAAAACACCCCAAAGAAGGAAGAATTTATTCCACAGAGGGAATTCTAAATTTTGTCCCACAGAGGTTTCAGTCCATAGTCCTGTGTCCCATGGATTAGGGCCCATGCATAGGCAGAACATCATGGCAGTGTGAGCATGTGGCAAAAGTTGCTCACATTGTGGAGAAAAGGGAGCAAAAAGCAAGGAAAAGATTGAATCCCAGGTATAAACCCACAGTGACATACTTCCTCCTGCTAGGATCCACCTAAACTTTGCAGAATCCCCACAAATAGCGCTACTGTCTGGGAAATAAGCATTTAAAACATGAGCTATGGGTGAGCCTATTTCATATTCAAGCCATAGAGAGCCAAATATTGTGCTAAATGCAAGGAATTAAAAATGTGTAAAATACAATCCTTCACCCTACAGAGCTCACAAATAAAGTGGGGCATTCAAGACTACTAAGATGGAAAATTTCTCTACGAAAGAGTATTTATAGAGGGGGAAGGAGGAGACACTAATTGACATGATGACATGATCAAGGCAGTAGGAGAGAAAATGAGCTAGTGATGCTTGACACAAGTTATCCCATTTAATTCTTACACTATTATGTTGTATCTGTTTGCTGCAGTCATCATTTAACAGATGAAGAAATTACAAGAAAACTAAAAGAAAACAGCACACAATATTGTGCTGAATACCACACTTGCATAGAAATGGTCCTTCTGGCTTACAGAAAGAAGAAAAAGGCAGGGGAAGCTTTTCCACCATTTCCATCTGTAAAATGGGCTTCTACAAAAGAGAAAAGCAACAGCTGTGGAAGATTTTTTTTCTTTCTATGAATAGAATACTATGCAAGTATTCAATGCACATTCAATCCTGATCTCCCAGCCTTTCCCTCTTCTTTAGCAATTTCTCTAAATCACACTGGCTCCTCAATGAGTGTTCTTGAATGTACTAAAACATCATTCCACTTCACATAATGAAAGACCATCTAGTGTATGTGCAGATCATTTTTCCAATAACGTTGTAGTGACAAAAATCAACAAGTTTCTTGTCGGAACATCTCAGTCATTAAAAATGCATTAACAACTCATTATTCAAGATGCTGTACTAATTCTATTCATTTCCTATTGAAGCTTATTAAATCCTAAGAGCCTAATCAACCAGAAGTAGTGTTCAGTGGCCACAAAGAATATGTTCCATTAAAAGGAAAAAAAGAATTATGACCAAAGTGGTAATTATAATGCATTGTATTTATCTGGCACAAGTTCTTCTAATGGTTTGAATAGTTTTGATGTTCCCATAGAAAAGAGGTGGAGATGCAATTTATTAAAAAGTAAAATTAAAGGGGTGTTTGAATGTGTGTATGTGTGATAAGCAGGCAATAAGGCCTTTAAGGGAATTCCAGAATTCTCTAAAAAAGACATATTACTAAAAGTAATTCTGTAATGGATTTGAAAAGTTAAAACCTTTTTATAACCATACCTAGAATATCAGAATCTATTTTGTTTTGGGGGGCACAGTGCTGTGGATAGTGTCCAGGCCCATAGTAGGCAAGTTATATTCCACCCCTGTAGGAATGAAATTGAGCCATCTCATAAGCAGAATTCTCAGCTCTAATACTTAAGAGCCACAACTTTGTACCCTTAGTTTTACTTTAGTATGATGAGTATACTTTAAGTTTTCCGTAGGTCTAATTGCATGACTACAGTCTATCAAGCCATCTATAGGTTCTTGTGCACCTCTGACAAAATGCCTGATGTAAGCAACTTAATGGAGGAGAGGTGATTTTAGCTTAAGGTTTCAGAAGCTTTAACCTGTGGTTGGCTGGTTCCATTATTTTGTTCTGGATGCAAAGCTAAATATCATGGACTGGAACATGTGGAGAAAGGAGGCCATTTACCTCCTAGTAGACAGAAAGCAGGGACAAAAGACAGAGAGAGGCCTGGGACAAGATGCAGTTCCTGACTTCCTCAGTGTAAACTTCACTTCCTAGAGAGTCTAGAACCTCCCAAACAGCACTGTTCAATGCTTTCAACCGATGAGTCTCTTGGTAGACACTTCATACACAAATTAACCATTGTATGAAGATTTATGATTAATGTATGTAGAAAAGAGTACAACATACACATTCAACAAGTGGTTATAATGTTATATCTACTCCATTAGGTGAATCCATTTAAAGGATGAGTGACAGTTAATTTTGATTATCAACTTGACACAATCTAGTAGACAAGCTTCTTCGAGTACCTGTAAAGGATTGTCTGTATTAGGTTAGCCTCTGGATGTGTTTTTGAGGGATAATCTGGGTTAAGTTAATTGGGGTGGGAAGTCCTGCCTTAACTATAGGTGACACCATTCCATGAGATGGAGTCCCCAACTAAATAAAAAGGAGATAGTGAGCTGAGTGCCAACATCCATTACTCTCTGCTTCCTGACTGAAGAAGCCATGTTACCTCAAGCTCTTATTACCATGCTTCTTGTTACCAAGCATCTTGATGATTCTACCAAGCATCTTGTTACCATGCTTGTTACTACTGTGGTGGACTGTACCTCCAATTGTGAGCCAGAAGAAACCTCCTTTCTTAGATTGGTTTTTTTTTTTTTCCGTTTCACCAGAAGCAACACAAGTAACTAAACTGGCAGGGATTAGATCATATTAACTTTGTATGCACAACAGAAGTATCCTCTTGGCATATGGCAGAACTTCAGGCTATGTTTGCTGCACTGACCTGAATTCTACATCTGGAGTGATGTTTGATCTTTGAGATCTTTCTAAACACTCTAGTATTATGTTCTCTATGGGTACACATACATATTTGCTTTTGATTAATCAATAAGAGTGTATTGATCATTGTTTAAGGATTGAGGCCTGTTTCACCCTCAAGGAGTTGAAACTTAATTTGGGAAAATCAAGACATGCCTGTGAAATAATGGAAGAACATGACTTTTGATAGATTTCCACTTTTCTTTTCAATATTCCATTTCCTGTTTTTCTAGCAACAGACCTTTGTTTTCTTCAGCAGGACTGCCATTTTATGCTCCATGCTTTTAGGGGTTGATATGCAGTATCTGAAACATATGTGTTATTAAAGGTATCCAGCACTATAGTCAGTGATATGAAGCAACTCAGGTAGTCACATTACTAACTAATTAATTGGTGCGTGATATTTCTCTGGCTACAATGCTTGCTTCAGAGATGTGCATAAAGTTGCCACAAGTTTGTCAAAATGTGGTTTCTGAACTAAAACTCTCATAGAAGTCAGCGCTTTCAGTGACAAATTTAGAAGATTGTTGTCTGCAGAATACACCAGGGTTGTAAGAAGTTGTGGGACATTAAGGCTTCAGATACATCGAATGCCCAGATATCGGTGGGAGAGGCTATTGAAATGAAGTTGGTCCTGTCAGGCAAGAAGTGCCAGCAGCCAGCTTAGAAAGTTGTCAGTGGCCATCATGCTATTTAATTCCAGTCATGGCTAGAAAAATGACTTCCTCATGTCTTAGCAATCTTTGTTTTGCTAATAACATCATGCTATCACATATTCCACGGGTCATGTTATGACAGTCAAGTGTCCCTATGTGGGTAATGTAACTAATGATGACTGTCTCAGAAGTCCCAAAGGAGGTGAGCATACCAGGCTTCCAAGAGGCATGGGACCCAGTCAAAGCCAGTGACTTCCTATCAGAGAATTCTAAGGCAACACCAGATAATGGGAACATATGTCTAGATGGTGCCACTAACAGGGCAAGATTCTGTGTGGAGCTGTTGGCGGCTATCTTGACATCTTGAGAAGGAGACTCTGCCTGACAAAGGAACCAGCCCAGAGACAGGGAGAGATGGGAGAACTTGAGATGACTCCTGATGCCAGCATTTCAGCCCCAAGAACCAAGTTCTGCCCAGATTGAGAGCTACCTCCGAGTTTTTCAGTTTTGCAGCTAACAAACATTCATTCCCCCCTTGTGCTTAAGGCAATTTAAATTGTAAATTGTCACTTGCCAAATACCATATAAACAAATGCATGACTCAGATTACAAATGTGGTGATTTCAGTAAACAGAGTAGACATGATCCCTCTGGAAATTAGCATAGCTTGTGAAAGCACATGGAATGGGGAACAGTCTTTGAAAATGAGAGGCTACCTGTGTTAGAACAACAGAGAGGATTATACACGCTATAGTAAATTAATCAAAGCAGCATGGAAATCAGAAAAGACAGGGAAAACAGAAGCAGTCTGATGTGACAGAGGAACTAGCAGATACAGCATCTAAGCTCTGGTCCTTGTTCTACCCCTAGCCAACCACATGACCGACTATGGACTTCTCCTCTGGGGATGAAGTTTCACTTTACATTGATGCACAAAACTGGACTCTGGGATTCTATAACTTTACCTTCTGTGAACCTACCACACCTTGCATGGCTTCCCAGCCTTGTATAGTTGCACACCTCTGGAGTTATTTTTCTGCTCTTAGAATATAAATTCTCTTGGCTCTTTTGTCTTCCTTTTTGTCCCACACTTCTTATTCACTTGACAAAGAGCAATCTTTTTTCTTCATGTTCCAAATGAAATGGAAATGGACAAGCATCGTACACTGAAGAGCTGTGACTTTTAAGCTCTGAAAGCACTTGATTGTGCCCCCAGAAAGCTCATTTCTGAGCGAGGGTGATGAAAGCCGTGGGAAGGGGCCGCCTGGTTAATTGTGCTTCTGTGGAGATGAAAGAGCAAGTGGGGAATTTGCAGGCACTTTGCTCTTGGCTTCTCTGCCCTCTTCCCTTCTAGTGGAAAAGGCTTTGGCACCCAGGCCTAAATTAAGATCCAAGATGTATTGTATGCAAATGAGATAGTAATTAGCCGTCTAGTGCAGCCTGGACCAGTTTTGGAACTAGCTCCTGTGCATCCCCAAGACAAATATTTTCCTCTTCTAATCCAGGGCAAACTGGACTGTATACTCACCGGGGCTCACATCCTAAGCTGGGATGTGTCCGGGATCAAAATCATTACAGAGACATCGTAGATTGATGAGAAATCCTAAAGGTGCATTCGAATGGGAGACTTAGGCACACACCTGAGTTCCAAGTGTCCATTTAACACTGCTTCACAAATGTATTTATATACTATATGTTACCAACTCAAAGTTAGGGATTTCATCTTTTTCCTGCTGAATGCACAGCCTGAATAGCACAATTAGTCAATAAATGTTTATTGAATGAGTGAGTGAACAAATGTTAATGAGGGGATTTATGTGAGCTCTTTTAATTAACCAGAAGCATAAATAGATGTCTATCAGGGTTTATGATTAGCATGAGAGACTCACAGATTCACAACACAGCAATGATATACTATTTTAAATTAATTTTCTTTCTTTTTTTATTAGTTCAAATTAGGAACAAGCTTGTTTCACATGTCAATCCCTTCTCCCTCCCCTCCCTCTACCCCTCTCCCCACCTCCGACCTACCCCCACCCCATCCACCCTCCACTTCCCAGGCAGGGTAGGGCCCTCGATGGGGGCTCCCCAAAGTCCACCACATCATCCTGGGCTGGGCGTAGGCGCTCCCCCATGTGTCCAGACCAAGAGTGCATCCCATCACGTGGGATGGGCTCTCAAAGTCCCTTCTTACACCAGGGAAAAATATTAATCCATTACCAGGGGCCCCGTAGAGTGCAGAGGCCTCCTCATTGACATCCATGTTCAGGGGTCTGGATCAGTCCTGTGCTGGCCTCCCAGGCAGCAGTCTGGGGTTGATATGCTCCCCCTTGTTCATTTTTTAACCCTAAACAAAGATATCAGACATCATAGGTAGTTTAATTGTGCATCACTGTGTATAGTATTCATACAGCAATGATCTATGGTCCTATTGCTTTAAGGAACCCAATTTGGGAAGCTTTGATTTCTTTTCATATGTGAAGCATAGAAAAAAAGATGTGTTTTCTTATCAAATGCCTGAAAGAGCAATTTAGAGAGTTTGAATGCTATGAGGACAACGCTGACAAGATGAGCCTGTTTGGCTAGCGGGTCTCTGCAGTCCCAGGAATATTGGCTAAGTGTATTGTTCTTCATATATTTACAGTGTCCTGCAGGAAGAAAGGAGAGGAGTTGAGAGGCCAGGGGAATGTACCGTATGCTGTGGGTGACTAAAACCTCTAAAATTGTTTTGCAAGTCACTAAGCCAATTGATGAGTACTGGTTAGATTTTTGCCAGGTTCATGCAAAACTAGACATATCTGGAAAGAAGGAATCACAGATGAGGAAGTCCCTCCATCAGGATTGTTTATGGGCATGTCTTTGGAGGTATTTTTTTGCTTAATGATTGGTGTGGGAGAGAGGGACCCACCCATAGTGGTACTATCCCTATGCACGTGGAATAGGTTGTGTAAGAAAGCAGGCTGAGAAAGCTATAGGGAGCAAGGGAGTAAGTGTCCCTCCTCCATGGTGTCTGCTTTAGTTCCTGCTTTCAGGCTGCCATCTTGAGTTCTTGCTCCAAATTTCCACAATGATGTGCAATTACCTGGAATTGTAAGATGAAATAAATCCTTTCCTTTCCACAGTGGTTTGGTCAGTATTTATCACAGTGACAGAAAACCAATCTAGAACAGGCCCCCAGTTGTACTTTTGCATCTCTGGTTATTTCTTCATTTGCATTTTTAATACACAGGGTAGGAGTTTCTCATTTGAGACTGTTGTCCTGTTATGCACAGGGACTATACTTGCATATTTGAGGTCAACTGATGTTCACCATAAAACACATCCTTCATTTGCAGAAAGCATGGTGCTGCTGAGGGCTGTGGATGGTATAGTGTCTAAACCAGGGTTAGGTAGGTATTTGGAGGCTGGAGCCTTTGGCCAAAAATGGGGCTGCATGCAGACAAGGCAACCTAGGCAACAGAATGTTTGTAAAAACAAGCAAGCAAACAAAGAAATACCATAGTGTAAGCAAACCAAAATGATTCCTCTAGAATCTAACACCCTGTAACTGAGTTTGAATTCCAGAAACCCTAGCTGCTCCACAGCTATAAGCCAGCTCAAAGCTCCCTGGGCCTCTATTTCCTCTGTCCTAACCTCTGGAAGTTATCATGGGGAATCAAGAGAGGATGGCACTGGTCCCTGTAGCCACAGATTGACCAGTGTTTGTCATTATTTCAGGGTTAACTGATGCATTCAAAGCACTCACACCTGAGAGAGTCAAAGCAAGGGCTAGAACCCAGCCTCTCAGTCCCCACAGAGGTTCCATCACTCTTTTCAAGGTCTCTATAATTTATTTCTTTTTAGGCAGTGAGCAGCCATTTCTGCCTGCTTTCTTGCCCCCCTCCCCAACCCAGGTTAGCAAATACCTTGAGGGACAAAGGAAGACAAACCAGAGTGTAGCACCAGCTCTGTCCTTTGCAAAAGCCAGCTGCTGCTGAGTCAAAAACATCCTGCTCGGAAGGCAGTCATAAAAGTGAGGACTATTTTAAATAATAACAGTGAATTATGACTTCCTCTATATTTATTAGGACAACACTGTAAATGGGAAATTGTTGTGATGTCCTTGGGGAGAAGAGGAATTTATTTTTATGGGAATCCCATTGTGGTCTCCCATTAGAGGACTCTTTGCTGGGAAGGAACCATGTTAATCGGCTCACACATTTATAGTCTTGAGAGCCCTAGTAATGCTTATAGACTTCTGCCTGCAGTCATCTGAGACGGGAGCTTCGGGGAGGCAGTGGAGCAGGGGTCTAGCTGGCAACACCGAGCAACACTGTTGTCTGGGTTCACGAACAAAATAACTGTTTTTTTTTTTGTATGGTTGTAAGAAGATCATTCCTCATCTTGGATCATCAGGGAAAGGAAGCGAAGGATGGGGTGGTGTGACTTAGATAAAATTTAAAGACCATTCCTCAGACACAGCATTACATGGTTGCAACAAAAGCCCATTTCACAGCTTCTGCAAATGAAGCCTTCCCTTTGCTGACATGCTCTGCATGCCCTTTGTGTAGGGGATTCCTTGTGTTTGGGGGCTGACTGCGTAACATGTAGCTTTTCTTTTCTAATATGACTCTCAGGCCAGCTGATCTCCCAGTGAACAGTGTCAAATTCTTGCTTTGTCTTGTCACCCAGATCTTTTAGCTTGTTCTGTCCTCTGCCTGTGGGATCTGCCCAGGCCTGTCCATGAGGATTCAGACTTTAGATGGAACTCATTTTAGGTTGTCTTTGAAGATGTTAGGCTCAAAGAGGTTAAGTAAATTTCCCAAGGTCAGAGACAAGACAGCTAATAGAGGATTTGAGCTTGGGAGTCTCCCTCTGCAATACAGTTGTTTTTTCTACTGCTCTAACACAGCTGGGATGCAGTTCCAAAGGGTTTCACACATATCCCATCTCACAAGGGAGGGACATCTCAAGGTTGAGTCACTGTGGAAGCCCATGGCTTTTCAGAACAATGCCCTCTGCACTATGCAAAATCCTCATTTGGCAGGGTCATGGGGACATTATACCAATCTCAGACACAGAAAATAGACCAGTGTGGACTCAGGCACTATAGAAAGACCAATCCTGAATTGGGTGTGATCCTGGCACTGGGGGAGACAAAGGCAGGAGACTCAGGAGTGCACGTGTTACAGAGAATAAACAGAAGATGCATTTAACACATAGCAAGGATCGTATTGAGTACATGCAAGAATTCATTCATCACCAGTGCTGTTCTGCCCTGTTCTTTAATCCAGGCAGAGTGGAGAACTTGACATAAAGATGGAGGAGAGGAGAATCCATAAGGTGCCTACAGTGACACCCAAGTTCTCATCTTATTCTTGAGGTCATTCTGTTGGTCTAATGTCAAGCTAGTTTGACTCCTCATGGCTAGAATACTCAGGAGTTGGAGGAATGATTGATAATGTATTGATAACAATAGGTCATTGGCTAGATTGGTTTTGGGAACTGGGATTCCCAAGCTCTAATAACTGGATGAGTAAACCTCCTTCCTTCCTTCCTTCCTTCCTTCCTTCCTTCCTTCCTTCCTTCCTTCCTTCCTTCCCTCTCTCCCTCCCTCCCTCCCTCCTTCCTTCCTTCCTTCTTTCTTTTCTTCCTCTTTCCTCTACCTCCATTTCCTTCCCTTATCTTTTTCTTTCTAATTTGCATGTGCCTTTATTTCTCAGTTTGTAAAAATGTCCTTAACTTGTGGATGTAGTGAAGAATATTCAGCTCTGCTAAGGTGAAGAACAGAAGATAATCTGCTTTACAGTGAAGTTTATAGTTCAACTGTGTGTAGATAACACACTGTATATGAAAACCTAATAACTGAACCACAGGTATTAAATACTGAAAAAAAGTTAACAGCTCATTATAACCTATTTTATTATACAGTGTTGGGCATTTGCATCCATTAGTTGTTCTTGCGCAATTTCATAAGCAGTTGGGAATTTGGGAATCCTGGTGGCTCTGTTAGCATGGTGAAATACTTGTGAAGGGACCATTCTGACCCTTTGGTTTGTTCTCAGCAAACTGCCCTGGGCCATACATAGTAGTTCTTGGTGTTAGTGGATATTCTCCATCTGTGGCAACTTCTCTGCCATCAGAAGATATCTTATAGCTGTAGTATATAAACTGGTAATCCCAGCATTCAGGAGGCAGAAGCAGAAGGCTCTAGAGTTCTATACCATCTTGGGCTACAGAGCAAGTTCCAGGCTAGTATGGGCTACACAGCAAGATCCTGTCTTTAAAAAACAAGGGCTGGAGATATAGTTCAGTGGAAGGTTTCTCATTAGCATGCTCAAGGGTTCTTAGCATTATGTTTAAAATAAAATTGACATACATAGCACTCAGGCATTTGCCCAGCATTTCTTCTCCTCATTCACTGAGAGTTGATAAAATTCTTCTTTGGTTCTACAGACTTCAGTGAGTTCTTGTTAGTTCTGCAGCCAACACAGCTCAGGCCTGAGGTTTCCATTTAAATGATCCAGTCACTTCTAGTGGCTAAGCACATGTTGAATGAACATGTCAGGTCCTAGCTACATGAATATATCTGCACTCTAACTGAATCCTCTCTATAGTCCTGTGGCACTCCACAGGTAGGGGATCAGTTCTTAGAAGGGGTTTAGTCACTTGTTGAAGGCTCATAGGCTGTGGTAGAATTGACAGCAGGGGTGCCCCCTCAATATATGGATTCTAAATAGCTGTGGAGTTGTCCTTACTGGTCTCTGTCTTTAGTAATCCAACTCCAAGCATGTGGGCAAACAAGCTCATTGTGGTAGTTTGAATGAAAATCACCACCCCCATAGCCACATACATTTGAATGCTTAGTTCTTTGTTGCTGGAACAGTTTGAAAGGGTTAGGAGGTGTGGCCTTGTTGAAGGAAGTGTGTCACTGGGGGCTTTGAGATTGCAAAGTCCGTGCCATTCACAGCCTCTCTCTGCCTTCAACTTGTGGATCAGGATGTAAGCTCTCAGCTACCACTCTAGCGTCATACCTGCTTACCTGCTACCATGCTCCCTGCAATAATGATAATGGACTCACCCTCTGAAATTGTAAACAAGCTCCCAATTAAATGTTTGTTTACTTTTATGTTGCCCTAATCATGGTGTCTCTTCACAGCTCCCTTTTTCGGCCTCAAGCATTCAGCTGCTGAATTTAGAAGGCTGCTACCCAGTCATGTGCAGGAAAGTCCCACACCTGGCTTTACATCAGGGCTTCTCAATTTCCCAGAATGCCTGGGAAGCACACTCACTGTGAAAGGCGCAATCATAGCTGCAATCAGAGGAAGCAAATCAGAGAGTCCTTCTCCTCAAATATTTTGATTCACTGTCCACTTATTTGAGTGCTAATCTATATTTATGTCTCTGTCTTTCTGAAATGGGTTTCAAAAGGAATATGAGAAATGGGTGGGGAGATGGAAGCTTCCCCTTTCTGGACAATCAGTCAGGATTGTTTACCAGAAGTTGATTTTACTCTTTGGTAATTGAGTGGCCCCCTTCTTTCTCATTGCATCTAATAACATTAATTATGATTTTAGCTGCCGATATTTTGGCTGTCTCCATAATGATGAGAAATTGTATAATGACACCAAGGAAGTGACTGTGGCAGTGTCATGAGAGAGAGAGAGAGAGAGAGAGAGAGAGAGAGAGAGGAGTGTGTGTGTATGTGTGTGTGAGAGAGACACACAGACAGACACAGACAATAGATACAGATAGATAGAGACAGTGTGTGTGTGTGTGTGTGTGTGTGTGTGTGTGTGAGAGAGAGAGAGAGAGAGAGAGAGAGAGAGAGAGAGAGAGAGAGGGAGTGGGAGGGAGAGAGACAGAGAGGGAGAGAGACAGACAGACAGACAGACAGACACAGAGATGGAGAGAAACAGACTAAGGTTAAATGAGCTTATGTAATATGACCCAGCTCATTTCCTGGTAAATAGCAGACCTGTGATGTGACATCATCTGAAGCCAGTGTGTTAGCATCTTAGGAAAAGTGCTCTGACCTCTCATTAATATCCTAATCATAACCACAGCCATTGCTTCTATCGATAACAAATGCTCAAATACATGGTTTTATTTCATTCTCATGCGCTTGGTAGAGTGGGCACTATTTTACAAATGAAGACATTTGGGCTCAGGAATAAGAGATGTGCTTGGGCCATGCCATTAGAAACTGATAGAGCTAGGGTTCAAAAGTGTGTTCTACTTCATTTTTGTTTTTCTATTCACAACACTAGTGGCTTGGAATTTTGCTTGGGGACATTTTAATGAGGCTCAAAATACACTCTCTCTGTGTGTGTGTGTGTGTGTGTGTGTGTGTGTGTGTGTGTGTGTGTGTATGTGTGTGTATAGTAGAAAAATGGTTAGATTTAGATTTGTTAAGGCTTATGGATAAAAAGAAAAGTCACAGTAATTGCCTCTTGATCAACAATTTAGAGTAAAATCAAGTAGTAGAATGCAGGATTTTGTGTAATGAACAATTTTGGCTTGAAATTCACTTTGTACCTGAGGCTGGCCTTGTACTCTTAGCTCTCCTGCTTTTGTCTCCCCAGTGCCAGAATCACACCGAATTCAGGACTGATATTTCTGCAATGCCTGGGTCCACACTGGTCTATTTTTCTGTGTCTGTCTCCATGACTCTGTCAAATGAGGATTTTGCACAGAGCAGAGGGCATTATTCTGGAAAGCCAAGGCTTCCACGGAGCCTTGCTTCTCCCCAGCTGAGGTGAACAAGCAGAGGGGTAAGGATCATAATGAGAAGGTACCTATTACTAATTTCTGTTAATGGAAAATTAGGCATTTGCAGTCTAGGTGCCAGTCTGGTAAGGCTCAAAGAGATTAAGCAAATTTCCCAAGGTTGGAAAAGAAGCATTGAATGAGATTTGAGCTCAGAAGTCTCCCTCTACAATACAGTTTTTTTTTCCTACTGTTGTAGCATGGCTGGGGTGCAGCACCAGTTCTTCTCTATGGTGACCTTGAGGAAGGGTCACCTACAAGGTTTGAGGACACACATTGCACCCAGATCTAGTGCCTCACTCTCCTTATTGAGCTCCTTCATCTGCCTCCCTCCCTCCTCAGCAAAGACTATTTCCAGATTCATGTTCAATTTGGAAGCAGTTTTCTTATCTTCTAAGTTCATTTCTCAAGCAGTTAGGGTATACAAGTTGACCAAATCTGCTATATGTGAACTTGATTTACCTATCTGTGTAAGAGACTAACAATTCTTCATATTAATACAGTTTTCATATGCATTCCTACTTCTAAAGTTTTATCTTGCTTTCGTGGAGGTTAATTAACTAGCTACTATTAAATGCTTTTATTACTTGTATGCCAGGACCACAAACTCTCTGTATTCATGTTGTCACATATCCTTACAACACCTCTACAGAGTATTGCATCGTTAGTCCCATTTTAAGGACTAGGAAACCATGACAGTGTTACTGGTTAACTTGACAAAATCTAGAGTCATCGGGGACAGGAGATGAGCCTCTGGGCATGCCTTTGGGGTATTATTTGGATTATATTAATTGATGTTGGCAGAGCAATATTAATTGTGGGTGGGACCATTCCCTGGACAGGGTATCCTAGGCTAATCAAAGTAGAGATAGCAAGTTGAAATCTAGCATTCGTGCATTCAATGCCCTCTGATTCTTTATTGAAGAAGCAATGTAGCCAACGTCTTCCAACTTCCCCTTCATGATGGACTGTAGGTTGAAGAGTGAGCTGACATAAGCCCTTTCTCCTTTAAGTTGCTCTTGTCAGAGCATCTTATCACAGCAACAGGAAAAATATTCAAATAAAACACTACCTTCCAAAAGGGGGGGGGCGCTAAAGTGTTCTTCCAGTTTTTTAATGAGAAGAAGACTGAGATCTCTAGATGGAGGTTGTAACCAAGTCCACAGATTAGCAGTATAAGGATAAGACCTGGGGTAGCTGGAGCTGGAGAGATGACTCCAAGTGTAAGTGCTGCTTTTAAAAGGATCAGATTTGGGTCCTAGCATCCACACTGATGGCTCAAAACCACCTCGCCTAGGGAATTTGATGCCCTGGCCTCTGAGGTTACCTGCACTCATTTGTACACACACACACACACACACACACACACACACGCACGCACGCACGCACGCACGCACGCACACAGACACAGCATTTATGATGATCTTATGTATGTTCAAACATGTAAGAATGTAGAGACTTGGAGCTGCAGTGTTGGCGACTTCAAGAAAACAACTTCTGCTTCAGTAAAGTCTCCAGGCACAGATCCCCCTCCCTGTTCATTCTGGAAGCTGCCAAGGTCTTTCTCAGTTTTCTTTTCTATGGTCTTTGCTGGCTGGGTCTACTGACTCTGGGGTTTATAGCTGTTCCACCTCTAGGGAAACCTCCAGAGTCTCCCCAGCCTGGACTGTGCCCAGGAGCCCTTGGTTCTGCATTTCCCAGAGAGCGTTGCCCACTATTGGCAAGGTGGGCTAAAGTCAAAGACAGGAGATGAATGGATGTAGACAGCTTGACTGTGTGTCCTGGCTTTGGCCAAGAAGCACTCAGGGGACCTTGAGTTTCTGAGGCCAGACCTGAAAGCTTTCAGGGAGTTTCAGTGTGGATTTGGCCCCGAGTAACCCCCTGCTGGATTTGTGGGTACCACTGTTGCCAAAAAGCCCAGGAACCACATGCAGTCCTCCCCCATGAAGATCTTCAGCCCCAGAAGCTTCTTGGATGTGCACACTTGAGCCCTCCTCCCGAGGACATGTCCTGCAGGCAGCATGCATCTCTCAGGAAGGTCAACTGGGGCTAGATGGGCAGTGAAGGTAAAAGCTCACTGACTCCCAATAGCTTCTGTGATTCAACTTTCCCTCCTTTCTTCTTCCCTCCATGTATCATCTGTATTCTCTTCTCTCCCATCAGAGCCATGTCCAGACACCAGCTCCCTTCACATCAGCACACTAGCTGTGACTGCAGGGAATCCATCCAGCCCTCCCTGCCTCAGCTGTTTTCAACCTGAAAATAGAGATGAGAAAACTTCACAGGTTTCCCTTCTGCTAGTGTGTGTGTGTACAGGTGTGTACAGGGGTTTATGGATGTTCAAGTGCATGTGGTCACATATATGTGTGCTGGTGTATGTGCATAGAGGCCAGAAGTTGATGTTGGGAATCCTTCTCCACTGCTTTTCCAAATTGCTCTTGGAAGCAGACTCAGAGTTCAATTATACTGGCTAGTTTAGGTAGCCAGCTTGCTCAGGGAATACCTTTGTTGTCTCTGCACTCTGTTACTGGTGGTTACAGGGGTGCCACCATGCCTTCCTGGTATTAGATTTCAATGGGCCCTGGGATCAGAACTCAGGTCTTTCTTTTGAGATAGTGCTTCACTTTGTACTCCTGGCCAGCCTAGAACTCACGGAGATCACACTTACCTCTGTTTCCTGAGCTCTGGGATTAAAGGCATGTGCCAGCAATCCTAAGCAAAACTCTGGTCCTTTTGCTTGTGTGGCAAGCACTTTAATGGATGCCATCTTAACACAGCAATCTTTTCAGTTGTTAAGAATCAGAGTAGAATGTACTATATGCCTAATTTATTAATTAAATTAATACTTATTTATTAATATTTAATAAGTGAGGATAATGTTAAAGTTTGTGGCAACAGTGGTACCCACAAATCCAGCAGGGGGTTACTCGGGGCCAAATCCACACTGAAACTCCCTGAAAGCTGAGTGAGTGTGTGGCATGGTAAGGAATGTAGATAGTGTTTTACTTTATTAATACCAGGTACGCAAATGGAGACTTTTAGAAATAAGCCCTTAGTCAAGGCTCAGAAGGCTTTTTCAGTAAGGGAACTACTGCAGAGACTGTGGAGGCTCTGTCCCGTGGTTACCTCTTGGAGTGGAAAGATATCTCTACTCCTCCTAGTCTCTATAGGCCCCTGTCTTTTCAGATCTGTCACCAAACAATACACACAGTCACAGACTACACCTCCCTTGGGTCCTTCAACCCTGAAGAGAGTGGAAAAATGATTGTTAAGTTCATTGGCCACGCTCTCAAGAAAGCAAGAAATCAGCTATGATGATGGATGGGCTCAGGGCCCCTGTCAGTAGAAGACACTGTTGGCCAATGAAGCCGACCACAAGGTCATACTGGAGGTGCATGGGTTTGACAAGGGCAGTTCTGAGAGAAGTTACTGTCAACCAGCTCTTGTGGTGGTCTACCATCCCTGATACAAGCGTGTTCACACTGCACTGAGCTATCTGTTCTCCAAGCAACTGGCTCTCTGTGTGCCACCCTGTAGATAACCAGATACTAAAGCGGGGAGCTCAGTCACCAGCTGGGAGACTGTGCAAGATGAGGAAAGCAAAATGCAGGGGATGATACGTAGGTCCTGTGCTCTTCATGCTCAAAGCTAGTTATCTGCGCATACTTCCAGAGTAGGAATGGGGGGAGAAAGGGAGGAAAAAGACTGGGGCTTGGGGAATCAAGCAGTTTATCTGAACTAGAAATTATTTGCCTGAAAAAAGTGCACATCTGGAATCCATTCCCTACAGAAGCCAGCCGCAGAACAGCTCCTTAGTAGGATGGCCCCAGTCACCACTATGATGACCAAGTGTGGCCTATGCTTCATGGATGCCTGACAGAATTTTCCTCTGACATATGTTCTTGCCAAAGTTAGTTTTTGAGCCACAGATCATAAATACAAGTATTTTAGTGAAAGAAGCACAGAATGTCCTCCTGGGGTTGACAAGCAAATAGTTTCATAAATAACCCTCTTGACACGTGCAAGATGTTAACATTTTTGAGGTTTGGGGTAGGGGCAGACTCAGTTCTAATTTCTTGATTCAGTCTGAAACCACAACTGGACTCTGTTACCTCTTGGGGAACCATGGGAATGTTTTTCTTGGCTTGAGAGTCCTTGGGTTGCTTGTCAGCAGCAAACACATAAGCACCTCTTCAGGGGATCCTGAACCAGGGTAGGACACAGCCCAGGTGAGTGACTAGACCATAAGTTGAGTCAACGCCCACGGGCACAATCAAAGAAGACAATGATTTATGCACACAGAGGTATGGGATGAGCTGTAGAATACACTGTTGTATGGGTGACAAGTACTCAGCTCATGAATGGTGACTTAAAAGAAGAAGAGTATTCTAGAGACATCACCTATTTGGATAATATTAAAAAAATCAACAGGGCCAGTGAAATGGCTCAGTGGATAAAGGTGTTTGCCAGCAAGCTTGACAGCCTGAGTTTGATCCCCACACCTCACATGGTAGAAGGAGAAGATGACTCCTGCAAGTTGTCCTCTGACCTCCAGGTACACACACAGACACACACACACTGTGATAAAGTTTTTTTTTTTTTTCAAATGTAGTAAATTTTGGACAGAGGCTGTCAGTGGGCCAGGTCACACAATAAGTCTAGACATTTTGTTATCAGAAGCACACCAGGATTTTTAAGTCATGGAGGGCTAGGCACTGGTTTGTCAAAATGTGTTTTGTGCGGATCCTGCCACATTGCTAGAACTCCCACACTCTGACGTGCATTGAAATCCAGCCTAGTCACATGAAGGGTGTCATCTGTCTATAAGGAATGCAGATGTTGCACCCTGGGTTCCTTGGAAATCATCTGAGAGTGCCTGAAAGTTTTCTGAGCCCTCCCACGTTTACACCTGCAGCCAATCCCCAGAACATCCCTCTAAGATAAACAGGGTAGGCTCTGTTATTCCCATTTCATAGGTTGGATTGTAGAAGCCAGGTGGAAAGATAATTAGCCAGAGCATTTTAGGGATGAATATCAGAACAAGGCTGTGACTATGAGCCTTGGCTTCTTTGAGTTGGCTTGGTTGATTAGATATTTGATGAAAGGAGAGTTCCAGGGTAAGGATAGCCAGATGGGGTACAGGAAGGAGGGCTCTGATAACACAGAGTCTCTGTTCCTATGGAGATACCCTGAATCTTTTGTTTGTCATGCCTTCACCAGGTCATCAGAACAATGACCAGCCATGCCAGTCCTCACACATTTCTTGTCATGGACATGCTATTAGCATATTTCAAAGCATGGAAGGGTCCTCTTTTTTCATTTTTAAGAAGTTCCCATCTTCATAAGACCATCTTCAGAATCAGATGGGTGTATGTTGTTGATATGTTGGTTCCGTGAAGACGAGAACTTTTTAGCGATTTGGTTTTCTTTATTTATGTGTATATGCATCTTTGTGACCACATCTGCTTATATGTGTGTGGCAGACAGGGGCCGGCAGTGTTACGATAAATCTTTTTGCCAAAAGCCGCATGAGCCCCACCGCCATGTGCAAGCTTTACGCCAGCAGACTGCCCAAGTTAGGCCCAAATGAATACACAGAGAGACTTGTATTAGTTACAAAGCTGCTTGGCCAATGACTAGGATTCTCATTTTGTTAGCTCAGTCTCAATTACCATACATCTATATATTTTATGGGACTTATCTTATCGGACACCTTATTGGCGTCCCTTCTTGCTGGTGAATCATATCGTGCCGCTGGAGCAGGAGCCGAGGGGAAAAGAGAGCGACACTTCTTTTTTCCTCTTCTTAAATATGAGTCTCCTTGCTATGTCACTTCCTGTCTGGAACACCACTTCTCTACTACATTTCCCAGAATCCTCTTTGACTCCTAGTCCAGCCTAACCTGCTGTCTCATTGGCCAAGCAAGTACTTTATTTATAAACATACACAGAAGTATTTCCCCCATCACAGCAGAGCATGTGGGATCCCTCAGAGTTGGAAGTTACAGCATTTTCAGGATTCCCATACTGTTAAGAGGGGGCTGGGATGGACACTCCAGTCTTCATAATTGTACAGCAAGCACCATTAACCACAGAGTCATCTCTGTAGTTCCAAAGATGAGAATTTAAAAACATTGTTAAAACAGAATAAGAAATCTCTTCATTTTCTTATGCATGAAGTATGTTGTATTTCAGTATTGATAAAGAATGTATAAATCAGTCTATAATGGAAGTTATGGTTAAAAACAATAGTAATAGGGTGCTGGAGAGATGGCTTGTGCTGTGAGTATTAGGACTAGACTTCTGATCCTCAGAACCCACTTAAAGGCTATGTGGGCAAGGCAGCATAAGCAGCCAGACAATATGCAATAGTGAGCTCCTGGTGCAAGGAGAGATTCTGCCTCAAAATATGAGATAGAGAATGATTAAGGAAGATACTTGACATTAACTTTGGGCCTACATATACATATTACACAACTGCTCCCACACATTTGAGCATGTACATACACACACACACATGCACACCACATATGTACAAATAGACAAAAGAGATACTAGTTATTGTCATCTGACTGCTAAGCCATGCTCCTATCTCAGAGCCAATTAGTGAGTTGGGTGAGCTCAATGGGACTCAGATAGTAGATGGAGTTCTTTCTCCCTTCAAATGCTGGGCTCTGAAATACTCTGAAGACCCCCTCCAGCCTTATGACAACAGCTTAGATAACCACACACTGTTTTATTGGTTTTGATTGACATGTGTGGTTGGTCAGTTACACTCCATTTTAGGTACTAAATGATTTCTATGATGCTAAATCCATTACATTTTAGTGTACCACTGAAGTTAAAGTTTGTCTTAACCCCAGCTCCGGCTACAAGGATCTGCTATGGGCTCAGTCAAGGCCGGGATAGGTGCTGGTGGCAGTGGCATCTTTTCTTTCCTGTCCAGAGTCTGGATCCTTCAGAATCAGGAGAGAGGTAGGGATAAGGGGAAAATGGATGCTCTTACAGTGACACTGCAGGTGACCATTATTTCTCTGTTTGGGACAGATGGTTTTCTTGATGGACCATCATGGTTGTGTGTAAGTAATCCACTTTTACCCTGATTGTGCTCTTCACAACACAGACTGCTGAAGTACGATGGCTGTGGGCTCTCATGGTCCTTGGGAAACTCCTCATGTTGTGCTTTGCTAAACCATTAGCATGCTTCCCCCCCACATCTCCTGACTGACCACGGCACATGGTTTCACTGTACCACCTGCCTTCTAGGCTGAACAGGTTCTGAGGTCACCAATACCACCAAATGCATGTCATAGTATGCTGGTGTCCTCTGCTTTCCTTGACCGCTGTCCTATGTAGGTTGTTTTGGTTTTTATTCCCATGATGGTAATAAAATACTGGAAGGCAACTCAAGGGAGAAAGGACTTACTTTAGCTCACAGTTTATGTTGCAGTGTACCACAGCCAGGAAGTCACAGCAACAGGGGCTTGAAGCAGCTTGTTACATTGTGTTCTCAGAAGAGAGTGGCGAATTCTTGCTCAGCCTGCTTTTTCCAGAACTCCAAGCCTAGGGAAAAGTACTGTCAACTTTAAGTCTGGGTCTTCCTATACCAATCAATGTAATGAAGACAATTCTCCACAGGTATGCCCCCAGATCCACCTTCTAGATGATTCTCGACCTAACTTGACTATTATCACTAACCATCACAAAAGGACAAGTCTTTCCACTCTGCACTGCTGCAAAGACCCTGGCAGACGCAAACCTCAATTCACAGCATTGTCACCTTCACAACAGTGTCACCTGCAAAGTTTCTTTTGGAGAATTGTACAGCGGAGTTTAAAACCAAACAACTTGCAAACATCTCATAACGCGTTAGCTAAGTTTAGGATTTTGTGTTGGCCCCTTCAGTGTTCCTAAGCTCCTTGAATGATGACCCTGGCTGCATTCCTCTCTGTGTCATTTGCTTCTGAGATTGGGAGAGGGCATGGAATTGCTTCCTTTTCTGAGATAACTTAACCTCTTTGAACCTATTGTCTACTCATGGTTAATGAGGGTTTTTGTGGGTTGAACTTAAAATGCCCTCTGTAAGCTTATGGGTTTTAATTCTTGGTCTCCAGCTGAGCATGGGCTTTGAGGTAGGGCTTAGCCAAAAGAGGTATGTCACTGGACAAAGGACTTGAAGTTTTTTTTAAAAGCCAGCTTTACTTCCTGTTTGTTTTGGGGAGTATGGCCATCTGTATCGTGTGCATCTGTTGCCATGCCTCTTCTGCCATGAACTGTAAGACAACAGGAAACCCTTTCTCCTTTAAGTTGCTTCTTGTCAGGTGTTTGATTATAACATTGAGAAAGTAGCAAATGCTGTGGCTACTGTTGCTAGGCCTTGTCTGCCATGCTGCCCATTCTTAGGTGTGTTGAGGGGAGCTAGCACCTTCCTGCAGCATACAGATCCACTTACCTTCTACTTGATTCTAGTAGGAGCTTTAATTTAATTTTAGACACAATAGGAATTGAAGCTGAACATTCTGCTCCTGCATCTATACCATGGAGCATGTATGCCAGATAGTGCTAATTATTCCTATTTTAAATATGAAGATACGGTGGCTCAGATAGGTCAGCAAGTTGCCAAAAGATGTACACAGTAAGGCCTTATTGTTTGTAATATGAGTTGAACTCTACATTGTAAAAAAAAAAAAATGCAGTAGACTCATGTCTAAAACTTTTATTTGTTTTGTAAACTTAAAAAATTCATGTAAACTTCAGGTAGTTATCTTGGATACAGGTCACCAGGTCACCCAGACTCTAGGTAAGTATGCCTGTCAATCAATAGCTTAAGTTTCCCCATAGGCCTTTTCCTGAGTGGGATCTCCCCATCCCCCTGATCTTGAGACTCTTCCCCTCTCTCAAATGCCAAGACCATGGCCTGGAAATTTCCAGTGTACACCTAAGATAAAATTGTTCCCTTACTCTTTAACTTTATTCCCTCCCCACCCCCGTGAGCGCTAGTTTATAACTGTCACTGCAGATTTCCAATCAACTGAAGACTGCAAACTGCTGCAAGCCTACCAACCCTAGGTGCTTCTAATAGAAGCACTAACCAACCAACCTGAGGCCCTACATCCTAAACTACTCCAAAGCAGCTAGCCCCAGACGGTCCAACATCACAGACTGCTCCAGGGCATCCTGCATTTCCCTGTTTCCATGTGGTCCCCCAGAACCTGGGCAGCAAGCCAAACAAATATCCCCCAGCCTGAACTTCTCTCTCCCTTCTTATCTTTGCCAGTATCCCAGCCTTCCTGGGCCCTGACAATGGATGCTCAATTTCAGCAAGTAGTAGTTACAGAAGTAGTTACAGAGATTACATTACCCCTTATCATCAACAAAAAGGCCAGAATGATAGGTCTCAAAGAAACCTAGGACAAATGACTAACAGAGGTGCTCTTTTAACATATCAAAGTAGACATTGACTGCCATTTTCTCCCAGCATCTCTCAGCATCACAAGTACGTGTTAGAGTCATCTTGGCTGGCATACCTGACCTCCTACTCTAAACCTCTCCAGTTCCTGAGCTTCCCTCCCTTTCCCCAGCTTCTCTTCCCCATATAACCCAGCCATTTTGGCTACACAGCTCTTCGTCCTTTGGTCTTCTGCTTCTCCTGCTCCCCTTCTCTTCCTCTCTTATTCTACCCCCACCCATGTCCTGGTTCAGTCTGCTGGCCCAGTTCAGTTGGACTCTTCCAGATGCCTCTGGCTGCAATTCCCCTCATATCTACAATAAACACCTTCTCCATCATACTTAGGAGGGGTCATGTCCTCATTTTCTCATTCAAAGACAGATTCTCAACTCTGTGGGCCCTTTCTACTTGTTTATTTTTGAATAACTGTCATTAATAATTAGGCTGAAAAAAAGAAGAATTCCCTAAAGCCTTGCTTTTGTTGTCTGTTACTGAGGGTGGGTTTGGAGTGGTTTGCTTAATTCCCCTCTTGTGAAAACCCAGTCCAACTGGCCTTAATTGAAAAGCACAAATGCTCTGGTGAGGGTGGGGGAGTCAAGTGTGAAAGCCAGTGCTCAGAGCAAGATTGTGATTAAAGGAGGTTCTAATTGGCCTGCCCTGTGTGGTGGCAGGCCTCTTAGCATCTTCCATCAGCAGGCAAATGAATGATTTCACTCTTCGAAAGGCATTCACATACATGTTCGCTTTCACTTGCTCCTCTCAACAAAACAGTCACACTAAAGCTACTGGCTCATCTTCACCTAAGAAAATGAAGATCCAGGAAGATGAAGGGATTCCCAATTTCCCAAAGCAGGTGAGAGGCAGAGGAAGGAGTGGGGATTCTACCACTTCCATTCAGAGTCCTTGTCTTGAGAGAGACTCTACAAAGGGACACTGTATTCAAAGGGACATCACAAAAGCAGCTCTCCCTGGCTAACTGGGGAGCTGGAGCTCCCACTGGGCTGCTTCTGTGGCCAGAGGGGAGACTTTGTCACCTGCCTGAGCCCTCTTTTGTTGAGTATCCCTGATTCTACTCAGTACATGAATTAATACCATGTATTCCTCTAATTTTTATCTCCTGCCTTTTTTCAGTCTGATAAAGTGGAAGACAAATCAAGAAGTTGAAAATTGATAAGGGTATCTTGATCCTTTCTTATCTCTAGGGGCTCCCAAAGGTTCCATCTCCTACATTCTCTTTCCTGTCTGTGAGAAATAACATCAATTCGGGGTTCATTGATAATTATTTCTTGAGTGCTTATTATGTGCTCATTGTTTTGCTTGTACACGTTTTCCCCCTCATTCAACTTTAGCACCAGAAAAAGGATTACTTCACATCCCATGTCTCTTCTGCAATACCACCAGGGTTAGATGTGTTTCTGAACTGTTGGTTTCTAGTTTTCAGAAAGGTCATATAGTTAGTGTATGCATTGTACATCACCTAATATCTTCAACAGTGTCTAAAGTATCATCTTGCTGGCAAATACACTCATATCTCTGTGGCGAAACCTGAAAATAGAGAAGAGGATTAGAAAGGGGCCTAGGGTCAACTTTCTCACCTAGGCCAATGCATGCCAACCTTAATGAGGAAACTGTGGCTCCCTGGAGTTCTTTAGCCTATGGAATTATGTAATTGATGGGACTGTGTTATCTGTTTACAGATATCTATACAGAAGGTCAAGGAAATTCTTACTCAGGTTATATGGTTTACAAGTGACAGGGCTCAGAAACTGGGCCTCCTGATGCTAACCCCTGTTCCCCTGGAGTGTTTGTTTCTCTCTGGAAGCGCCTGACATAGACATTAGCACCAAGAGGTAGTTGTAACATCCATTCTTGACATAGGGCAACAGAACCATTAGAGCCTCCTGAATAGGTTTAAGGACACACTTTTATCAACTATGCCTTGTATTGCCTGCTCTAAATCCCAGCTGTTAATGTGAAGTCAGTGCCTGAGCCACCTTGGCACCAGCTTGTTAGAAACATGATCTCAGGCCTCATCTAGGACCTGCTGAATCAGATGTAAGGGTTACGAGGCTTTCGAAGCTCACTGGCAAAGGCCAGTTTGAGCAGCTGTGGTCTGAAGCACTCTGCCCATGTGTGTGTGTGGTTCATCCTTACGACTACCTGGTGAAGTTAGGTGTTGCCATCCACCTTACACAGCTCAGGTGAGGTCCATCGAGATTAAATGACTTGCTTCAGGCAAGGTCATATAACTGGTATGTTCTGACACAACCAGAAGACATCTTGACTCTCTGATCCAGGCTTCTCACTCTGAGATATTCTTGCAGGAAGTAAAGCCATGGCTATGGTGGGGGTGAGGTTGAGGGGCTGTGGGTCTGGACCATTTGGGTGACAGCTAGAAACCCAAGTGGCTGTTCAGCTTGTTCCTCTCCAGCTAATTCTCCTGAGGTCCAACTAGACACAGGCAGAGATATTTTCTTGAGTCACATTCTCTTCCTTCAGGCACATGGTGCAATTTCACTCTCATGCCTCTGTGAGCTCACGGCTCATATGGCTGCACCAACCAATGAAATGTGTTGGAAAATGATGTGCACTGTTTTTTGGGGAGCTGCAAAACAAGTACACTGCTTTTGCCCCCTGCCACAGAGATTCTGGAAGGACATGTCTAGATAAAGCCTTCATCACCTGGGTTCCTTGAGCCCACACTGGATGCACATCACAAGGCAGAAAAAAAAAAAAAGCTCTTGTGCTTCTAAACTGTAGACATCTGGGGGGTTGTTTGTTACCCTGGCACAAGGCAGTCTGTTCTGGCTGACTCTGAGTCATCTTCCTTTTCTCCAGGGACTGATTTACGCCGCAGGAATGCCAGCCAGCAGCTCCGTGGGTGGGAAAAATTGTACCTGCTTTTATGTGTTCAAGCTAATAGCCTCTTTTCCCCTACTGCCTGCTCGAGTTTGTCTTCTTTCTCCTTTCTTTCTCAGTGCCAAATTTATTTCTGATTTGTTTTCCTTGTTGGGCCTCTACAACTTCTTATTTTCCAAGGCTATTTTTAGTGGCTCCATTCTTCCCTGAAGGAAATAGTTCACATCTTGATGCCCAGGGCTTTTTTAGCTCCTTTTAATGGGGGAGGACAACACATATCAACAATTCTTTTAGTCACCATGTCATTTCCCCAAGAGGCTCAGAGAAGAACAAAATGTCTCCTTAAAATGACTTTGGGATGTTAGTTTGCTGCCTCCTCCCCACAAGGAGATTTTCAATCCTTCCCTCCTTCCCTTCCTTCCTTCCTTCCTTCCTTCCTTCCTTCCTTCCTTCCTTCCTCCCTTCCATTGTAGGTTGAACCAGTCTTTGAACCTGGTGACAGCCCAGCTTCCTGAGTCAGTCTTTGGGAATTGAACTCATAAAGAAGTGTCACCTCCAGGTTCCATGAATAATTTATCTACAAGTACACCTGTTTGGTAAGTCTTGAGTTGGCTATGTACCCTACACTCTGAGCTATATATAATGCTTACTATAGCTTACTCCCATTCATGAAAAAGTTACAATTGATGAAAATAACTAAACCTTTCTTCCTCAAGATGTTTATAGTGACTATTCATTATTATCCTAATTAGAAAAAAGAACCAAATACCCTTCAGTATATGAATGGACATGCAACTGTGGTGTGTCTAGATTATGACAAAATATTCAGTGATTAAATCAACATTACTGAACGCAAGAAACTAAGCAGGAAAGGATGTAGACTATACAATTCCAACTGTATGACTTTCAGGAAAAGGCAAAATTTGAAATGGTCAGTGGTTTTCCAGGGGGTATGTGAGAACGGATGAATGAATACGGGGAGTTTAGGGAATTTTTAGGGCAATGAAACTACTCGGTGTGATGCTATAATGGTAGAAAAACGTCATTATGTATTTATCAACACCCACAGAATGTGCAACACAAGAGTGAACCTTAATGTAAACCATGAACATGGGTGATTGTGATATGTCAATGCAGGCTCATTGCTCATAAAATCTGGACCATTCTGGTGGGGAATGTGGGTAGTGGGAGACTGTGTGGGTACAGGCAGGAGTTGGTAGGAAATAATCCTTTCTTTCTGCTTTATTTTGCTACTATTGTAAAAGTGCTCTCACATTTTTTATTTGGGGTTAAAAAAAAACCCTCCACATTATCTTCTATGTTTTTGGAAGAAATTATGTGTCTTTGTGAGCAAGAGTAAGGGGAGAAGATAGATATTCCAGGTCTTTATGGACCAGCCATTTGCCATTCAGTGTCTCCCATCTAAAGAGGAGGGCCAATCAGGAGAAAAGTAGGGCCAGTGTGCAGGGTACAGTTGTGTGGGAAAGTACAGAAGCTGTGGAGTGGAATAATCAGGACAATCAGGGTCCTATTTACAGCAAGTTGTGACCTATTTCTTAATCAGCAATTCACAGCCAGACTTTTCCAATCTGCCTTCACAAGGGATACCTGGGAATTTACCATGGCAGAAGAAAACTCTTCCTAGAGAACTCAGGCAGTGGGGCAGGATATGCCTCAGAAACATCTAGAGGTGGGAAGTCAAAACAGACTGTGGGCAAACAGTCAAGAAATACAAAGAATTTGACAGCTAAGGGACCAGAAGCCAGGCGAATAGTCTAGGTTGTGGATGGAAGTGGGGGACATCTGAGCAACAGTGAAGCTTCACAGTGACTTCCTTCTAGATAGGGAATCCGCATACAGCATAGATACGTTCTATTGTAGACACAACTCACCTGGAGGCTGCTTTTTTTGGTGTAGTGTTTTTAGAGCAAGGTTCCTGGTCTTTGTCCAACCCACTGGGGTCTGGCATTGATAGTTAAAAAGAAGTTGGGGACTGGGCAGAAGTGGGAAGTCTGTGTTCTGAGTTCAGGATGCCACAGGCTCAGCACCTGAACACATAACGGGGAGTGGACTCAGTTTCCCCAAGGTCCCCTAGCAAGTCAGCTGCCCAGTGAAGGATATTTCCTCACCAGAAGGCAGAAAACTAGTTGAGACAGCCAAAGATGCAAGATATTCCACGAAATCCTGCCACCACGTTGTTCCCATTACCCCAAAGAAATCATTTCCGCTTCCTCCTGCTCTGCTCAAATTTACTAGCCATATAAACCGTCCCCTTTGGTACAGCTTGTGAATATTTTAAGAGAACATCTGTTGATACTTAACATGAATTAAAACAAAAGGATTGGCTTAGTTTGTAGATAGTCATGAAAACATAATCAGCAGAGCTTACATTGCACGGAAAAAGCAGTTATTTGTTGGGCTAGTGTTTACTGAGCAAATTAACTCTAATAGTAATAGTTGTACTGACTGTGAAAATAGCAAGAACAACAATAATAATAAATATGTTAATTGCTGCTGAATCTCTCTGCCAAGGTCAAATGTTTGCTGCTGTACAGATCTGGCCCAGAGAAAAATTTCTGGATTCTTCAGTGGTTTTCCAGGTTTGTTATAACCCACTGTGAATACAGGATCTGGCATAATTTACACTCTAGTGTGAAAAGCTTTAAATGTCACCAAGCTGAGTATTTTTAGGGGGAGGGGCTCACTGAATTATATTTGAATGGTATTATGAAAGTTTTAGTTGAGAGACCTCAGGGTGAGGGATAGTATTGGTGCAAAGGCAGCCTAGAGACTTGTTGGATGTTCTTGGGTCATCCTTAAAAAAAGAAAAAACAATCATATAAATAAAAACATTTGCAAACTGCATGGGACCATTTGATGCCAAAAGAAACTATTCTTATTCCAGGTGACCAAGGACAGATACTGACAACCAGTGGGTGAAGAAGCCAAGGGCAAAAGGTAAATTTATTAACAGTCTCCAAGTGTATTAAGCAGTAAGGTGCAGCCATTGAGAAGCAGCTGTTCTTTGCAGCCATGCAAGCCAGGAAACTAAGCACAAATGACAGCTGGAGTAAATGAACAGAGACACAAAGTATTCTGATGCACAGGAGGCGGAGGGAGTCAACAGTCATTCATGAAGTCTGTCCATTCATGAAGTAAATTTGTTGAGTAACCAACTACTACACATCAGGTAGTGTTGGGAGTATGAAGATAAAAGCCCAGGTCTCTGGTCCCATTTGGCTCACAGAATCCTGTGTTTGCTGGAATGTGTGTCCCTCAAGAGCCAAGGTACACCTGCCAGCTCATTACATCCCCACCACTATGGCTCCCTCCCAGTCTTTGACTAATTGAGATGTATTGCATGAATGAGTGAATTTAGGTTCAACCAGTGGGGAAGACAAAGTCATCTGGTAAACCACAGATTCTGTAATCCAGCCCAAGGTTGATTTATTTCTTCCTGGACACTGGACAGGAGCTGTCAGAGATCCACTTTCTGCTGAAGACTCCATTTCTCTGGAGGCCTGATCCCCGGGTGTGCTGTTTTAGGAGAGGGTTGACTGCTGTCTGAGAGCCAAGTCTCACAAGTCAGACCCGAATCTTCCCCAGCTCTCCAAGTCAAGTCCTTGGGCGTGAGCACTTAACATTTAACATCAAGTTGTCACCAGTCTGCTCTTCCAAGAACACAGGCGGCTCATACCTTTTTTGGTGCTCCATCACCCAAATCTTCCCCACTGGAGTCAAAAGAGTGTCTGACATCCTGTAGAACAATTGCATATCCTCCAAAGGCTCGAGTCACCCTACCAGCTGGCTGGAAGGCTTCCATCCCCTGCCTGCCTCAATGGAAAAGGGATAAGTGAGGCGTGGCAGCTGGATTGCTCATCACATTCAACTTCCATGAGACTGGATGTCCACTGGGTAGAGATGGAAGCATTGTCTGTGTGACTCGAGGGCTCATGCCTGGATATCTTAAGCTATTCTCCTTCTCTTTGAAGCCAATAGGATGATGCCCATACACAGGTGTTGGTGCTGGGAAAGCTCCTTCCTCCCCATTGCTTTTTTTCACATCTCAATAACCCCTTCTCATCTCATACTTATCAAATGCAATCACAAAGGGACCACTTAATTAACAGGCTGCCATTGTATGAAGGCTGATTTGGAAGCTTACAGCCATTGAAGGCACCTCACAGTGTTCCAGACGACAGAAACAGTAGGATGCACCATCTGGGAGGGAGCTTCTGCGGAAACAGATGCCAGTGTTTCCATGATTAACAATCCAATATCATAACACCATGGTATGTTGTGCCATTTGGTTAGGAGATAGAGCCCTCGGAGCCAGTATTCTCACACCTCCCCAAATCCTGCAGCATCAAAATATTTGCTCTGGCAAATGGTCTTATTTTATTCTTCCCTTGTGTCTATTTCTCCCTATACAGCCTAGGCAGGGCCAGACAGGTTGAAAGGGCTCAGCTGAAACTTGTGATGAATTTGCTCTCTGTGAGTGTGGTCCCTGTACAGTTGCAAGTCAACAGTAGGTGGATTCACAGCTCCACGGTCTGTTTCAAGACAAAGAGATTTTTTTGACCCAGAACCTTGAACTTTGTTTCGGAACAAAATCGCCAGCCTTGGCCTTCTATCACCCTGTTTCATGTCGTCCTCTAACTCCATCTTCTTCATCATTAGTTCGTTTCATTGAGCTCCTGCTGTGTGTAGGGTACTTGGTGAGCTCAGTTGTAGGCTGTAAATTGCTTAAGATTCCAGTATTCCATTGCCTGCAATGAACTAAAAAATTCACACAATCTCCTTAAAACACAACTGCACCTGTTTAGCTTATTTATATGAGAAATACATATCAATTATAGAAAAATTTAGAAAACACGCATGAACAACATAAGAGAAAACATAGGTTATCTATCACCAGGGAGCCCCCAAGAACAACTTCTGCATGGTTTCTTCTAATCTTTTCTCCTGCAGCAGCATTTCTTAGGATAGACACATTTGGGGGTGGGTTGTGCACACTTCCATTGGGGATAGCTCCTTTGATGTCGTTCCCTGAGATCATTCTTAGTCTCCTGTCTACTTTGTTGGTGACTTTCTGCCCTTCTGGGTGAAGCCTCTTTCCCCATCTGGCTACGTTAATCCTAGTTTGTATTAACTTCTAGTTTGACTAATCTCATCTCCTGGGGTTATCGTGGACTGTTCTCTGTTGCCTGATGGATCTTGGTTTGGATCTCTGTTTCTTCCACAAAGCTAGCTGAGGAGAGTGAAAATCACTTGACTTTTCAGATTTCTCCTTGCCAGTTGTGATGAGGATGGGCCTTGCAGAATTATTGTCTAGCTTAAACAAGGTGAGCTTCACAGACAGTAAATCAGAAAATGGTGTCTCTCAGTTCCCTCCCTGCTTATTTGCATACTGGAGTGTGTTGATTAGGTCTGCTCAAGTTACACAGTCTTCAATGTTTCCCGTTGTACCATTGTAGACTGTCTGTCATAAGACCCTGAATAAGATTTGATGCCTCCTGACTAGTTTTGTGTTGTACCAAGTTCCTCTTTGTTCTCTATCACCATAGTACCAACTGCCTTCCTGCTAGAGATGCTTGCATGCATTTTTCCCTCTGCCTGCAGGCACCCTCCTTTGTTATTTGTGCCTCTTTACCTTATTCTCAACCTTCCAACTCTAGCACAATTGCCATGTCATTAATGAACCACCTCTGTGCTCTCCAGAATAGAGCAGTCCTCTCCTGCCTTGTCACAGACCCTGGTCCTATGCCCACAAGCATCCACAAACTACATCAATTTATGCAGTTTTCCACTAATTTTATCCTTCTAAAATTAACCCTCATTGGGAGGGATACCAGGCTTGGTTTCACTCTGGCTACTACATCACCTGGTATTGATGGGGGATGTCTTTTTGTATGCTGTGGATATATGTTTCTCTTATTGGTTGATGAATACAGTTGTTTCAGCCAATGGGCAGGCAGGATGTAGCCAGGCAGGAAGTGTAGGCGGGGCTACAAGTCTAGGAGAAGGCTGGGAAGAGAAACTCAGAGAGTTTCCAGAGAGATGCCATGTAGCCACCAAAAAGTAACATGCGGAAGCATGACAGGTAAGCCACAGATTCGTGGCAACATATAGTTTAATAGAAATGGGTTAATAATTAAGAGAGAGCTAGCCAATAAGAAGCCTGAGCCATTGGTCCAACAGCTTATAATTAATATAAGCCTCTGTTGTTTATTTGTGACTAAAGGGCTTCGGGACCCGGTGGGACAGACTCTCAGTCTACATGGTATACCATAAATATTGTTGGATACTTAGTGAATTGTTTCCCAATCACCAACACCAGTAGATGGAAGCTGCCATGTCTTCTGTCCCACTGTCTTCATTATGGACCACTTCATCCACATGCCAGGCTTTAATTGAACAATACTCCCTGGCCTTTCAAAAGGGTCCAGCAAGTACTGGAGTGAGTTCTAAGCCATTCATGCCACTTTCCCAGGTTGTCCCCCATCTTTTTTTTCAGAAAAAAATCAAACTGGGGTCCCATCGAATAGACACCCTCCACTGGAAATCCCTCTCTGGTTCCCCAGCAGGGTGCACTCATTCTGCTCTTTAGGGTATAAACCGCCCCATCTTTCCTCTCTCCTTGCAAAAGCAGAGACTGTGTGGAAAGATTCTGAGGCGCCACACACTGGCTAGTCCAGAGTTCACAGCAATGTTCACTACAAGGGCTGGCTCTACCTTCCTGCTTCTCCCCACACTTCCTCCTGGGCCCTCCCAGCATCAGGTAAACTGCCTGTTGTTCTACCCATCAGACCACAGACATTCTCTGGGACCTCTGGATTGAGATGTTCATTCTCCTTTCGGCAACTTTTCCCACCTCCTCTCCACCTGTCTAAGAAGTTCCATCTTCCTAATCGATTATCTGTCAGACTTTCTCTTCAAAGTGACTTCCATCAGGAAACCCTTCTTAATAGTGTGGGTCATAAGTGGTGCATACCAGCCTGGAGGCAGGGACAGATTGGGTATCCCTTATAGGAAATGGTGGGGTCAGAAGTGTTGTGAATTTTGAAAGTTTTTAGACTTTGAAATATTTGTATAGACTCAACACGAAAAGGTTCAGTTTCTTACAGGATTTTGGCTTTTAGGTTAAGGATATTCATCTTGTACTATTTTTATAAACACTTTTGAAGCGAAAGAAATGGGGGCTCTTAGTGGTTAGGAGACTTCAGTGAGTAGATGGCTATTAAATGCCCAAACAGGGTTAGGCCAGAATCCTGTGGCTGGAACTTTCTTTCCTGATTGGTCTTTGTTACTTAGAGAGATGATACACTAAAAAGAGTTAAATTTAGGGGCTGTGGAGATGGCTGGTCAGTGAAGTACCTGCCTGGCAAGCATATAAACCCCACATGGTATGGTACCTGTAACCCTATCACAGGGTGGGGAGTGACAGGTGATTCCCATGAACTCCCAGAATGTCCAACAAGTACAGCCAATCAATGAATGAGCTTTAACCTCAGTGAGAGACTGCCTCAAAAAAAAAAATAATGTGCAGAGAAAGAGAGGACGATGTCTGTCATGGGCTACTGGTCTCTCCACATACTCTCACATGAATATACATACACCCACATTCATATTGCCTATTGATTTCTTGGAAGATAAGCATTCATTTTGGTGGGAAACTTGTTAAGACACAGGGTGTTTGTCCTAAAGGGAGGTCAAAGAGTTCATCCTTCAGGGAAGCTTGTTAAGTTCAGGAAGTAAACAATGCAAAGGCTTTAGGAAGTCCTTAAAACTGACTAGATTTGCGAGATTCCACTCCCCTTCACTACCCAGTGCATATAAGCAGTAAAGACTTCTGAGAGATACTGTCAGAGGAGTTGAGCTACCTAGAAAAGGCTAAGACCCACCATGCTGCCAGGAAGAAGCAGAGACCAGCAGAGCTACCTACAAGGGGCTTGGACTACCTGAGTTTCTTAAAACAGACATTCACCAACTTGTCAGGCCACATGCAAGTTGTGTGTATATTACAGCCTTCCAGCTTTGGTGAACTGTCACCCATGCTAGGTTGGCTTTTTTGGTGATGCAGCTGTCTTTGAGTCATTTCTATTTCTGTAATAACCCTTCACCCATATTCCTATAACTAACCCTAAATTAATTCACCAAGTTGGACTTTGGTGGTATCAGAACTTTGGTATGTTATTGGTTCCCTATCTGAGTGAGTTGACTTTTGTCCCCAGGAATGTTGTCACACAACTAGTGTGCAAGCACAGTCACACATATATTATACAGAGGTACAACCACAAATAAATTAAAATGCACCTGGAAAGATGGACCAGTGGCTTAAGACTACTGGCTACCATTGCAAAGGATCTAGGCTTGCCTCCCAGAACCCACATGGTGGCTCACAACCCTCACTACCCCCCAGTTTGAAGGGGTACAGTGCCCTCTTCTGGTATCCATGGTTTCCTGCATTCACACGGTGCACATACATACACATATACAACCAAACACTCATACACATAAAAACTTTAAAAATAAATAAAATAAAAATAGTTAAGTTTGATAAGTAAACCCTCAGTTTTCTTCTTTATAAAACAGAGACCCTTCTCAGAGACATTTTGAATATTCAGTCTTGTATACATTTGGAAGGAGTGATGTGTCTGATAAACTAATTCCCAACCTAGATTAGGGAATAAGAGTGGGGTCCAGAGGAAATTAGACATATTTATTTTTATAACCGTCATCCATGCTCAGAATAGAACAATTAAAGATCATCAGAAAGAAAATCTCTTGATTCCTCTATCTAGAAACTACCACTGCGAACACACTGGTTTTTGGTCTTTGAAATGTTTTCTGTCTGTAAATACATATGGACTTTTTGCAGAAAACATCGGTTTACCACATTATACAGAAATTTAATAATGTGGTATGTCATAGATATCTGTCCTGTACTAGAAAGACATCCACAGAGGGACAGGAAGTTACCATCCTGGCTGCTGCATCCTCTCTCATTCACTTTCCTCCTGCCCCATCCTGTTTCCTCTTCTATATGGACTAGAGGTCCCCACAGACAAGAGAGTTTGAGTAGTTGAGATTTATTAATAATAGACCAAAAGTGCATTTTATATTTGTTTTTGTTAGAGCACTGTTGCTAAATAGTTTGTAAAATTATTGAGCAGGCTGAATAAACAGTGTCTGGGGCAAACAGTCAGGGAGATAGCGCTGCAAGCCACAGCACAGAACCAGGCCACCAAAGGAGTAGCAGAATGAGGAAACCGCTGTCATGGTAAAAGCAAAGCAAAACAAAGACAAACCTAAACCTACCCCTACCACACACACACAAAACAAAACAAAAACCCTCAATGCCCATCTTTGTATGAAATTGCAGAAACCTCATTGGCTGAAGCAAGACACCTGGGGAAAAATTAGAATCAAGGAGCATGGAAATTGATTTCACTACTTTCATGGGAAGAGCTCTGAAGCCACAGGAAAGAGCTAGAAACTTAGGCCAGTTTCATCGTCTACAACACAAGGAAGACTGAGCCAGGAGGGAACTGAGATAGTTTTGATGTTTGGGTGACAGGATGACATTTGAGCACCTGTGGGGAGGTGACTAGCATGAGTAAGCATTCAAGGCCCTATCTGGAATGACTAGTGGTCCCTTGTGTTTACAGCATTAAGAGTACACGATGAGAGTAGCAGTTGAGCTAAGTAGATAAGTGGGAAGCTAGATCATGAAGGGTCTCATTTCTGCAGCTAGAAAAAGGGCAGACTTTCTCTGGACAGTATTCACAGAACACTTCTCACATCAAGTGCATGAGTTTTGTCTCCATATGAAGTAATTCTCCTGCTCTCTGGACACTGTCCTATAACTTAATTACAATGCTAAATATGTGGTGCCAGGGAAAACCCCAAGACAAGATTTTGGTGTCCCATTTTAGACACCTGTCACAAGTTCCAAAGTAGCACCTGTAATGATCACTCCTGCGTAAGTGAGGGATTCCCAACACCCGCTGCTTTGGTTTGAAAATTTCCTAAGTGAATCACACCTAGAACTAACTGTTTTTCGGGGGCAAGCAAATGGTACACATGCTAAGGCCAAGGCCCAGGTTGGGTGTTGCATTGGGCTTCTGTGTTCTACGTGGGTGTGCTAGCCTTCAAGAATCTGCATGCATTCTCCAGTCTAGCTCTCTGAACTAGTTTTATGGAGGCATCATAACATTGGCATGCTTGATTGAATGATGGGCCATTTGGAGATTGAACTCAATGTCCTTGGAAATTAGAAGTTGGGGCTGTTCTTTAATCCCATGGCTGGCTCTTCTGGCAACCAGCTCCAATTCTCCTACCTCATTAACACAAATTAAAGTGAAGTTGCAAGGGCCTTACTGTAAATACCAAGGCACACTCCTCTGTCACTGGATACTCTGGAAATTCCAAACATTTTAGGATCTCTGTATAAAGAAGCAGGAATGAAGACAAATATGTACTACAATATCATAATTAAGGAGCCCAGATCATATCTTAGTAGTGGTGAGATTTGGAAAGGGACTTTATGAACCTTGAGAAATTAACATCTACCTTTGAAAGAATGCTCTGTAGATGGCTTCCAGAGGGATGAGAAAAATCAGGACTGGAGGACAACAGGGAACAGAATGTTAGAAACAATGGTGGCAGGAGTCAAGGCACTGGCCTTTAAGGTGGAGACATGTGAGTTTGTTTCCCAGATACTAAAATTAGATAGGATTTGCTAGCTGATCAGATGTATTAATGAGAGGAAAGGAATCAAGGATTCTGCCATGTTTCTGACTGACCAATGGTGTGGATGGGGGATGGTGGTTTATCACCAAGTGAAGGTGTTTTGATGAGAAAGATGATTCAAGGTTTGAGTGATCTGAGGTTGGGGTGTAGTATAGATAGAATAATGGCCCCTCAAAGAGGCTCACATACATTACCTTATTTGTTAAATGAGACCTTGCAATGAGGTTATGGGTTGAATGGGAATTGTTTTTTGAGTATCTGGGTGGACCCTATGAAACCACAAGGGCCCTTGCAAAAAGGAGGGAAGAGGGCCACAGGTGACATGACAAGAGAAGCTGAAGTTGGAGTGACTCAGTCATAACCCTGCTACCCTACGAGTCAGAATCAAAAGAGGGGAAACGGATTCTTCTAGGAAACATCCAAAGGGGATGTAGCTCTGTGGGAATCTTAATTTCATCCTGCTGAGACTGACTTATGCCCTTCAATGTGTGTTGTTTTAAACAAATGAGTGCATGATCTACTCTAGAGGCAAATTAAAAACTAATTCTGGAGGGTTGTGGGAAATCCACAAGGGATGTGTCTGAGAAGAGGACAAAACACCCAGACTGGAGATTCAGACATAATGTGTCTGGCGAACAGTCTTGTATTTTCCAGGAAGATGGTGTGGGGTCAGAGGGCTTGATTCAGGAAGTGCTTTTGAGAGCAAGCAGGGACTAAGACCTGGAGAAATGCAAGGAAAATTCAAGTCTGGTGTTGGGATGTCTGAAGGTAGGGTGTCAAGATGGAGGTCTTTCCCAACCATTACCAATCAAGGGACTTCATGCCTGTTAAATCTGGCCATCAAACCCAACAATCTTGAAGGATGTGGGTTAGAGCGGTTTCACCACAGCTGAGCTGGAGGAGCTATGACGCAGGGAGGAGCAGTGGAAGGTGCGGAAGTGAAGGTCTAAAGGCAGAGAGCTCTCTTAGACCACTGACTTTGATGAAAAGAGATTGGACAGTAACTGGGAAAGGGTGAGAGATGAAGGGAGGCAATTTCCTTTTTAATATGAGAGGGTGAGAAAAATGAAAAGTTTGATTGTGTCTATGAAGAAGTGGAAGGGTGCCTGGGACAAGGACACAGGAAAATTCATGGACAGTGAGGATTTTGAAGAGTCTGCAGGTGTCCAAGGTGAAGCACCTATGTTAGGATCAGTCTCAGATGGGAGACTAATAATCCTCCCTTCAGCTATGAAGGGGAGGAGGCCACCCTGGTTGGAGGATGAGGGAACTGTGAGCTGTGCAAGAAGTGAAAATGGGAGACAACAATTCATGTAGTAGTTAAATTGTTCAGACAATTCACAGTGATTTCCTCCTCCTCCTCCTCCCCCCTCTTTCTGTGTGTGTCTCTCTGTCTCTCTCTCTTTCTCTTTCTCTCTCTCTGCTCCTCTCTCTCTCTCTCTCTCTCTCTCTCTCTCTCTCTCTCTCTGTGTGTGTGTGTGTGTGTTTTGTGTGTGGCCAGAGGTCAATGTTGGGTGTCTTCTTCTTTAATTACTTCTCTACCTTATCTTTTAAAGATTTATTATTCTTTCTTTCTTTATTCACATATGTGTATGTACACCCGAGTGTGTCTGTACACATGGGTGCATGTACCACTAAAGGCCATAAGGCATTGGAATAGCAGGCATTTGTGAGTCACCAGATATGCATGCTCATAACCGAACTCCAGTCCTTTGGAAGAGCAGCAAACCTGCTTGACTGTGGAGCCATCTCTCTGGACGCCTGTCTTATTTTTTTTTTAAGCAGTTTTTTTGTACTGAACATGGAGTTTGTAGATTGGTCAGACTGGATGCCCTGCAACCCTCCTGTCTCTGCCCACAGTGTTAGGACTGCAAGCACACACCAGGCATTTTAGGTGACTTGCTTTGGGACTGAACTCAGGTCTTCTTGTATGCTTATATAACAGAAACCTAACTGACAGAACCAATTCTGTAGTTAGGAAAACTCCTTTTTGAGTCATGGTAGTAAACTGTGACATTTTCACTCAGTCAAGAATATAGAAGTTGGAGTAAAGATATTGGTGTAGCAGTAGATCAGCAAAGAAATTGGAGTCATTGCTGGAAAAATAAAAACACCCCTCTACCCATCATAACAACATAAAATGCAGGAACGCCATACTGGGGTAGATCCAGACTGACAGTCTGCTGCCAACAGTGGTCCCATGGGATGGGCACCCAGACAGCAGAGACATGCCGTACCCTTCCTTGATCTTGGTTAATAGACAGAGAAACCATTTCCCCTATGACGTCAACCATAAAGGTTAGGTATATCCCAGCACCCATTTATGGTTCTGTTGTGCATAAATATACACACCCTCTCTCCAACTGCCCCCACCATGTCCCATGGGGTTGTATATTTCATTAGCTCATTTCCCACCATATGACACATTTTAAAAACTATTTCTAGCTTACTGTGAGATCCAAAGAGTGGCCATTTATCCCAGGAGGTACCAAACTTAATAATGCAAATGAAGTCCTTCTAGCACATCATAAATGCTAGCACATCAGATACTTTGGAAAGGTTAGCAGTGACGGAGATGAAGGCGACAGTGTTGTCTTGGTCCTCCATGTCATCTTTCTCCGTGGCAGGAGGGTGCATGGAGAAAGACCTGCTGCAGCTGCAAACATTGATAAAGGAGATCGGAGAAGAAACTAGAAGTCAGAGGGCAGCAGCTCATGGAAGAGCTTGGAGTGTGGACTTGTGGGCCTCAGCTTTTTGTGGCTGTGATCAAACAACTCAGACAATTACCTTAAAGGAAGAAAGATTGGTTTGCAGACATTTCAGTCTAAGGTTGGCTGGATCCATTGCCATGGATTTGGGATGATGCAGAGTGGGGAGCAACCTGACAGGGAACATGGGCTGGAAAAAAAGCTGTTCATCTCCTGGTGGACCAGAGGGAGGGACAGACGGGAGAGTGGGGGGAGATGGAGAAAAACGGAGCTGAGGGAGGGTAGCAAAGAGAAGGAGGAGAGAGATAAGGAAAGGATATGACGAGAAAGAGGGAGAGAGCAGCTGGGACAAGACACACCCTGCAAGGACCTGCCCCCAAGGATCTGCTTCCGTCAACTAGACCTGCACCCCCTAAAGTTTCTACCACCTCCACTAATGCCACCAGCTGCCACCAAGCCTGTAGCATATGGTCTTGGAGACATTTCAGATATGAATTATAACAGGGCTGGGAAACCCAGGAAAAAGTGGCGCCTAGACACCCTCCCTCGGTCTTTATAACATTCCCACTCCCAGGTCAAGTCTACACAGGGAGCCTGCTTCCCCTTCCTAAAGGGAAGGCTGAACCCAATTCACGGGCCAAGCCACCTGACACAGACCCTTCAGGCCCATTTTATTTATCCTACCCTTGTGATAGATATAGCCCCACAATGGTCTCATGCTTACTAAGCTATTTCCCAGCCAAAGCTAGCCAGAGAATGTTAATTATCTCCTTCCAGTTTCCCCCCTCCACGATGAATTATTGACTTCCAGAGCACGCAATCTTTAACTGTGAGGTATTCCAGAATGAGCAGGTTATCAAAAATGTGCAGAGGGAGAGAATTTTGGTTCAGCCCTGGGAGGCTGAGGTGGGAAAATTTATCCTTATTTATTTACGTGGAAATAGAATGAGCTTTTGGCTAGCTTGTTAATGGGTCCTTAAAGAGAAACAGGCTTCCAGGGGCCTGCTTAGAACAGTTGGTGGTCCTTGCTGCCACATAAAACACCAAAGAAGTCAGGAGCTCCCTTCTAGATTCTTCTTAGGTTGGGGGTGGGGGACAAAGTAGGAGGCAAATACAGTGTCTCTGTCCTCCAGTAGTTTCCATGGCTCTGCCCTCACTTATGTAATTGGCCTTTGACGATGCTTTATTCTTGCTCTGGTCTCAGTTTTTCTACGGATCAAATGGGGATATGCATTTTGCCCAAACCAACCCAGTGAATCCTGAAGATGAAATTAAAAAGTTGGTTTTCAGAGTGCAATTTTATTTTATGTTTCTGAAGAGCACATGGAACTTTCCAGAAGGCAAGAGACAGGTCCTAATCATATTTAAAAATAAGCATTAGCATTTCCTAAGTGCTTGGCCAATTATTCCAAATAACATTCATTCCAGAGGCTGCTGGGGGGCGGGGGGGGGGGAGTGGATGGTGAGTCACGTGATAAATGGCTTAGATGATGGAGCAGTCAAAGACAAATGGTGTCCCATGCCACAACCGAGCAGGGCACAAATCACCTCAGATCTCTTCATACAGCTACTGGTATCCATAGCAGATGCCCGGAGGCCTCTTGGGTTCCTTCTGCTATGTTTCTGCAGAGAGCCTCTTCTGGGTCAACTACTTGGCTAGATGCTGCTCAGACTCACAGTGAGGGATAGAGGGAGGGAAGGTGCTAAATTAATGCATAAGTAAACACGCAGTTATTATGACAGGTGGTACCACAGTCTTGTCAGGAAGATACAGTGAGGGAATGGGAATTGAAGTAGCAGGTTCAGGAAGGTCTCTCTGAGGTGGTTCTGTCTTAACCAAGATCTCCTGTAGGGGGAATCATTACAGAGGGGACAGTGTGTGGGCCCTGAGCAGGACTGTGAACTGTGCTAGAAGACTGAGAACTGGGATGGATGAGCAAAGAGGGAGGGTGACATGGAGGAGCTTGCTAGGCTAGGTTTTGAGCTCCCACTCTCCTGTCTGACGTCTGTATCACCTGGGTCAAGGCAGCTCACCTCTCTGGGTTCCATGCCCTAGGTAAGATAACAAGTGACAGGTAGCTCACAAGTCAATAGAGGCTCAACATTCACAGACATCTAGGAGCCCTCTCCAGTCTGGTGGGTTAGCTTTTGTCTTTCCCTGTCTTCCTTTAGTCCCAACCTCTGGTTTCTGCTGTCCTCAGGTTTGTGAGGCATAGCCCACTTCTAAGACTGTGTCCTCCAAGGTCACTTGCTGCTCAGGGGCAAGACTTGCTTCCTCAAAGCCTTTGGGTCATCATTTTAATATGGTATTCCTTTCCTGACCATTTGATTTAAGTTAGCCACCCCAGTGAACTCCAAACATCTGTGTCTATTCCCCATCTTACTTTCTCAGCAGCAGCTAGCACAGTTTAAGCAATCTTTCTCTTTCTGTATTGTCTACTTACCACAAAAGAGAGGATTCCATGAGGAATAGTGTTTGTCCATTTAGCTCAACCAAGTATCCCTAACATCAAGGGAAAGGGCCTGTTACCTAGTGGGAACTTCGTAAATAATACCGAAGACTGGACTGGAGAGGTGGCTCAGCAGTTAAGAGCACTGGATGTTCTTCCAGAGGATCTGGGTTCAATTCCCAGCACCTATGTGGGCAGCTCACACCTGTCTGTAACTCCAGTTTCAGCAGATCCAGCACCCTCACATACAGACAAAGATACCTACATACATGCAGACAAAACACCAATGCTCATAAAATAAAATGAAAAAATAATACTGAAGACTTAGAAATGAAGAAGTATGAAGAAGTCTTTTACATGGAGTTTTGTGTTTTGGTTTTAGCTTCTTTTTCGTCCTATTCAGAAAGCTTTCTGAGTCCCATTAGACTCAGAAAGATGAGTTCTTCTGATCCATCCAAATCTTTCCAAGCTTTGATACCTCTGCTAGCCCAGTCTCATGCAGGTTCCAGTCTTGCCAAATCCACCTCCTACTTTCTTCCCTGGAGCCTTCAAGATCTCTCCCCCTTCTCATTATCTCTAATTCTTCTAGTCTTTACCTCTTCTGTGGCTCTTATTATTTGGACCCCCAGTGGAACTCGGTGTTTTTACTTTTTGAAATGTGTCTTCTAGCCAAAACTTAGAACTCAGGCCTTGTAATAGTTTATGGAGTGAGCCACAAACTTAGTGAGCCTTTTATCGAATTCACATTCAGTGTGCCAAGTCACAGATGAGGCGCCGTAATGTGATGTAAGCCTGGACATAGCTTGAATTCTGAAACTCTGATGATAAACATAATTGTGCTAAAGGAATGCACGAATAAAATACATAACCAGTTTGAAGTTGGGCATGGCAGACTAATGAAGTCACTTTGATCAAGTTGGGACAGTAAATATTGTTTCTTAAAGATTTGGGGGAGGAAGGACATAGTGTGGAGGTACATCTGAGCACCCGGATGAAAATTCCCAAGAAGCCCTGATTTAACCTCCCTATGAGAGACTCCCTGCAGTGTGGAAGGAGGGTGAGGGTGGGGTATTGGTGGTTATTGTTGGCTCTTAGGCAAATCAGCTCTTGATGGCAATAGTGAGGGCTGGGTCATAGTTTATTCTGCATCCTGTCATCTAAGATCTACTTAAAGTGAACTACCAGAAGTTCTGACTGTCACTAGGGACCCCCTGTTTAGAGGACAGAATTCTCTTCCTGGCTTGCAAATGATTACTTATGGGAAATGTTTTTTTCCTTTCTCTTAGCAATGGCACATACTGTCAAATTCATTTATGCCTCTGCCAGTGTGCTCCCAAGGGGGATGTTGTACTGCCAAACAACTCTGCCTATGTGTCAGACTCCAATGGCTTCCAGCACCTGGGGGTGGAGGGCTGATATCCTGTGAGGCTATATGCCATCACTCCACCTGAGAACATCTTCATTTAGTGTAAGATGTCACTGCCACAGGCCAATGTTGCTAAGGGTGAGGGGTTGTCAGGTGCACATGGAAAACTGCACACATATAAAAGATGTTCAACGTCTGTGTCATGCTTCCTTTGCCCCTGCTGTACGTTTGGAGTGTTCCTCACACTGATTCAGTATCGTTGTCATCAGCATCACGAGCATCATCACCACCAGCCAGATTAAGCCCCGTCAGATCTTTCGCAATTATCCTTTAATAGATGCAATTTTCTGAGCAGAGGAAGCCCTAATCAACAAAATGTACTAGGTCCTGCAGCAGCCTTCATAGTGTTTGTTTGCTTGTTTGCTTGTAGTTTTAGTTGGGATGATGTCTACATTGTATCAAACTTAAAGAAGTAGCTGCAGGTCTGGAGATAATGTCCCCAAGCTGACATGGGCAGACATGGAATGTGTGGGAAGCTGGCATGGATATTTAGTGAAAGAACCTGGGCTGAGAACCACAAGCCTGAGATCTCTCATACAGGGATTATGATTTCATTTGTAAATTAGATACACTGCATAAACTAGTTATCGTTATTGTGTGTATGATGTGAACGTGGGTGGGGGCCCGAGTGTCACAGTGTGTTTGTGGAGGTCAGATGAGAACCTTGTAGAGTCAACTCTCTCTCACCTTTATATGGCTTCCAGGGAGCAAACTCAAGTCATCAGGTTTTGTCACAAGTGTTTTACGTGCTGAGCCATCTTGTCAGTGTGGGTTTCTGATTTGAATTTATGGCCTCCCCCCAGGATCCTCAGTAACTCTGTTCTCCTGGGTTCTGGTGAGTGCAACTATCAACTTGGGAGAGTCTTACATTATCTGTTCTAGTATAGAAAACTATGGTGGGAATTCAGTGAGTTAACTTGTGAAAGCCTCAGAAGGAATAATAAGAAGTTTCTATTGTATAAAGTGTTATTTGCAAAGTATTTTATATGCTATATTAAGTCACTGTGATGAGATGAGATGAGATGAGATGAAGGAGTTTAAACACTAAGGACTTGTAAGTGGCAGGAGTCATAGGGTTTGTTTATACTTGACAGATGCAGAATCCATATCGGGTTAAGTAAGAAAAGGAAGTTGGTTGGTATATAAAACTAGTAAATCCCAAGTTATATTTTGCTTCTGGCACAACTGATTTCAACAAAAGATCTCATCAGGACCCTGCCTCTGGACTTAGTGCTCCTCTCCTCTGGGATGTAGCTTCGTTCCTAGACTGACATACTGGCTAAGTGGCTGGCCAGACATACCCTTCCATGTTTAAGCCTGACAGGGAGGTCTAAAACCTCTTTCTTTCAAGTCTTGCAAGAAATTTTCCTCATTTACAGGATCTGAGCTTGATTCCTGTGCATCACCTGCTTATTCTGAAATAAACATCAAGGCCAAAGAATGGAGCTGTTTCTGCCTAGGTCAGAACACAGGTTTTGGAGTAAGAGTCAGAGAACCGTTACAAATCAACACAAGAAACTTAAAGGGCATGTATTTAAGTATCCAGCAGGAAGACACGAAGTGAACCCTTGGAAAGGCAGAATGGAAGTCAGTCATGACTCTCAGAAAAGAGTTGTCTATTTGAGTAAATGCTGTTTTCTCTTAATGCTCCCACCTTTGGATGTGTCTACATCTTACACCATGTGTTTTTCTGGCAGGGACCCAGACTCGCCATCATTTTCTTCTCTTGACAGGACTGATCAAGGCTGTAATGAATATCTTCATTCTCCCTCCATTGTGGTAATTCAGAGTGCTCATTTGGCAATTAACCACTCAGTGACGGTGAAGGAGTTTGCATTTTTTATTTGTATTGTTTGACTCTCATAATTAAAAAAAAACTTTAATGAGTTGGCAGCTTGTCTTCTACTCAGATAGTAAATTCCTTAAAGGCAGAGACTATATTTCACGCTTCTCTGACTAGTATTGTATGTTCAAAATACTTGTTGGTTTTCTTTAAATTAAATATTCTAATTAAGCATCCTTCCTCAGAGCTACAAACTCTAATTTTAAAAATGGAAATGGAAATACCACTAGGACTTCAGGCTAGGCAGTCTGCTTCAAAGTAGAAAAAGTCATGGAAGTTAGTTGGGTGGTTATAAAACAGAGGTGTAGCTACTACACAAATTCTCCTGACAAGGTGGCAAAATCATGACATGAGATCTCCTTATTTTTCCATAAGAGGCACAACCCATCAATCAGATCACTACTTTCTACAAATCTGTAAGTGGCTTTGGAATGAATGAATTTCAATACTGCAGCATAAGAGGGCATTGCTAACTGTTTAAGAAGCTGTCCCAACAATAAGGTTTACTTAATCTCTGTAAGTATTTATTTATTTATTTGTTTGTTTATTTATTTATTGTCTTTACATTGGATGGCTTCCTTCTTTGGATAAATGGAAGCTTCAGGGTACACCAGAGGAACTAGATGTGGTGACAGGGACACTTACTCAATATAGTAAATTGGCAAGACAATCAACTGATATTAAACTCCTCCACTCTTCTTGTAACTCTGCCACCCCCATCCCCTTAGAGGCTCTATGTAGCCCAGGCCAGTACTGAATGCATTATGCAGCCAAAGGTGACCCTGACCTGCTGATTGTCCTGTCTTCATCCACACTTAATCATCCATGCAGCTACACACTTATCTATGACTTCATCATCTAATCTCAGGCAGTAAGACACCAGTCTACACTGGCATCAGATTCTCTTTGATACATATGAGTCTGATAAGATGCACCAGTTGATGGGAGTGTGACTTTAAAATCCTCAATCACTGTAAACTAGCCTGAAGGAGAAAATGGTAAAGGTATTGAAGCAGTAAGGTAAATAAAGACTGGCTTGTGATTAAGAAATACCGAATCAGGAACAGATGTATTAAAGAAGGAAGTGGAAAGAATGAAAGGTTGCCAGATTTCGAAGAGGCCTGAGTGTCTCGTTAAAAAATTTGGACTTGTGTTTGAATATCAGGAAGCTGATCACATCATTAACTGGGAGAGGGAGGAATTGAAACCTAGATAGCCTTAGTTATGCTGAAGAGAATGGCCAATAGTGGTCCCAAGATGAGAGCAAGAGCTGGGCAGGAAGAAGCCACCACCTGAATGTTAAACAGAAAGGAGGACATGAACTAGGACAGTGACCATGATGTAGAAGATGGTACAGAGACATTAAGCTCATGAAATACCTAAAGACAGGGTGGGAATGAGTGAAATGGTTGTCATTTCTCGGCTTGGTGTTAATTGAGGTAGACAATGTAACAGAGGGACCATGCTTCAGGGAGGAGCTGGCATTGCTTAAGGCATTCTGAGGTTCAGACTATTGGGTAAAACAAATCGGAGATGACCAGGAAATTGTCAAGTCCATCCATCGAAAGCACTAAAGGAAGATGACATCAGCACTGGCTATTCAGGAGTTGGCATAAAGGAAATGGAGTGTAAATAAAGTCTCAGAGAGTGAGAAAGAAGACAGTAATACGACTTTAGGAATAGCAACACACATAGCCTAGACCCTTTATGGAGACAGAAGAAGAGTGTTCATAGAGCAAGAAGAAAGATGGAATTGTGTTTTGAGAACACTGAAGATTTCAAGAAAGAAGAAAATGACACTGAGATTAAAACATGGAAAAAGAGCAAGGGGATTGGGTTGTCTCATATAACATTTTAAAATAAAGTTAAATTTCAGATAAAAATAATCTATCTCTATCATCTATTTATCTATCTACCCACCCTCCCATCCATCCATCCATCCATCCATCCATCCATCCATCCATCCATCCATCCATCCATCCCTATCTTTCTCAAACATTGAATATAGCTGGAATCCTGTATTTTATCTGCCAATTTTGTAACTTGCCCAGACAATGACCAGAAATTCTTGCTTGACTTTGGAAGAGGGAGTCTTAGAGGTTCTATGCCAGAGCAGCAATGTGGAAAGAACCTGGAGATCTGTGGGTGGATGTAAGAACATATATGGAACAAGGGAGATTTCCATGAGGGAATTGATATGGTAGAATATTTTGGTGTCAAAGGAAAGGGAGAAATTAGAAAGTGACAGGAGGAGGTCAAGGAAGATATTTTTGTTTTGTTCTAGAAAATGGGGGAGACATGTTTATAGAGGGACAGGACAATGAACCGGGGAGATGAATAGAGAAAGCAAGAGGAATTAACCATTTGTTGGTGTGGAGCCTTGAAGCAAGTTAGAAGAAGACCTGAAGTGTCCATCGGGCTAGAAAACAAGACACTCTCCTCAGGGAGTAGAGAGGCAGTGGGGAAACTAAGTGGTGGTACAGGACAATGTGAAAGGTAGGAAGAAGATGACAGAGTTTGTGTATAATGGCCTCTCTTGCTTTAAGATCCAGGAAGGGGCCATCACTGCTGAGAACTGAGTTTCAGTGTGTACTGGGTCACTGAGGTCGAAGGAAATGGTGGAAATGACATGTCTTGGGTACTGGGTAGGAGAAAGTCTTAAGTCACAGGTTTGAAAAAGTGATTTCTGATGACAGAGGCTGAAACAGATAGACGGCCATGGGCAGATAGCTACAAACGTTGGGACAATGACATCATATTTCAAGGCAGACAGGGCTGCATGTAGATCTTGCCTGCACTGATTCTGTTTTACCAGCTTTCTGTGTAATTCTAAATGCATATCACATAACTTTCTCATGATGGTGGTTGCAGGCAGTTGTTGCTTTTCTCCAGTCAGGAGGTACAGTTCAGGCTATTTCTTATTGCAGCATCAGGTGAGTGGAGCAGAGGTTTGAGGTCATGCTTTCGCATGGCAGAATTATGTCTTAAGCCTCTGTGTAGATGTGTCCAATGCTGTGTGTACACATGTTCAAATGGCCAAACTCAGCATCTATATGGAAGAAAGATGCACTGCATTACAGGGAGATGAAAGTAAGCATTTACAAATAGTCACAGAGTCTGCAATGTCATATAAAGCATGCGAAACTCTGGGAAAGTTTAGGGTTCTCATGTGCAATGTGGTGATACCAGTGTTTATTCTAAGACCGTCAGGAGGAAGAAAAAACATGATCTCCCTCTCTCTGTATATGAAACTGACAGAGTTCATGTATAATGGGTGGCTGTAAGATCCAGGGAGGGTCATCTGTTGATGAGAGCCTATGTATGGCATGGATATAGGAGGGAGACTATGAGAGAGGAAGAAGTTTAAAGGAAGGAGGGGATTAGAGAGTAATAGGGGAAAAGAGACAAAATATTCAGTTTTCTCATAAGTGAATCTAGATTTATACAGATTTAAATATATTTATATGTATACATACTCTCACAGAGAGGGGAGAAGGAGGTGGGAAGAGGGATGAAAGGAAACAGAAGAGGGAGGGAGGGAGGGAGAGAGAGAGAGAGAGAGAGAGAGAGAGAGAGAGAGAGAGAGAGAGAGAGAGAGAGAATTGGGAGGAGATTAGCAGGAAGGATGGGAGAAGGTCGTGGAGATCAAACACCAGCAAGGCACAATCATGACACACATGTATGAAAATGTCATAATGAAACTCATTATTTTTGAGCTAACTTAAAATTTAATTTAAAATATTAAACAGAATATTCAAAGAATCAATAATTCATTGCTTTTAAATTGCATGCCATTCTGAGGAACTTGGTGGAATCCTGTTTTATCCTGCTCCAGCTGCCTGGGCTGGGACTCAGGCCTCTCTCTCTCCAGCACATCCATGTACTCTATGTAATGGCCCACGATTCTCTTAGCAGCTGTCTCTGTCATCAGCTGGATATCTCAGTATCTTTGCACTTGTGTGCTAGTAACCCTTATTTTCCTCAGTGATGGCCTCAAAGCACATGAATGATGATGATGGGAATTAAGATAGGCCATGAAAAATCATAAGGTGCTTATCATAAGTTCTATCTGCCATCATAAGAGGGTAGAAGGTGAGTGGAACGTGATAAAACTTTCTGAGGTCAAGAGACCACGTTCACAGAATTTTATTATACTGTGTTGCTATAATTGCTCTACTATGCCATGGTTGATAGCAACCCCTTGCTGTGCCCAGTTTGTGAATTACAACTTATCATGGATACATACATATTGGGAAAACATGATATATAAAGAGTACTATCTATAGGTCTAGACTTGGATACCTTGGAATCAAGAGGACTGTGCAAGATGGTTTTCCCTAGGGACTAAAAATATATAACTTCATGATCACAGGAGTTAAACTGAAATTCCTCCTCCACATGCTACTTCTGTCAAATGCCTGAGTGACCTGTCAGATTATTTCTGGCTCTCAAATCCCATTTCTAAGAGTCTTACTCTAAAGAATCAAACAGTCCCTTACCCCAAAGGACCCTCTAACTTAAGAGGAAATGACAAGTTCATCAGCAGTTTCGTTTATCTTGCCTTCTTTTGACCCAGCCAAATACCTGGGGCATAGAGGAGACAGGCTTGAATCAACCTAAGGAATCCATAGTAACCAGATTGCCCCAGTACTTTGCCTTCCCATTAACAGCACTGTTTAAGTCTGTAGAAAGGAGGATGTTTCTTGGGGAAGGGTCAAGCCGTTCTCACATCACCTGGAGGAGTTTAGCCACCTTGATAATGAGCTATGCCAGTGCAATATGAACTCTGACAGCGAGCGAGCAGAAAGCTGAAGAGGAGGTGGCAGAAATGCTCTGAGTCTTCCCAGGTGCCACTAACTGTCTTAAGAATGTGTGAACGCCTGGGAACAGTGTCTGGCAGATCCCCAGGAACTGCCCGCCAGGTGCCACTGACTTTTTCACAGAGCGTAAGATGATGGAGGCATGCTGAACAATGTTCAAGTGACCAATTATATTAATTAGTGTTGTGAGTGGCTGAGAGAGACAGGCACCACACCTAAGGGCTTACACAAGACAGTCTGTGTTATTGCAGACAAGCAGTCTTCTGCAGTATCATTGTGGTGGGCATTTCTGATGTGGCTCCATCTGGTAGGTTAGTGTGGGAGGATTTCCTAGGTGGTGTATTTATATCTATTTTTCTTTTGGTGTGCATGTGGTATGAACATGTGTCTCTGCAGAAGGGGGCCTGACACTGATGTCAAGTATCTTCTGATTACTTTTCATTTTATCTTATTGAGGCAAGGCACCCCACTGCACCTGAAAATTTCCAATTCTGGCTATTTTTGCTAGATGTCTTGCCTCATGGATCCCCTATCTCTGTCTTTTGAGTACTGGGATTGCAGGTGACTGCCATGCCTGACTGAGTTTGGGGTGGATGCTGGTGATCTGGAGGTGTTTGGTCCCTAGCATAGTGCTTTATCCACTGGCCCACCTTGATACCTTAGTCTGTCTGTCTGTCTGTCTGTCTGTCTGTCTGTCTATCAATCTATCTATCTAATCTGTGAGTGTACATTCATATACAAGTGTGTGTGTGTGTGTGTGTGTGTGTGTGTGTGTGTGTGTGTGTATCGTTTCTCCATCACTGTCCATCATTTTTTTTGAGCTAGCATTTGTCACTGCACCTGGCCTTTGCTAATATGGCTAGACAGGGATACTCCTGTCTCTGCCTCCATGGAGGCTTCTTTACATAGCTTCTGGACAGATTGGCCTCAGGTCTTCATGCTTGTACAGCCAACATTTTACTAACTGAGATACCTCTCCAGCCCAAAGTTCTTCATAACCATTAGTAAATGGTTTCCATAGCTGAGTCCCAGCTGACCACAGACAGACCAGGTTTGCCTAAAGAGCTATGACCAAGGTCATAGACCAAAATATTCTGCTGATGCCTTCATCAGTAATAAACACATGACTCTTTCATATGCCAAAAGAAACTCCCCAGACTGAGGGGATAGAACTGAAGAACAGCTCTAGCTGAGAGAGTCCAGGACCTTCCAAGGTACTCGGTGAGAACTGCTCTGGGCATGGAGAACAGGACTGCTCAACGTTGAGGCCAGAAGCCTGGGGTGAGCAGTGGAGCCAAATCTGGAATAATTCCACATTCCTATGACCTTGGGAAAGCAAATACTTGCCCTACTTATTTACAATGAATATATATGAGGCAACTGACAATTGGTCATTTCTGAGGAGTCAAACCAATATGGCAACACTGTTGTAGGAGTGGATCCGAGTTTCATGGTGTGGTGTGAGGTTTACAGGTTCTTGTGTCTCAAGACCAAGAATTGCACCAGGGACACATGACTAGAAATTGATACAATAGCTTTTTAAGGAGAAGGCCTGTACTCTGGCTGAGCAGGACCAGGAGTCTCAGGAGCCTTTATCGGTCATTTACACAGTACCTGTCTCTACCACATTCGTATATTACAGGCTTTTCTTGAGCATGCTCCATTTGTTTCTTGTATACATGCAGGTAGGGAAGGGTTTGCAATCTTTCCTTGCCAACCAGAGTTTTTCAATGTTAATCTTGATATAGCTTTCTCCTGTCACAGTATATATATCATCTCCCAGAATATGTCTTTTTTTTTTTCTTGGAAGAAAATCCAAGAAAGGCCTGTGATCCAAGATCAACAAATAGAGGACACCACTGGAGACCCAGAAGGCATCTAGAGAAAGGCCACTTTGGGTGACTCTGATCCTTGGAGGAATGGTGTCAGGCAATCAATCAAACGTGGCAGAGACTGAGAACTGGGGTGAGCAGTCGGCATTCTAAGACAGAGTCCAGCTCTGCTGCTCTTTCCGATGACCTTGTAGATAAGAGAAATCACAAAGACGTTATGGAGCAAAGCCTGGGCTTGAATTTCTCAGGATAAGGTCCTGCCTGCTTTGCCTCACAGTTCCCTAGATCAAAAATTATTGAGTGAGACTTTCAACAGAGATGGAGACCATGAGCTCCCGTGGCTGGGGAGCTTCTCTTGTCTGCTCTCACCTGGCACAAGAACATACGAAGAGAGGAGTTTCAACTTTTCTAGAGCTGCTAAACCCAACCTTCCTTGACAAATCATATATAGAAGCCCAGGCATTTAAACTGTTACAGCATTTGCTTACTCTTTAGATTCAAAAGTTTGGTATTTACCCCTTACCAAATCACAGTATTGAGGCCATTTAATGTTGCCAGTGTGTCAGTGCTTTGTTGAGACTTCTCTTGTGTAGCTACCTAGTCCTTATTTCTCATTTCCATTCCAGGCCCTACTCAGGTGTCTCCAGGAGAGCTGTCTGTTCCCACCCCAGTCCAGAGTGGGACTAGGAAATGGCAGTCTTTGAGGCTCGATGGCTACTGACATGGAGATGCTGAAGGCCATCACAGAAACTCATGGAAGTGTTAGCATCATAAAGGGCAGAGACACAGCTCCATATTGACATCCACAGCAACCCAAGGAGTTCCCTTAATCTTTTACTTAGGTAAAATGAGATCCTTGACTTTGACATGAAAAAAATTAGGATAAAACAGCTTAAAGCAGAGTTGAAATGTATTAAAAAGAGAAGAAAGTAGCTGTGCAGTCAGCTTAGCTGGCAGTGTCTGTTGTATAGACATGAGAACCCAAGTTTAGACTCTCCTCACCTATGTATAATCCAGTTGTGATGATGCATGTCTATAGCCTCAGTGTTGCAAGGGCAGAATGGGTAGAGACAGGCAGGTCTCCGAAGTTCATTGGCCAGCCACTCTAGCCAAATGGATGAACTCCCAGTTCAGTGAGAGACCCTGCCTCAAAAAATAAGGTGGGGAGTAATTGAGAAAGACATTTGATGTTGACCTCTGCCTTCTTATAGGCTTATGCATCCTCAACACCATGCCTATACCACATATAAATAGGAAGAAAGAGAGGGGAGGGGAGGGAAGTTGAGGAAGGAGGAAGGAAGGATGAAAGACACTCAGGGAAATAATAAAAGCATATCGACAGCATGGGTGTGGGCTTCTCAGAGAAGAGGCATATTTTACTCTCTAGGCATTAGCTGCATATACTGTTCTGGTGGCTCTCATGTTATGTACCACAGAGTTTCTAAGGAACTTTCCCTTTCTTGTTTTGATAAAGATATCAAGTGGAGGTACCTCAGATGGGGTTATACTCTGATAAAATAAAACCAGGAGCACCTATGGTTAAATGAAGGCATGCTTTTGCTGTAAAGGAAGGCAGTCCCTGGTGGGAGTCCCAGAGAACAGATGGAAGGAAAGAAAAGCCTTATGCAAACAGGTTGAGATTCTGGAGAGAAGTTTTAACTACACTCTTAGGTGAAGGGCTTCTTTTCCTTATGTCCTGTATTTTCATCCCGTCTCAGAGTTGGTCTTCCTTCCAGCCTCACTCCTAGACTTTTATATAAGCAATATCCCTTTGGTATTTGGAGTCAGTTTAGTTTGGAATCTCATCTTTTATAATTAAATGTATCTGATCAATCCAGTGTGAAGGAAATGTGACTTAAGCAATTGGGATAACAATAGTTTTAAAGCACTTTGTCATGTAACATCAGGCAAGATAGCCAGAGGCTTATTCTAGGATTTGCAAACATACATGAAAGTGTCGGGCCAGTTAGTTTAGATGTTTGACTAAATGAATTGAAAACTAGTTTGTAGCACATGTGGAGGTGTGTTCTATATTGGAAATTTTAAAGTGATTTATATGTATCTTCAAGCAAAATTTGAGGAATATTTTTAGGACCTCTGAGATCCTTTAGATCCCTTTGGTTCTCAGGATGCAGTTGAAAACTATTAATAGAGGAAAACAGGAAACATTCTAGAACATTCTAGTGCGTTGGCATTTTTTTTTCTGCCGCAACAAAGCATTGCTTCTAAATGAGCTTGCCTACTATTACCAGGACCCAAACAGCATTCTCAGATGCAAACTATCAGAAGATTCTTCTCCACTGGAAAAGTGTGCACAATGCATGGCCAGGAGAAAGAGGCTGAGTCAATCCCTTTCCCTTCCCAACCCCAGTGCTCTAAAAAGGTTTGATGGTCTTTACCAAATATAGCCTCTGAGAAGTTATCTATAAGAACAGCAAAAACCTAAAAGTTCTTCGTTGTATAGGCAGGGTTTTCATTTCCCTCTTTTTAAAGACAGAAAGTTATTAACAAACCATTCATACAAACTTTAAAAGCACAAAGAAATCTTCTGCATGAGTCTAATGCTATCTTGAGAGGTCTGCTTATGGATATTAGAAGAACTAAGCATAAAATCACCGACAATGCCTGATGCTGACCCAGACTATGGGTTCACTGAAGGCAAGTGCTTGCCACTCTGGATACTTCCTAATATAGTTAAGCCAAAATAAAAGGGGAAGGAAGTATTTCTTTTATAAAAGTATTTGCATGCCTGTAATAAAAAATGGGAGTAAAGGAGTCTAGCCTTATTTTGGTGACCTCTAGATGTCTTCCATTCAAAAGATTAGAGGTCTAAAATACCCAGCAATGTCTGCATCTCAAGAGAAGGTTATTAAACAAAGGTGGAAATATTTGCAGCTCTCTTTTTTTGGGGGGGGGAACCCAATGTGCCAGAGATGGAAGGGGTTTCAATCTAGCTGAGCTTCTTCAAACTGCAGCATTTGATTTCTCTGCTAGAAGCCCCTCATTACTGTGATGGAACAAGCTTCTCTGCTGAAGTAAAATCTATTGTGAAGTCACAGGATCATCTTGTCTGGGTGTGCTGATTGCTTCCAGAGATAGACAGCCAAGTCAGGTACATCTATTGGCCATCCATGAGTATAGGGTAGAAGTTGATAGGTAGGACTCTATCATGAACAGGTCCAGCGTTGTAGGGGATTTTGCAAGATGATAATGGTGGTAGCATCACTTTTGAGTTTACCCCAGTAGCTACATAAAATAGAATAATAGGGTCCTGGAAGCCTGGTGAGAGAGAAAGCACATCAGCAACTGAGCCAGCAGTCTGGAAGCTGGAGAAAGTGCAGAGGGCGGGGCAGAGCAGACAGCCTGGAAGCTGGAAGAGAGGGAGAGGAGGAGTGGGAGGGAGAAGGGAAGGGAGGAAGGGGGAGAGAGAGAATCAGCTGCTGACCAGGTGGCCTGGAAGCCCTGAGAAAGAAAGAGTATGTCAGCAGCTAAGCTGGCGAGCTGTGGCCCTGCCTGCACCGAAAGGAGCGACTATCTGAGCCTTGTGCCCATCTACACCTGGAGGATCAATCACTGGAGGCTCAGCCATGCCTGCACCAGAAGGAGTGTTCAACAGTGCCACAACCCTCAACCACACCAATTGGAGGAAGAGGGAGCCCCAGGAGCACAGGCTCCACCTGTGCTAATTAGAAGAGATGAGTAGACAACAAGGTAAGAATACACTCAACAACACAAAAAGCAATACGTCACCACCAGAAAGTAGTGATATCAAGTCTCTGGTTCTTGGTTACCCAAGCAGTTCAGGGTATAAGTGGAGTGGGCCTTCGGTCAAATCAGAGATTGATTGGCTACTGCCACAAGTTCTGTTTCCATGTTTCTCTTTTGGTAGCCCTCAAGGTGCCTTCTTGAACCAAAGAGACTAGAATTCGGGGTGAGGGCTCCATGTAGACACCAATTTGACTTTTCCATGTTCAATGAGTTGTGTGGATGTTGTTGTCAACAATAGGCCTGTTTTCAGTTTGCAGAGAGCAGCATCTAGTCTTAGTGTACAGCTTGGGCTGTTTGGGGTTTTCCTTGACCAACAACTCATTTGAATATAACCTAGTCGCATCACTGGTAGTCTTGCCTGGCTATAAGAGATGGGCAGTTGAGACTCCATATCCTTCTTTACTAGGAGTCCTCATTGGCATCAATTTCATAGATTCCAGGAAATTTCCACTGCACTAGATTCCACATTATCCCCCAAATATTCCCTCCTGATTCCAGCAGACTCTACTGCACTCTTTCCTTCCACCCCATCTACCCCCTATACCTTGTTCCCTTGCTCCTTTCCCCACCAGATCTCAGTTCACCTGTACAATCTATTCAATTTCCCCCTCCCAGGGAGATCCCTCTGTTTACCCTTTTCTTTACCTAACCTCTCTGGGTCTATGGATTGTAGCTTGGTTATCATTTCCTTAAAGGTTAATATCCCTTTATAAGCACATACATGCACATTTATCTTTCTGGATCTGGGCTACCTCACTCAGTATGATTTTTTTTCCTAGTTCCATCCATTTGTGGGCAAATTTCACAATGAGTAATACTCCATTGTGTAAATGTACCACATTTTCTTTATCTATTCTTCTGTTGAGGGACATCTAGGTTATTTCCAGTTTCTGGTTATTATGAATAAAGTCACAGTGAACATGGTAAGAAAGTGTGCCTGTGGTAGGGTGGCGTGTCCTCTGGGTAAATGCCCAAGAATGGTATAGCTGGGTCTTGAGGTAGATCAATTCCCAACTTTCTGAGGAACTGTGATACTGATCTCCATAGTGACTATACAAGTTTGTACTTACCAGCAATGGAGTAGAGATCCCCTTGATCCACATCCTCTTCAGCATAAGCTGTCATTTGTGGTTTTGATCTTAGCCATTCTGACAGATGTAAGATGGAATCTCAGAGTCATCTTGATTTGCATTTCCCTGATGGCTAAGGATGTTGAACATCTCTTTAAGTGTTTCTTAGCCATTTGAAAGTCCTCTATTGAGAATTCCTTGTTTAGATCTGTTCCCCATTTTAAATTGGATTATTTGGTTTTTTTTGATATTGAATTTCTTGAGTTCTTTATGTATTTTGGATATTAGTCCTCTATTGGATGTGGAGTTGGTAAAATCTTTTCCCACCTCTAGGCTGCTGCTTTGTCTGATTAACGGTGTCCTTTGCCTTACAGAAGATTTTCAGTTTCACAAGGTCCCATGTATTAGTTGTTGATCTTAGAACCTACACTATTAGTGTTCTGTTCATCTTCTGTGCCAATGAGTTCAAGGCTATTCCTCTATTTCTCTTCTATCTTCTATCTGGTTTTATATTGAGTTCTTTGAACCAGTTGGGCTTGAGTTTTTTGCAGGGTGATGGATATGAATCTATTTGCATTCTTCTACATGCAGACATCCAATTTGACCAGAGGCATTTTTGAAGAAAAATACATTTGTTAAAGATGCTGTCTTTTTTCCTGTGTGTACTTTCGTTTTTTTTTTTTTTTTAAATAAAAGAAATCAGGTGTCCATATGTGTTTGGGTTTATATCTGGGTCTTCAATTCAATTCTGTTGATCAACATGTCTGTTTTTAATGCCAATACTATGGGGTTTTATTACTATAGTTCTGTAGAACAATTTGAAATCAGGGGTAGTAATAGGTTGAGAAGTTCTTTTGTTGTTCAGGATTGTTTTAGCTATCTTGGCTTTTTTTTCCCATATGAAATTGAGAATTTTCCTTTCAAGGTGTGTAAAGAATTGTGTTGGAATTTCAGTGGGCATTGCATTGAATTTGTGGTTTGTTTTTGGTAGGATTGCCATTTTTCATTATGTTAAATCTACTGATGCATGAAATAGGAGATCTTTCCATGTTATGATATCTTCAATTTCTTTCTTCAAAGATTTGAAGGTTTTATAATGTAAGTCTTTCACTTGCTTGTTTAGAGTTACCTCAAGATATTTTATAACATTCAAGGCTACTGTGAACCTTGTTTTTTTCCCTGATTTCTTTCTCAGTCTGTCATTTGTATGTAGGAGGGCTACTGATGTTTTGACTTAATGTTGTATCCATTCACTTTGCTGAAGGTGCTCATCATATACTATCATATCATCTGCAAATAATGACACTTTGACTTCTTCCTTTCCAATTTGTAAACCCTTGATCTCCTTCAATTATCTTATTGCTTTAGTTAAAACTTTAAAGCACTCTATTAAATAGATAGGAGAGAATGGACAATCTTGTCTTGTTCCTGATTTTAGTGGACTTGTTTTGAATTTCTCTTCATTTACTTTGATATTGGCTAGAGGCTTGGTATAAATTGCCTTTATTATGTTTAGGTATATCCCCTGTATCCCTAATTTCTCCAGGACTTTTATCATGAAGGGGTGTTGGATTTTGCCAAAGGTCTTTTCTACATATAATGAGATGATCATGTGGTTTTTTTCTTTCAGTTTGTTCACAGGGTATTGTTCACAGGGTAGATTACATTTACTGATTTTCATATACTGAACCATCTCATCTCTGCAGATTTGGGATGTTTCTACTTGATCTTGGTGGGTGGTCTTTCTGATGTGTTTTTAAATTCAGTTTGCAAGTATTTTTGAGTATTTTTGCATCTATGTTCATAAGGGAAATTGGTCTGTAATTCTCTTTGTTGAGTTTTTATGTGGTTTGGGTATCAGAGTAATTGTGGATTCATAAAATGAATTGGCCATTGTTCCTTCTGTTCTATTTTGTGAAATAATTTGAGAAGTTATTGGTGTTAACTCTTCTTTGAGATTCTGGTAGGATTCTTACAAAATATTTTAATGACTGCTTGTATTTCACTAGGGCTATTTAAATTGTTTATCTAATCTTGATTTAACTTTCTTAAGTGGTACCTATTGAGAAAATTACCTATTTCTTTTAGATTTTCCAACTTGGTGGAGTACAGGTTTTTAAAGTAAGTCCTGGATTTCCTCAGTGTCTGTTGTTATGTCTCCATTCTCCTTTCTGATTTTCTTAATTTGGATATTTCCTCTCTGTCTTTTATTTAGTTTGGATAAGTGTTTGTTTATCTTATTGATTTTTCTCAAGGAACCAACTCTCTGTTTCATTGTTCTCTTTGTTTCTATTGTAGTGATTTCGACCCTCAGCTTGATTATTTCCTGCCATTTACTCCTCTGGGGTGTGAGAGCATTCAGGTGTGCTGTCAAGTTGCTAGTATGAGATAGCTCCAACTTTTTTTTAGTAAGCGCTTAGTGCCATGAACTTTCTCTTAGCACATCTTTCATTGTGTCCCATAAGGTTGAGTATGCTGTGTATTCATTTTTCTTTATTTCTGCCTTGACCCAGTAGTCATTCAGTAGAGTGGTGTTCAGTTTCCATGAGTTTTTAAGCTTTCTGTTGTTGATATCCGACTTTAAATGGTGGTGGTCTACTAGGTCGCCAGGAGTTATTTCAATTTTCATGTATCTGTAGAAACCTTTTTTGTGTCAAACTGTGTGATCAATTTTGGAGAAAGTTCCATGAAGTGCAGAGTAGAATGTATATTCTTTTGTATTTACAAATTTGGATGCCGTTGTGTTTGTGCTAGATTTTAAGAACTAAAATGTTATCTTGGTGGATTTTTTCCTTTGATGAGTATGTAGTGTCCTTCCTTATCTCTTTTGATTAGTTTTGGTTTGAAGTTTGTTTTCTTAGATGTTAAAATGGCTGTACCAGCTTGCTTCATAGGTCCATATTCTTGGAATATCTTTTTCCAGTCCTTCACCCTGGGGTAATGTCTATTCTTAGTGTTGGAGATGTGTTTTTTTGGATGCTGCATTCAAGAAAGGATAGTTCTAGTCATAATATCCATTCTGTTAGTCTCTCTTTTTATTGGGAAATTAAGACCATGGCTATTGAGAGTTATCAGTAGCCAATTGTTACGATAAATCTTTCCTCCATCTGCCTGAGCCCCACCACCACGTGGTTCTTATATTAGTTGACAATGCTGCTGGCCAATTGACTAGGATTTCTTATATGCTTAGTTCAGTCTTAAATATAATAAATCTATGTATTTTATAAGACTTATCTTATCGAGGATGCCTTCTGCTGGTGTCCTCTTCTTGGTATCACATAGTGGCTCTGCAGAGAGGAGAAGGAAGAGTAAGAGCAAGAGGACAATTTCCTTCTTGTCCCTGCTTATATTCCGAGTCTGTCTGCTATGTCACTTCCTGCCTGTATCACAAGACTTCTTTACTACATTTCCAAGAATCCTCCTCAACTCTTAGTCCCACCCATCTTGCTTTCCTATTGGCCCACAGTACTTTATCAACCAATAAGACAAACATCTACACAGAAAGATGTCCTCCATCAACCAATAATTACTGATTCTTGTTATTTTGTGGTTGTTATTGTTTTGTGTGTGTTTCCTTCTTTTGATTTTTCTGGTGTGATATTATTTATTTTCTGTGTTTTCCTGGGTGCAGTTAACTTCCTTAGGTTGGAGTTTTCCTTCTAGTACCTTCTGTAGGGATGGATTTGTAGATAGATATTGTTTAAATTTGATTTATCTTTGAATATCTTGATTTATCCATCTATGGTAATTGAAAGTTTCTCTGGGTATAGTAGTCTGGGTTGGCATCTGTGGTTTCTTAGAGTCTACAACATATCTTTCCAGGCCTTTCTGGGTTTTAGAGTCTCCATAAAGATGTCATGTATAATTCTAATTGGTCTACCTTTATGTGTTACTTGGAATTTTTCCCTTGCAGCTTTAATATTTTTTCTTTATTCCATATGTTTAGTATTTTGATTATTATGTGGTGAGAGGACTTTCATTTCTGGTTCAATATATATGGTATTCTGCATGCTTCTTGTACCATTATAGGAATTTCTTCTTCAGGTTATAGGATTTTTCTTTTTTATCATTTTTTATTTGAATTACAAAGAAGATTGAATTACATGACAATCCCAGTTCCCTTCTCCCTCCATTCCTCCCTTACCCCCCAACTAAAACCCTATTTATCACATATTTTTTTTCTACACCTGACTCAACCTTTCTGCTCCCTCATGACCTCTGCATCCTTCCTCTTCTTCCCTTCTCATTCTTGTAGCTCCCTCCCCCTCTTCCTATACTCTCAACTTGCTCAGGGGATCATGACCCTTTCCCCTTCTCCAGGGGACAAAGTTTGTCTCTTTTAGGGTCCTCCTTGTTTACTAGTTTCTCTGGCAGTGTGGATTGTAGGCTGGTAATACCTTACTCTAGGTCTAAAATCCACATATGAGTGAGTACATATCATGTTTGTCTTTTTGTGATTGGGTTACCTCGCTCAGAATGGTTTCTTTGAGTTCCATCTATTTTCCTGCAAATTTCAAGATTCCATTGTTTGTTTTTCTGCTGAGTAGTACTCCATTGTGTAAATGTACCACATTTTCTCTATCTATTCTTCAGTTGAGGGGCATCTAGGCTGCTTCCAGTTTCTGGCTATTACAAATAGTGCTTCTATGAACATCGTTGAACAGATATGCTTGTTGTATGAATGTCTTCTTTTGTGTATATGCCTAGGAGTGGAATTGCTGGATCTTGTGGTAGACTCATTCTCATTTTCTTGAGGAGTCACTATACTGATTTCCAAAGTGGCTGTACAAGTTGGCACTCCCACCAGCAGTGGATAAGTGTTCGCCTTTCTCCACATCCTCTCCAGCATAAACTGTCATTGGTGTTTTTGATTTTAGCCATTCTGACAGGAGTAAGATGATATCTCAGAGTTGTTTTGATTTGCATTTCCCTTGTGGCTAAGAATGTTGAACACTTTCTTATGTGTCTTTTAGCCATTTTAGATTCTTGTATTGAGAATTGTCTATTTAGTTCTGTACCCCACTTTTTAATTGGGTGGTTTGATGTTTGGTGGCTAGCTTCTTGAATTCATTGTATATTTTTAAAATCAGCTCTCTGTCCGATGTGGAGTTGGTGAAGATCTTTGGGTTGCCATTTTGTCTTGTTGACTGTGTCCTTTGCCTTACAGAAGCTTCTTAGTTTCAGGAGGTCCCATTTATTAATTGTTGATCTCAGTGTCTGTGCTACTGGTGTTATGTTCAGGAAGCGGTCTCCTGTACCAATTAATTCAAGGGTTATTTCCCACTTTATCTTCTAATAGGTTCAGTGTGGCTGGGTTTATGTTGAGGTCTTTGATCCATTTTGACTTAAGTTTTGTGCAGGGCGAAAAGCTTGGGTCTATCTGCAGTCTTCTACATGTTTGCATCCAGTTATGTCAGCACCATTTGTTGAAGATGTGCTCTTTGTTCCAGCATATAAATTTGGATTGTTTGTCAAAAATCAGGTGTTTGTAGGTGTGTGGGTTAATATCAGGGTTTTCAACTTGATTCCATTGGTCTACCTGTGTATTTTTGTGCCAATACCAAGCTGTTTTCAGGACTATAGCTCTGTAATAGAGCTTGAAACCAGGGATGGTGATGCCTCCAGAAGTTCCTCTATTGTACAGGGTTGTTTTTGGCTATCCTAGGTCTTTTCTTTCTCCATATAAAGTTGAGAATTGTTCTTTCAAGGTCAGTGAAGAATTGTGTTGGGATTTTGATGGGGATTGCATTGAATCTGTAGATTGCTTTTGGCAAGATTGCCATTTTTACTAAGTTGATCCTGCCTATCCACGAGCATGGGAGATCTTTCCATTTTCTGGTATCTTCTTTAATTTCTTTCTTTAGAGACTCAAAATTCTTATGGTACAGGTCTTTAAGTTTTTTGGTTAGTGTTACCCCAAGGTATTTTATGTTGTTTGTGGCAATTGTATAGGGTGATATTTCTCTGATTTCTTTCTCCACCAATGTCTCATCGCTATATAGTAGGGCTACAGATTTTTTTGAGTTAATCTTGTATCGTGCCACTTTGCTGAAGGTGTTTATCAGCTGTAGAAGTTCCCTAGTAGAGTTTTTCGTGTCACTTATGTAGACTGTCATATCATCTGCAAATAGTGAGAATTTGACTTTTTCCTTTCCAATTTGTATTCCCTTGATCTCCTTTTGTTTTCTTATTGCTCTAGCTAGAACTTCAAGGACAATATTGAAAATGTATGGAGAGAGTGGACAACCTTGTCTTGTTCCTTACTTTAGAGGAATTGCATTGAGTTTCTCTCCATTTAATTTGATGTTGGCTGTTGGCTTGCTGTATATTGCTTTTATTATGTTGAGGTATGTTCCTGTTATCCCTGATTTCTCCAAGACCTTTATCATGAAGGGGTGTTGGATTTTGTCAAAGACTTTTTTGGCATCTAGTGAGATGATCATGTGGTCTTTTTTCCTCTGTCTGTTTAAATGGTGTCTTACATTGATGGATTTTCATATGTTTAACCATCCTTGCATCCCTGGGATGAAGACTACTTGATCAAGGTGGATGATTTCTCTGATGTGTTCTTGGATTCAATTTGCCAATATTTTTTTTGAGAATTTTTGCATCAATGTTCAAGAGGGATATTAGTCTGTAGTTCTCTTTCTTAGTTGTGTCTTTGTGTGGCTTTGGTATCAAGGTTATTGAAGCCTCATAAAAAGAGTTTGGTAATGATCCTTCTGCTTCTATTTTGTGGAATACTTTGAGGTAAATTTGTATTAGCTGTACTTTGAATTTGTGGTAGAATTCTGCACTGAAGCCATCTGGCCCTGGGCTTTTTTTGGTTGAGAGACTTCTGATGACTGCTTCTATTTCATTAGGGGTTATAGGTCTATTTAAGTTGCTTATCTGTTCTTGATTTAATTTTGGTAAGTGAAATCTGTCCAGAAAATTGTCCATTTCCTTTAGATTTTTGAATTTTGAGAAATAGAGGTTTTCGAAGTATGACCTGATGATTCTGTGGATTTCCTTTGTGTCTGTTATTATGTCCCCTTTTCATTCCTGATTTTATTAATTCGCATGTTCACTGTCTGCTGTTTGGTAAGTTTGGATAAAGGTTTGTCTATCTTGTTGATTTTCTCGAAGAACCAACTCTTTGTTATATTGATTCTTTGTATTGTTCTCCTAGTTTCCATTTTATTGATTTTAGCCCTCAATTTGATTATTTCCTGGCATCTGCTCCTCTGGGGTGTATTGGCTTCTTTGTTTTCTAAAGCTTTCTCTAGTGTGATTATTCTCCTGTTTCTTCATGTGGACATGTAGTGCTATGAACATTCCTCTTAGCACTGCTTTCAAAGTATCCCATAGATTTGTATATGTTGTGTCCGAATTCTCATTGAATTCTAGGAAAATCTTTAATTTCTTTTTTTATTTCTTCCTGGAGCCATGAATTGTGCAATTGAGTGTTACTTAATTTCCATGAGTTTGTAGGTTTTCTGCAATTCATGTTGTTGTTGAATTCTAACTTTAAAGCATGGTGGTCTGATAAGATACAGAAGTTTATTTCAATTTTTTTTACCTGTTGAGGTCTGCTATGTTGCCAAGTATGTGGTTGATTTTAGAGAAGGTTCCGTGTGGTGCTGAGAAGAATGTAAATCGTTTTGTATTTGGATGGAATGTTCTTATAGATATCTGTTAAGTCCAATTGTACCATAACTTCTATTAGTTCTTTTGTTTCTTTGTTAAGTTTCTATCTGGTGTTCCTGTCCAGTGGTGAGAGTGGGGTGTTGAAGTTTCCCACTATAGGTGTGTGCGGTTTTATGTGTGATTTGAGTTTTAGTAATGCTTCTTTTACAAACGTGGATCGCTTTGTTTTGGGGGCATAAATGCTCAGAATTCATCCTGATGGATTTCTCCTGTGATGAGTAGGAAGTGACCTCCTTCATCTCTTTTGATTGATTTTAGTTTAAAGTCCACTTTGTTGGATGTTAGGATTGCTACCTCCTCTTGTTTCTTGGGTCCATTTGATTGGAAAATCTTTCCCTAAGCTTTAATTCTAGGTACCGTCTGTCTTTGAAGTTGAGGTGTGTTTCTTGTATGCAGCAGAAGGAAGGATTCTGTCTTCTTATCCATTCTGCTAATCTGTGTCTTTTTATAGGAGAGTTAAGACCATTAATGTTTATGGATATTAATGACCATTGATTGTTCATTCTTGTTTGTTTTTGATTTGGTGATGGTGGCGAGATTATGTGTGGGATTCTATTCCTTTTTGCTTTTGGCTGTTGGTAAAGTGGAGCTATCTATTGCCTATATTTTTCTGGTTGTAGTTAATTTCCTTGGGTTGCAGTTGTTTTTCCAGAACTTTCTGTAGGGCTGGATTGGTGGATATGTATTGTTTGAATCTGGTTTTGTCATGGAATATCTTGTTTTCTCCATCTGTATTGATTGAAAGCTTTGCTGGGTATAGTATTCTGGGCTGGCATCCATGGTCTCTTAGTGTAGGTAGAATATCTATCCAGGACCTTCTGGCTTTCAGAGTTTCCATGGAAAAGTCAGGTGTGATTCTGATAGGTTTGCCTTTATAGGTTACTTGACCTTTTTCCTTTGCTGCTCTTAGTATTTTCTCTTTGTTCTGTATGTTTTGATGTTTTGATTATTATGTGGCAGGAGACCTTTTTTTGGTTCAGTCTATTTGGTGTTCTGTAGGATTCTTGTATTTTCGTTGGCATGTCTTTCTTTAGGTTGGGAAAGTTTTCTTCTATGATTTTGTTGAATATGTTTTCTGTACCTTTGAGTTGGATTTCTTCACCTTCTTCTATACCTATTATTCTTATGTTTGGTCTTTTCACGGTATTCCATATTTCCTGGATATTTTGTGTTAGGGATTTTTTGGACTTAAGATTTTCTTTGGTTGATGAATTTATTTCTGCTAGTGTGTCTTCAACTCCTGAGATTCTCTCTTCCGTCTCGTGTATTCTGTTGGTTATGCTTACATCTGTAGTTCCTGATCATTTACCCAGCTTTTCTATTTCCAGTATCCCCTCAGATTGTGCTTTCTTTATTGTCTCTATTTCAGTTTTTAGGTCTTGAACTGTTTCCTTGAGAGATTTGTTGATATCTTGTATTTTTTGGTTTGTTTTTTCTTCCATATCTTTAAGGGATTTTCTCATGTCCTCTTTGAGGTTCTCTTTGAGGTCCTCTATCATTTTCCTGAAGATGTTTTTAAGGTAATTCTCTTCTGGTTCATCTGCATTGTGATGTTCAGGTTTTGCTGGTGTATGGTTCCTAATCTCCGGTGGTGTCATATTGGTTTTTCTGTTGTTGAATGTGCTTTTACCTTGTCCTCTTCTCATCCTTTCTTCTGGTGGGTGTAGCAGGAGCTTCTTGCTCTCCTGGTGGGTATGGGGTCAAGGTTCTCTTCTGGTAGATGCAAACAGATCCAATTCTCTGATGTCTGTCTTCTTCTCATGGAGGGAGGTGGCACTGTTACTGGGCACTCAGCAGTGTTCGGGTGTGTTGGGTCCCACTGGGCCGGCGGATGGAGGCAGATCTGCCACCCGGGCCTTGGTGTGTTGGATCCTGCCACCGAATTTGGATCTGGCACTCAGATCGCTGGTGTCAGATGACTCTCAAGATGTTTCTTCTATGATTTTTTTGAAAACATTTTCTCAGCCTTTGAGCTCGGTTTCTTTTCCTTCTATTCCTATTATTCTTAGGTTTCATCTTTTTACAGTGTTCCATATTTTTCTGGATGTTTTGTCTTAGGGGCTTTTAGATTTAACATTTTTTGACCAATGTATTTATTTAGTCTATCATTTTTATCAATTCCCAAGATTCTGTCTTCCATCTCTTATACTCTATTGATGAAGCTTACCTCTGTAGTTTCTATTCGAATTCATAAATTTCTCATTTCTATAATTTCATCAGTTTGGGTTTTCTTTATTGAGTCTATTTCCAATTTTAGGTATTGAATAGTTTTATTTCAATGCCTGTGTTTTCCTGGCTTTCCTCAGTAAGGGTCTCTGTCATCTTCATAAAGTTGGTTTTAAAGTCTTTCTCTTGTGCTTCAGCGGTATTGACATGTTCAGGGCCTTTTGGGGTGGGATAGCTGGGCTCTAGTGGAGACTTATTGTCCTGGCTGTTGTTGATTGTGATTTTACTCTGGTGTCTTGGCATGTGGGTTTGGGATGATTAATGGTCTAGGTGCTGATTTATGGGTTTATCTTTTTTTGGTGGGTGTTTTGTTTCCTTTCTGGACTTTTGGGCAGTGTGATGGTGATGGCTGTGTGTTGCCTGTTTTTTTTGGGCCTCTTCAGCTGGTGTGTTCACAGGAAATTCCTGCTGGTATTGGAGGTTGGGTAATTGGGATGAGCTAAGGAAAGAGATGTTGGAGGAGAAGGTCCTTGTGATCTGTTAGGGATGAAGTCAGTAAGGAAAGGGAGACACAGCAGGTTCCCTGCTACAGAGCAGGGGGTGAGATTGAGGGGATTGGATTTCAGGAGCAGCAGGATAGGTCTGTGTCTGTCTGCCGTCTACCTGTTGTCCTGGGAGTTGTGGCCCTTGGGTTAGTAAGCAGTGTCTGCTGGAGTTGGGATCTGGAAAATATCAACTGAGATGAGGGGGCAGTATGTTAGGAATGGATAGTCTGTGTAATCCACAGGAGATTACACAAACTGTGTAATCTCTGTGGGAAGCTGAGACAGAAGTGTTCAACTAGTGTTCTGTTGGAGCACTGGGGACAAGACTGGGGGATTGCATCTGGAAGACAGAGAAAGAGAGAAGAAGGTCTAAGGGCAGCCCACCTGGTTTTCTGGAATGCATGTCCTGTGGTTTCTGTTGTTCTTATAAATAGAAAAACATTTGAGCTTACTGGGAGGTTATATTTTCCCCAATAACTATTCAATGCTGAACCCACACTCTTACCCTTCTGCTTCTATCACTCGTTAACTTTCTTCTGTAGATGATGAAGGGGCAGTGGCCTTGTACTTGTACTTCTACAGCTTTGTTTGGACTGCCCCCTCCCTTACCTGAACAAATAGAGAGGGAAGCCAACAGTGTGGTCAAGGAACAGTCACGTGAAGCATTCTGGGAAGATGGAACAAGAACAGGAAGAATGTGTGCCTATACAGTGCCTTCATCGGAGGCATAAACAAGTTCCCTCTCTAAGAGGGAGCCAAGAGGCCAGTGAGGCAGCTGGCTAGATCTGTCATACACATGGAGCTGAGACAGAGTGTGGCATTCCTCTCTGCTGAAGTTTAAGTGTAAACAAGAAGCAAGTAGTTTTCATGATAATTACTAAATATTAGAAATGTATTGTTTCTTCTCCACTTCTAAGACACTTCAAGGACCTCCAGCTGTGCTAATAATGCTTCACGCACCACTTCCAGGGCCGGAAGCACTGTTCCAAGACAAAGGCTCTTCATCTGTGTTTGTTCTTGTTTTCTGTCAATACTTGAAACCTACTTCATCTATGTTGCATTGATGTTCACGGTTTTAATTGGAGACAGCCATAAAACCCCCCAAAAACAGCATTTGGAGCTTAGATCTTATACAAGATATAATTCTTCAATCCTAAGCTCTCAAAGGGGGAGTCCTATTTACCTCATCAAAGGACTGGTGTGTAGCTGATTGGGAGTACGTTTCTAAAGACCTTCATGTAGACTTTGGTATACAGTGGGCACAAGAAAGATGTCTCTCTACCTCCTGTTTCCAGGACACCTTCAAAATGAGAGTCAAGAAGACAGATGCTGGGCACACGTTCTTCTTTCCTGTATGATTATCTTCCTATTAAAGATCACTAACTGATCAGGATATTCTTTTATTCTTGGATTAGATCTATTGCTGCTGCAGTGAAACACTATAAACTTACCACTTTGTAAGAAAACAACTTTGCTTTCCTTTAGCTGTATAGATCCAAAACAAGTCTCACTAACTAAAAGTTAATGTGTGACTCTCAGACACAGAGAAATCACCTTGGAAAATATCTGGAGACCTCCTTCCTGCTTGCTAGCTTTCAAAGTGCTCTTTGGCTGCTAAGAGAGAAAAGACATCAATGGTATTAGTCAGCAGTGGACTCTGTCCCCACTGCCAAATTCTCAAATAAGTTGTGATCACAAATAAAATAGTGGCATGACTGTTATTAGGACAACCAACTAATCTCTTGTTAGATTTGAAGCTCACTTCACAGAAAGGAATCCAAGTCTGGTACTATAAATATCTATTTTTATGCCCTTAGAAAAACCCTAATCAGAGACATCCTTTTGCAATGAATGACCATGAATGAAAGAAATTCATGGCTACCCAAGACACTAAGGAGTGACAGATGAGGACTCAGACCTAAACAAGCCATTTATGCAACCCTCTCTAAGGCTCAGGAGATATTCAGAAGAGGAAAAAAGTAAGAATTGGAAGACAGGGAGAAAGGCAGCAGAATCTCATTCTGTAGACATGGCACAGCTGATGTGAAACTTGGGGAGAAAAGAGTATATTTCATTTAGCAGCTTATAGTATCACAAAAGGAAGTCAGGGCAAAAACCAAACAGAAGCAGTGGCAGGAACCATGGAGGAACATGGCTTGTTGGCTTTTTTCATGGGTTGTGCCACCTGTTTTCTTACACATCTAAGACCACCTGTCTAAGGATGTCACTGCCTATAACCTTTTCTTAAGGTCAATACGAAAGAAGTGTTTTCTCATTTGAGGTTCCCTCTTTCCAGATGACCCTACTTATGTCAATTTGACCAAAAAAGTAATCAGCACACACTGTAATCCTGAACTGACAGCAGTTATCGTTACTTGTTCTGGTCTTGTACAAGATAGTCAATAGTCAGTCATGGGTGAGGCAAGGCCTAATGGACTCTATCTCCTACTGTTGAACTACTGATTACTGATGGACTCTGGGAAAGGGGAGTCATTGTCTTCGGTTGTTTACCTGTTGGTGACATATGTGAACAGTTCCGATTCCATGGCCACACAGAGGGCTTTGCTCAAACCCAGAGGAACATGAACAATAGAAAAAGACATGACTACATGAAAGACATTAGTAGGAAGACAGATGGTCCTGGGAAGGAAGAAGATAAGAAATTGCAGAAAGGTGAGAGAACAATCATAATGCGTTCTCTCTCTGTCTCTCTGATGTGTGTGTATTATTTTGTCAAGGACTAAATTTAATCGATTAATTTAATTAATAAAAAAAACTTACCACACATCTTAAACAATGCAAATTGATCTTAGTAACAATTGGGGAAGTAGTGATTTTTTTCACATCATTACAAATATTGCCCATTACATTAACATCTCTCTTACTGTCAATCACACGTGTTTGGAAAAACATAATAGATGGTATAAACAACATTGCTATCATTCATACAATAAAACACTGTCATAATTGTTTTCTTTTCTTTGTGCATATGTGTGCCTCTGCCCAGGCCATGCAGAGTCCCTGATATGTCATGGCCAATAACAGAGTGTTGAATCCTTCCCATGTTGCTGTCTCTCTCTGGCTACAGCCAAGGATTGTTCCCTGTTGTTAAGGACCTGTGAAATTGGCTGAGAGTACTAGATTATCTCCCAGGATTATTTGTCTGCTTGCAGACATATGAATTTAATTATATCTACAAAAGTCTCTTCCATCATGTAAAGTATGATTTAGGGAAGGTATGGCTTGAAGTTCTTCCTCCAAACTTTGTTAGAAACATAATCTGTAAATTCATATTTTAATGGTATCTATAAATAGAGCCTTTAAAATGAAATTAGGATTAAATGGGTTTATGCTGTGGGGCCACTCTGATGGCACTAATGGCACAATTACCACCAAAGTCTATTCATGTATGCTATTATTCCTCTGTCATGCCTCCTCTAGGCTCTCTCTTATTCATAGACAACCACTATTCTGTTGCATGTTACTACAGGATAGTTTCCATTATTTAGAATTTTACATATACCAAGTGATAAGCATCCTTTTTGGTTTGGTGTCTTTCAGCGAGTGTGATTATTTTAACATTCTTCAATGTTCTTTACTTGTTCATACCAAGTAGATATTAACTAACCCAGGCTGGCCTTGAACTCATTATGTAGCTGAGGGTAACCTTGAACTCCTGATCTGCATGCTTTGAACTCCAAAATACTGGGATTGTAGTTTGTACCACTGTACCCAATTGTCTGTTTTTCTGTGTTCCAGACATTCATTCCGTTTAGTACTGAGTCTTCACTTTCTACTGGATGATGACTTAGGTTGTCTCCCTTTTCTTTTTTAAGGATTTATTTATTTTTATTTTATGTGTATGAATATGTCTTTGTTACACTTTCTATTGCTGTGATAAAGACCATGACCCAAAGCAACTTGGGAAGGAAAGGGTTGATTTTGCTTTACACTCCCATCACAGAAGGAAGCCTGGCAGGAACTCAAGGTAGGAAGTGAATTGAGGCCATGGAGGAACAAGGATCACTGGCTTGCACTCCATGGCTTGTTCATGTGCTTTCCTTATACAACCCAGCACCATCTGGCCAAGAATGACACCACATTCAGTGAGGAAGGCCCACTCCATCAATCACTAACCATGAAAATGATCTATAGACTTGCCTACAGGCAATCTGATGGAGGAATTTTCTCAATATAGATTCCTCTTCCTAGATAATGGTACCTCGTGTCAAGTTGACAAAGCAAACAAACAAGCAAAAGAAAACCGTAAACAACCAGGAGAGTGTTTGCCTGTATGTGTTCATGTGCACCATATGCATTCCTGGTGCCTTTGGAAGCCAGAAGAAGACATCAAGTCCCCTGGAACTGAGTTACAGGAGGTTGTGGGAACTGGGAACTGAGCCTGAGTCCTCAGCAAGAAATAGCAAGTGCTCTCATCCGAAAAGCCACCTCTGTAGCTCCTCTAGTTTCCAGTTCTAAGCTGGAAAGATAAAGACAACTGCTGCTAACATTCATGTACACATTTTGCTTGGACAAGTTTATGAGAAAAAATGCCTGACTATTTTCTAATATTTTCTAATGTGGTCATGCCATTTTCTAGAAACTTATCAGTGTTTTGCCTGCTTCATGTCTTTGACAATGCTTAGTATGGTCAATCGATTTAGTAGCAGTCATTCTGGCAGGTGTGCAATGGTAACTCCCCATCTATTTGCCTGTAAATTATGTTAATGATATTGAGCATTTACATAATGGCTGATTTGCCATCCATGCATCTTTGGTGAAGTGTCAGTTAAAATTTTATATACAAGTTTTATGTATATCTTATACATAATAGTATACGTAATATTTAACACAAATTTTTACAGTTTGATTACAGATTGTACCTTTCAAATTTTTTGTTAATTATTTAAGTTGTCAACTTTATATGTAGTTATTTTATTTTTTGTACATGTTTGTGTGCATGCTATGTATACATGTGTTTTCCCAGGCATGTGGTTGCATATGCATGTATGTGTCTCTGCATGTGGAGGTCTAACAATGACTGTGGACATCTTCCTTCATCCCTCTGCCTTTTATTTATTGAGGCATGAGCTCAACTTGCTGATTCCAGCTCATCCAGTTAGCCAGTTTACCCTGGGATTGTCTGTCTCCGTCTTTTGTGTGGTGGGATTATAGACAGATGCCAGGCCTGCTCAGCTTTGATGTGGATTGTGGGCCTCCAGAACCTGGCCTTGATGCTTGTTTGGCAAGCTCTATCAGCATTGTGCCATCTCCCCAGCCTGTGACATTTATTATTTTATAGACAAAGACTGTTTGTGACATTGTCTTTTATTTCACCACAGACATCCACACACTGTGGTGTCATTCCACTTCTCACAACTGATATGAGGTAACTTATATGTTCATTCCCGCTCCCTACTCAAACTGGCTAGTGGTTTATCTGTTTCATTCATCTCAAGAACAGGCCTTTGATGCTAATGATTTTCTCTTTTAATTCCCTATTTTTCTATTTTATTTGTATGCTCACGGATTTTTTTAAAAGTATTTTCTCTCCTTTGCTCATTTTGGCATTGACTTGTTTTTCTTTTTCTAGTGTTTTTTTCTTAATGTGGAAACTGACATTAATGATTTGAGACCTTTTATCTTTTCTGATGTAGGCCCTGGGTTCTAACATTTTACCCCTAAGTATTGCTTTAATTGTATTTCATAAAATTTGATATCATGTGTTTTCATTTCACTCAAAATAATTTGTTTCTAATTTCTTCTTTCATTCAAGGGTTATTAATCAGTGCCATATACTGGTAAATGTTCCACTTAGTGCTAAGCATTGGGTAACATTTTTCATATATATTGTTCATGATATCTCAACCATGCCCACCTTTATACAGAGGCCATTTACTTTCATCAGTGTTTGAAAGACACAAGATTGCACTGATCAACTTCAACAACATAGTCCATGTCAGGCAGCTATCAAATACCAGAGGTAGAATGAAGACCCAAGACACTCATCCAAGTTAAACAATTAACCACTCTCTGTGATTCTCCAATGCCTGTCCCTTACAAGCAGACTCAAGAGGCTGACTTCAGAAGTTATTCTCTCTTTCTCTGGAAATCCTGGGATTCATCTCAATTGCTGCCTCCTAACATACCCACAACACAGCTACGGCTAATGTAGACATAAAATGGAACTCTGCCTGTCAGAGGAAGTGCAAAGCTTCACGGAGAACCCAACTTGGAAACTTGCCTTGAGTTCCACTGCTGACTAATATCTAATTCTAGATCATTCTAACAACACTCAAGGACAAAGACAGGAGTCAGAGGCTTTTACTGCTCCCCAGCAGGTAGCAGAGGATGGCTGATTAAGCCCGCAGAGCCCACTGGTGATGAGGGAGCCTGGGAACTACTAGGTCCTACTTACCTGTTTGTTAAATTGCATAATAGCTTTCAAGTCAACCTGGCTTGAAATGACTATTTCCCTTTTCCTCCTTTGAATTTAACTATGGGGTATTAAAAGTGTGGCTGAATTGCTAATAAGCATCCTTGTTTACTGGGACTGATGCCAATCAGGGAACCTATTAGTCCAATTCAACAAAAGAGTTTTTGATCATCTGCAGCTCCAATTAGCCAACTGATCCAATCGCTGCCTTTTACTGCTATCATCACAGTAATTTGACTAGCTTGTTAATGATCTCACTGGCTGTGCCCATGGTTCTATACAATGAATGGGTTTACTTGGAGAGAGGTTTTCCAGGGCCAGGCTCCTCTTACATACAAAGTCACTTTAACTTCCACAGTTATTTGCAGAAGCTCAAATTGTCCACGATCGACTACTTCCTAATGCCACTTAGGTTAAAGACTGAAAGGAGAGGGGGTGTGCAGCCTGGGTGAGCAGTTCATTCCGAGTGTCATTTCTCCGACACTTGAAATGCTAAATGGCCAGCACCAAAGAAAGGAAAAAGAACTCCTGGGGACATCCACTCAGCACCTAAATTTAAAACTTTATTTCCTGAGAAATGATACAAAAGCTATAAAATGAAATTGTTAGCACCAAAGCTCAAAGAAGCCACCATTCGGAATGACAGAAAACTACTTGCACGTTTCTGCATGGCTAAAGAGAAATAATTTCTCCCGGAGACCCTACAGCTGGTTGACAACCACCTTGCCAGGGGTGGCAGTTCAACCTTGGTTTACATGGTGATATTATTTGGTGGTATTATCTTACATTTTTCAGATTCTCTGATGAGAGTAAGTCTGAGGCCAGGCCTTCAATTGGTTGAGAGATGATGCCCATTGATTAGTGATGTCTGCCATGAACTGTCAGGAGTTATATTGTTAATTGGTGTGCCTGTATTAGGTATATAATAGTGACCAAGATAGTCAACTGATAAAGCCTCGAGTTTTAAAGAATGGGTAGGATTAATGAGTTCACTCATTTTGCGATTTGAAATGCCCATGCTGCCCTCTCCTCTCACTCTTTCTTCTATACAAAATCCTTGCTGTTTAATTGGCTATTGTAAAAATAGTGATGGTATTATTTTTGTAAAAATAGTCATGGTATTATTTTAATGAGCCCTTAAAATTGAAGAGGTTGAAGCTGTGTCTTCAATGCAGCAGTATGGGTGACAGGGATTTCAGGGAGGTGACAGGGTCACAAGGACTCTGCCCTCATCAACAGATTGATTCATGCAAGCATAAATGGTTTACCATGAGTGGCTTGGTTATCATTGTAAAGAGCTCTCTCTTGCATGACTCCACCATAGATGATGCAGAGAGGAGGACCGAACTGAAATCTGAGAGGGTGCAGACACCATTCTCTTAGGCTGCCCAGCATCCAGAACTTGTCATCTTTGATACTCAAGAATTCACCATTCTATGGCAGTCAGTTATGGCAAGAGAATCAAACCATGATGAGCTGTAATGTCAGCTGAGACCACTTACTCCAGTCCTCTAGCAGAAAATAGCAATAGGAGAAACAGCATCTCCATGAAAGTAAGACTGTCTGTGTGTGTGTGTGTGTGTGTGTGTGTGTGTGTGTGTGTGTGTGTGTGTGTGTGTATGATTTTATGTGGCTGTGTGACTTTTTACGTGGGGGTTTCTGTGACTGTGTGTGTTTGTAAGGATGTTTGAGAGTGTATGATGAGCATGAGTGAATTTGCATGTCTCTCTGTGTGAGGCGACATGTCTGTGTGAGTGTGTGATTGTGTATATAAGTGTGTGTGTGTTCCTCTTTGAGAACACATTGGTCAAGAAAAACATTCATTGTGATGGAAGGGCTCCTTGCCAAGTTAGCACATGTCTCTATGGATGTAACAGCCGTGATCCTGGCCAAGGTCAACTCTTGTTTACAGTGAATGGGAAGTAATATGTAATAGAAGTTCAACAAGGGATGGCATGTGGCTAGAGCTACTGTTTTCTGGGGCCACAGGAGAAAGCAAGTTCTGAGGCAGAGCCATTACCCACAAACAAAAGGGCACTTGCTTTTCTGTAATGACTAGCAGCTGTTTCCAGATGTTCCCTCTTGCTAGCAATAATGTAAGACATTCTCTCACACAGGCAAAGTTCTTTTTCACATAGCCCAGAAGAAGCTATAATCAGCTCTTCATTATGATGAGAGCAGCTCTGCCTGTGACGGGCATATGATGATGATTCCACAATTCTGGCACCCATGTCAGGGGTCCAGAGCCTTCTGAAAAAGGGCCCCTTATGTCCAAAACTGACACAGTGGATTGGTGTCATCCTCACCATGGTGACAGCAGTTGACATGGAAACTGTTGTTCCTGGCTTCTATGCATAACCATTGTGTCTCACTCAGGCTTATTAAGTGTCAGAAATATTTGCCTGCCATTATCCTTTCCTGTTACCCCTAGGAACTGCACTAGGATTACCTTTTGGGAAAACCACCTTCTCTGAAACCTTGAACTAGTTATTTTAGGCAGTATCTGTCCTACCCCACTCTCAAGTTGAGCTTACAATCCTTCTAAGTTTGTTTAGGTGTGGTTATGTGACTCATTGCAGGACCCAAGCATCAGCTCTGGGCTCCCGCTGAAATGATCAGGAGAGTGACATGATCTTGCTGGCCATTGTTAAGCTGATGGAATGTGAGCCTGGGGCTGCTGGCATCTGTCCTTACTATAGCAGCATCAAACATGCTAGAATAAAGACATTAAAAGGCAAAACAGCCGAGGGACTCCGAGAAGAAGTGAATTCATGCTGATATGATTTGGGAAAGGGTTGGCATCTAGATTGAGCCGTTGCTGAAATTAAGTGTGTCTTTAGACCTTTCAAATGTATGAAAGAAAAATTTTGAAATACTGTCTTGCTACATAGCCCAGGGCAATCTGGAATGCTCAATCTTTCTGCCCAAGCCTCCTGAACACCAGGATTTGAGGTGTGTGCCATCATGCCCACTTGTTTGCCTTTTTTCTGTTAAAGATGTTTGCATTTTAGCCAGGTTCCTGTCACTTGAAGCCCACAAAGTCCTGAAAAATACAACACATAATCTTGGAGAGATTTTCTCCTTCTGTAGAGATTTTTTATAGGGATTGGACAGCAAGAGATATAACACCAAAAGCTCCATTTAGGAACAACATCCACTTTTCTCTAAGCCAGTAGTTCTCAACCTGTGGGTGGTGAGCCCCTCACCAAAGCCCTATCTCCTAAAACTGTCTACAGTACAATTCATAACAGAGGCAAAATTACAGTTATGAAAATAATTTTATGGTTGGGGGTCATCACAACATGAGGAACTGTATTAAAGGGTCGAAGCATTATGAAGGTTGAGAAAATGCGACCTAAGCACTGCCAGATCCCAGCTCCTTTGGGCATCACTATCAGGAGACTTTCCAGAAAGCTTTGTGCTCAGTACCATTGTGAGGAAGTGAATAAGACAGTGAGGGGCTGCCATCACGAAGTCTTCTGTGTAACCATGAAAGCAGAACTCACATGAGAGAAGTTCATACCTTCAGGGCTACAGCATGGTGGTGAGTCACAATATTATTATGAGGTTTGCCACAAGGAATTTGTGACTCATAAAGCTAAAGTACCAATGTTAGCAGATGATTAAAAAATAAACATGAATTAGAGTAGATTCAAGGTTATCTCAATACTAATGTCATATTCATTCAATTGCTTCTCTGGGATGTTTTCCTAAGTGGGAGAAAAAGGGTTGGCATAACAGCTAATGCCCACACAACCCTGTTTCAAGGACTTCGTTGTTCCCAAGGATGCCATCCACCGTATGTGTCCAAGCAATGATAATAATATCCCTGTAAAGCAAGAGGAAAACAAGCAGCAGGAGAGTCACCAGTGGGTGCTGATGTATTGCAAGGGTGGTTTCATTTGCAGGAGATACTTCTATGGAATGCCTCCAGTATCTCTGAAGCTCAGTAATGGTGGGTGGATTGTCTTAGCTGGAGCCATGAAGGACGTTGAGATTATGGTGTAGGAGGAAATAAGGAAGACTGCAGGCTCTGGTACAAATGAGATGGGTGTGGTACGCCAGAAGCTCATGCCTACCTCTGGAAACCTTTAGTGTTGGTACTGGGACATCAGAATAGAAGTTAATTGCCAAAGCACTGGGATGTTGCAGGTATGGTCGCACCTACCCGCCCTTGTCCATGGTGCTGCTTTTCCCCCAGCCGTCTTTGGTTAAGAATCTCCAAGACTTCCAGAGACTGAGGGCTGTTCAATTCTTCCTTCATAAAAGAAACTGCTTCCTCTGGGACAAGCAGAGTGAACTATCCCCCATTTGGTTTCAAGGTGAAGACTTTACCCCATTCACCCCAAACCCCAAACTCTAAACCAGGCCCTTCTTTAGTTCTGTCTCAGTTCCCCTCAAGCTGCCTAGCTAGCCTTTCCAAAGTAGTAACATTGTTAGCAATCTGTTTTTATTTTAAAGAAAAATCATCCAATTAGCCCTGACCTTTCAAAACTTTGAAAGGAACTAATCAGCATGGACCAATGATTCCTGTGTGCTTGGTCCCATGCAAGCAGTTGCACACATTGTTTCAGTGCATCTCTTCTCCAGGAGGCTATCGAATAGAACTCACAACATCGGCATTTTATTTTCTTGCAATGCAGGATTGGAGCTTATGACCTTGCATAAGCCAAGTAAATGTCCTGCCTCAGAACCATGCCTCCACTTCATCTACAATTTATAGATGGGGAGACAAGACCTTAGACAAGTTAAACAAATTATGGGATGTCTGAAGCAAGAGCAATGGCAGGATGCCAGGCAGACCAGTGCTTTTAAGCATGGCACCCATGTGTCTGTTAGCTTCAGAACAACCTCCTCCCCGTGGCCTTCTCCTGGCACAGTAGGTCTTCAGCCATCAAGATGTGGCTGCATTCTGGAGTATTTGCCCCTCACAGTTACTAACAACACAATCTGACTGTCATGTGATGGAGTAGACCATCACTATGCAGTTATGGGATGTCCCCACATCTGTGATCATATTTAGTCTGGGTCCTCTAGCCAGTGTGCACCTCCACTTGCTGAACTACTCCCTTGAAATCTGTCTTTCTACAAAGATTTCCAATTCACTCTCGCACTTATTGCTGCCCAGATCTCTCTCTGCTTTTCCCACATATGTCTTTCCTGTCTCTTTCATAACACATCTCCTAGATGGTTTCATTTTACCCATACTTATGAGCAGTTACTGTATTGTGAACCCCTAACAGGCAGGGATTGAATTCTACTCATCTTGGTTTCTACATAAATGTTTAAGTTGGAGCCCAGCTTGTGAGAGCTGCACAAGAAGGATAGTGAAATGATACAGGATGACCCCAGGTCCTACCTCTCTCTAATACATGCCCACAGCAACCCAGCAAATACTTAAATCCCTTAAGGTCAATTGCTTGACTTAAATCTCCTCTTCAGCTGGTGTTACCTGAAATGCAGGAGAACTGGGAGCTTTTAATCAATTGATTCATTAGTACTTGGGTTACTTGACTATGGGAGTTTAATCACCAAGGTGTTTTGTGAGAAAAACAGAAATGAATTCATTTTTCAAAGTGAGCAATGCTGTGTGAGTACATTTAGGAAAACTCTCAGACTTGCCTCATTCACTGAGGCAATCCTGCCTCCAATCCTGCCAGGCTCCCCATGCATCCCCAGCAGCTACTTACTAAGAGGCAACAAGGTCTTTGTGAATCTGGGTGCTGTATTAGTAGATACAGGTGCTTTTAGTAAAGATACAACACTCCCATCTTTTAACCATAGGGAAGGCTGGAGCTCAAGCTGAAGCCTTTCCTCCAAAATACTGCGATAGATAACAAGGTTAAAAGGGAACTATAATGAAAGAACAATTTCTACTCAATCCCATGTCCTCTAAAACTCTCAGAATGGAACTAAGGCCCTTAGAGATGTATTTTAATTAATATGATGATACAATGGATTTGAGTGGGACCTAATCCAAGTGTCTTTATAAGAATAGAAGACAGGCAGACACATCCAGAGTAGAGCACCAGGTAAAGACAGAGACAGCAACTGCTGCCGCCCAATTCACCCATTTACTAGCCAAGGCATGCTAAACATTTCCCACCACCACCAGAAGATGGGAGAAAGGGGCCAGCAGATTTTTCTGCAGCAGTTTCTCCAGAAGGAACTAATCCTGGTGACACCTTGAATGCAGACTCTTAGCCTCCAGATCTGCGATGGAATACATTTTTGCTGTTTTAAGCCACCAAGCATGTCATGGCAGTCCTAGGAAACTAAAATAAGAACTAACACACACAGATGGCCTTGCACGGAAACAGGTGCTTTGCTTCTGCTCTGAAGTAACCCTCAAGGAAGGAGTTAAGGTCCCTTTTCCCAGATAGGGAAGTGGGTTATTTGTTTTTTCTCTTTTGCTGTAAAAACCAACGGAAGAAAGGCAGGTTTGAATTTTGGATCACAGGCTGAGAGGTTATGCTACCTCCTGGTGTAGAAGGCCTGGGGTGGGAGCAAGGGATGGCAGGTCACACTGTGTCTGCAGTCAGGAAGCAGCAAGTAATGAATCCTGGTGCTAAGTTGGTTTCCTCTTTCCCCCCTTTTATTAATTGTGGGACCCCAGCCTAGTTTATGGTGGTGCTAACAATTAGGATGGATCTTTCTACCTTAGTTAAATCTACCTGGAAATATGCTTACAGAACACCTCAAGATGTCTCTCTTAGGTGATGCTAAATCTGGAGTAGTTGGCAGTGCAGACTGGTTGTCACAGAAAGAATGAGAACTAGAGAGGTTAAGAATTTCTTCCTACTCAGCTGGGAATGGTGATGCCAGTACCTGGGTTTATGTAACTGTACCGAGCTGCAGAGCTATGTCTCCATCCCTGACACCTTAATTTTCTTTTCCTAGGGGTTTCCTAGAGACAAGTGTTGTTCCAAAGGCTTATATATTGGCTCATTGAGTTATCATCTTTATCTATTTTGATCACAGATGTATCCCAAGAGCACAGAGCAATTTCTGGCACAAAATAATTGCTTAATAAATATTTGATATATAAGTGCATCCTTCTGCAAATTCCATGAGGTTAAGTGTAATCATTCTATTCACTCTATAGAAGAGGAAATCAAGGTATGGAAATGATCTGTAATCTGCCTAGAGTCTTCATCTGCCTAGTTATCAGGTCACGGGGTGTGATTCATTTCTCTCCCGACATATCAAATGGCACTGACATTTGTAGACCTAGGTCCTTAGAATCAGCTGTTAACCTGCCATTGCTTCACAGTCAGCATCACCACTACCATTTACTGAATTTCTCAGTGTCAGGCACTGAGCTGTGTGCTCTGCAAGCATAACAGCTCAACACCAAGCTGGCATGCCCCCACAGACTATTATAATTCTGCTTTCACATGCTGGGAATTGAAGCACAGATGATAAAGTCATGTGCTCAGGACCACACTGCTGGTAAACAACAGCACTGGATCAGTTCTTTCCGATCGAAAGACTTCTGCTCATAGCCAATAAGTAGGTGTTATCTTCACTAAGTGAAGGTGTACCTTCACTTAGCAGGTGTCCCTCCAGGGCAAATAGCTACAGAAAGCTAGAGATTGACAAGGAGTGACCCTGTTACCCCACCCTTACTGCCTTTTTCAGCCTCCCCCTTCCAGGTGTGTGGATGCCACCTTTTCTCCCAGCCACAGGTCCACAGATATCTGTACACACTTAGTTCGTCTAAAATAGATTCTCTTCCATCTCTTCTGGAAAGCCCAAGGTACATCCCAACCCTTCTCTCCACTTTCCACCATTGGAAGCTGAGGTTTGCTCTCATTTGCTTGTTTGTCAAGCAGAGAAAGTAGACCCAGAGATGGAAGACTACGGATATCTGAGGGACACATCAGTGAAATGGACAAACACTGTTCCTCTCCCAGGAGACTTAATGCAGTGTTTTCTCCTTGCTCCTACAGGTCCTATCTTATTTATGGCATCTGGCAACTGCCAGCTTCATGTCATGAAGAAAGGAGTAAAAATCCCAGGAGTAGACCTCCCTTGAGCTAAAGCTAAGGTTCTGAAATGACTGGGATTAAGTTTCCCCAAATGTTAATATAGGAGGGTTTCTGCTATCACAGAAAGGTTTCTGGGGAAGGGTGGTCATTAAACGATAGAGGCGAGGCCAACCCTGATCATGAGAAAGTCTGGCTTTGCCTAGAGCACTCTATGACCTGTTGGGTCTGAGTGTCCAAGTTCATTTGAACAACATAATGGTACCGTAAAGAGAACATTGTGACACTTTCCAGTTTGTTAATGGGGAAAATGAGTGCTCCTCCTCCCCACAACCCGAATCACTTTTCCAACTGAGAATCACTAGCCAGCCTGAGCTCCAGTATCTTCCATATGGACCATTACACCAGCATATCACCTGTTCTTCCTACATACCCTAGGTAGGACTCAGAGTGGGAGAAAGAAGTTCTCTCATGGAAAGGGAAGGGAAGCAGGTACATTCAGGGCCTCTCTTGGAACTTGCCACTTAAATAATCAAATCAAAATGACTTACATTCTTAGCTTTCATGCCGTGGTGAGGAATGAGAGGAAGAAGAAAAGCTGAGGACAGGGAAGAAAGAGGCTTAAGAGAGCCCTGATGCAAGTAAAGGCAGAGGTGGCAAAGGTGATGCTGAGCAGCATGAGGGACTGCCAATTCATCACCACTCGAGAGGAAGACAAGGAGTTGGCAGATAGCCTGAGCGGAGTCTTGACCCAGGGGCAGGCATTTCTCACTCAAATCTTCCTTCTTTGGAAGGTATTCTCTACCTTTTAAAACAAGATCAAGTGATGTGGTTAATCCAGAGTTATGTGGTAGGAGACATCAATCATGATGCTGTGTTGCATGGATTCATGGAGATTCTAGAACCTTCCATACACATCCTTATATCTATAGAATTATAGTGAATACTCCATCAATATTTATTAAGTGAATGAGTTTCCCTGGAAGTATAATATATTAGCATATGATCCACTGTTAATAGCTTTGTGAAAATTTGCTTAAAATTAAAATGCACATCTTATTAATGTAGCAATGCTGAATCTCATTTAATTTCCACAGTTATCTTGAGACGAGTGTGTTTATGACCTTGAATGTATCAGGTAAACTTCCTGTGTATGGGTTTCCACAGCAGAGATCAGTGTAGCCCCTATCTCATAAAGTCATGGAGAAACAAAATGGTATAATACACAAAGCACTTGGAGTGCTTTGGAGACTCCCACCTCTGCATTTCAGGAGCCTGCCCTTTCAGTCATGGAAGATTAATCTACTATGGGAACCCCACAATGGTGCCTTGGGATGCAGTGACCAGGTTGACAGTTGTGGTCCATGCTCCTGTTGCAATCATCATTTTGGATCCTTACAGTTGACAAATGCTTCCCATTAAGAAGAAAGTGCCTGGCATTGCTTCCAGCCTCACAACTTTAGCTTATAATGTGGCTTTGGAAGGAATTATTATTATTTTTCTTCTCTTGAATATTAGTTGTTCTTCTCAGCAAAGCCCTCTGAAACCCATGTATTGTCTTGGGCTAGAGAAACTGAAGGCAAAGGAGAGGAGAACAGCTGAAGTATTGTTTGTCTATGGTCCCTGATGCCTTCACACTCTTTCCCATAAGTGCCCAGGATGTGGGCATGCTGAATACTGGGAGTCCTGCCCCAAAGCCTGCCCACCCTGCCTGACCCTGAGGATTGAGTCCCAGTCCTTCTGGTGCCATCTTTCTTTTTCTACCAATTCTGTGTTGCTGATATCCCTGTCAGCCTTGCAGGCAGAATGGAATCTGGGGACATCGAAGAGAAGGGGAAGAACACAGAGCAGGGGAAAGAGACAAAGCTGAGGGGGGAGAGCAAAACAAAGAGGAACAGGATGGAGGGACAAGGGGAGGAGAAAAGAAGAAAGCTCATAAAAAGAATAGATGCAAAGGGGAGAGAGATATAAGACCACCCAAGGGGAAGTGAGTTCCACTATGTAAAATGACTGAGATCCAGGGACCATCAGCATTAGGGCAGGCAAAAGGCTAGTTTATGGGCTACATCCAGTCAGACATTAACCAAACTCTGGTCTTCTGCAAAAACAGCAGAGTTTCTTAACTGTTGAGACATCTCTCTAGACTAGAGTTTCAAATATAAGGAATTTCTTCAAAAGACAGCATTCCTTGCTTGAAACATCTAGTCTGAGATTAACATTTTCTCTTGGCAACAGTGGTGGGAGCTGGATAGCAGCTACCCACTCTGAAGGAGGCCGGTGCTTGCCACTTCTAATTTACTTACAATGCTCACCACTATATTTGATATTGTCTAGTTCATTAACTTAAATCCTCTGTCCAGTCCCTAACAGTACCTGGACTTGGATACCTTCGTTTATGTTTTTAAAATTGGGACACCTTTTTATTTTCCTGATAATCCCAATACAAAGGCAATAACTGGAAGCTGGGTTTGAAGGAAGTAAAGAAGGGGGAAAGGAGAAATAGAGGTGAAAGGGAGAGAAAATTTAAAACATGGGAAGGATGAAGTTGGAGGCAAGAGTCAGGGTACCTACCTGGAAAGAGGCCCCAGGCATAGGACAACCAGGTCATCAGGTAGTTTGCAGGTGTGGGTGGAGTTGGTGGTAAGAATCTAGGGTCCTTACTTTAGGATGCGAGCTAGAGGCAGGCTGTGAGATGGTGGAGTGGGCAACTTGGGTGTAAGGTTCCTACCTAGAACAAGGAAAGGAAAAAATCTAGGGCAGTGGTGTGTGTGTGTGGTGGTGGGGAGGAATAAACAGGTGGAGCAAGCAGAAGGAATTACAATGTTCCTTTCCCTTGTGGCTCAATTGGCCTATTTCCTTGAACAAGGATATATATATATATATATATATATATATATACACTTTGTGGGTCAGTAAGTTTCTTCATTAGTACAGTGAGTGTTGTACCAGCATGTTCATCATGAAATAATGAATTTTCCGAGGGACTCTTATGAGCATAAATCAGAGGAGGATCCTTAAATAAATTAGTCAACAGCAGTGTACTGTTTATATTAGCTGTCCTGGATGATTGATTTAATATTATCGAGCCTAGAATTTTTGGTACCATACTAACAGCATCATTGCTGCCTTCCTCTGGTTTACATTAATTTCACAAAGCAAAGTACTTGGTCCCAAGTGTATCTAGGTTTAAGCCCCCATAAACAATGCTGGAATTGTGTGGGAGGGGTAAGAGTTGGGAGAAAGCTAGGTTTATTGTGGATTGTTGCATTAAAACATGAGTCAGTCTTAGCCATGAAAGCAGTTTTCATCTCCCTGACAACCAGAAGTTTGCCAATATTGCAGTTTATTTCCTGTGAAGAGTCTCAAACTGTACAGTACTTCTGAAAGACAGAGATCTCTCCTGCTAAGGGTCTTATGACTTCCTGTTTATTTGTTTGAGTCCAGCAGGCACAGCTCTTTAAGCAGCTTTCCCTATCCCAGGCAAATTGGTTTAGAGAATGCAGTCTTTATTCAGTAGTTAATATGAGCCCTTACTGTGGACCAGAATAGGAGAGACCTGCCTCTGCAGAAGCCCCAGGCCCAAAAGACAGAGATAGGCATTAGGTAAGACCACAGAGCTCATCTGTAGCTCCTAACTGTGGTGGACATCCTGAGAACTTAAACCAAGACAAGAAAGGTGGTTTAAGGGGGAGAGGGCTCTTTTGGATGAGTTTTCCATATGGAATGAATGTACCCTGCTCCTGAGTTTTAACAAAGAATTGTTCCATGAATATGGGAGGAGAGGAGGGGAGGAGAGGGGCGAGGAGGGGAGGGGAGCACCCTCTGAAGGAGTAGGGTTGTAAAGTTTGGAGATAAGCAGGACCTTGTTCTGGATAGGACACCAAAAGAGGTGGGAGAGATGGGCTTGCTGGATCCAGCAAATGATCAATTATGAAATACTTTAAGGAAAATGCAGCTCTGCTCCTTTTAAGTAGCAATATTAATTGGGAGATGGCTAATAAATATCTGTAGGGAAAAGCCCCTAGGGAACTTATTTTGATGACTAGAGAACACTTGTAATTATCTTAACGGAATTGTCTGTAAATAAATGCTTCTAAAAATGCCCGACTTGACATTTTAGAAACAGTTTGTCCTCTTAGTCAGTTTACACACACTCTCGCCAATATCCTAAGATGGTCTTCATGCATTCCTAGTCTTCTTTTCTTTTCCCTGTCCCCCCCATAACAGTCCTGAAAGCTCTTGGAGTTTGGAGTTCTCCAGGTCAGTATCAGGCACATTTTAGTCTGAATTATCACCAGTTTTTAAAGTCTGGAGTTTGGGGTTAGTGAGTAAGCTTAGGCTGGCTAGGTTTTCTTGCTTTTTGTTTTTTGTGTTGTTACATTGACAGGAAGTTGTGTCATTGGAGAGAGAAACCTCAATTGAAAAAAAAAGACTTTATCAGATTGGCTTGTAGGCAAGTCCCAGGAGCATTTTCTTAATTATGGATTGATGTGGGAGGGCTCAGCACACCCATGAGCAGGTGGTCCTGGGATGTACAAGAAATCAGGTTGAACAAGGCCAGGGGAACAAGCCAGTAAGCAGCATTCCTCCATGGGTCCTGCCTTGAATTTCTGCCCCAACTTTCCTTCACGATGGACTGTATATGGGGAGGTTAAATAAACCCCTTCCTCTCCAGGTTGCTTTTGATCATGATGTTTATCACAGCAATAGGAACCTAAGACAGGTATTCCCAGAATGATAATAGTGGATAAATATTGTATTAATTATATTAATGACAGGAGTATGTCATTTAAGCCCATTTCTGCAATAGAAGAAAATGAGGGCAAAGATGGACATGTAACCTGGCAAAATATGTAGGGCAAAAGAATGGAGCAGTGAGTATTAAAACCCAGGCCTTCTGGGCCATCTACTTCTATGTGTGGTAAGAACATGGTATTAGAAAGTAAGAGGCCTGATTCCAGGCTCTACTCCACTATTAATTAAACTTTGGGCTTCTCATCCACATGGCTTGATTTCTTTGGTACCTACTTAGGCATTTCTCCTAAGTGCTGTCAAGTGCTCTGGGTGCTGCAGGTGCCATGGAAACAAGAAGCAGACACTAGCTTCGAGGAGATTACCATCACAAGAAAAGAATAGACATCATTAGATGATCACACAAATATATGTAGAATTTCAAGGTAAGTGAATATCTCATTACACAGTGGGCCTGCTCTAGCTTGAATGCCCAAAGAAAGAGAAAGTAACCCAGAATGTTTTGCTGTTGTTGTAGCTGCTGCTTTTTTTGTTTGTTTGTTTGTTTTGTTTTTTTTTTGTTGTTTTTTAAGCTAAGCCTGGCTGTTGAGTAGAGTTAGCTGCATAATTGGGAGATAATTATTTGTAGGATAGTAGATGTTGGAGAAGAAAATCAATCCAGCCTGAGCAAAAACCTTTGGTGGGCAGAGAACTTAACCCTGAAATAAGATCTCCTTGTTTGGGGACATGGAGGCTAGGAGATGTGACAGGGGAATGAGAGAGAGAGGCAGGCCAGCCATGCTGTGGCTTGAAGGTCTTCTCAGGCCTCCAGGGGATCTAACAGTGTCTAGGTTTTATGACTGCTTTGGCTTCACTCTGCCTTTCTCTGTCTTTCACACCATTATTTCTTTCCAAAGAAGACAGGCTTGCTTAAGGGAGCAGTATGTGTGAGGGGCTTACCATAGCTTCTGATTGGTCATCATCACACCATTTAGTACCTGGAGCAAACAGAGTTCTGACCTGGTGTTTGTGTCCCCTAGAAACTGCTGCAGGCCAGTGAAGCAGCACATTCTCTTCCCAGACGAGAAAGCCCCTGATATCCTTGTTTTGGCAAAAAAGCCAGAACTGCCAGGAAGGCCCCATGGCTGAGGCCTTGGATGCTGGAAAGGGAATTAGTCTCAGCAAAAAACACAGAGCTATCAGACTCTTTGACTCTGCCTGGGCTGCTGATCGGGCTGGCGACAGTGGACGGTAGGAGACAAAGGGTCACACAGACACTTTGTACAGTGTGTCTGTACACCTCTCTTTTATCCCTGATGGTGTGATGAAGGGGGTCTGCTGGGCCTCTACATTTATCAGAGTCACTCCACTTTGTGGATAGAGACTGTTTGCTGGTGTCTTGGAGGGAATAAAGATGATTAATAGAGGGACATCTCATACTTTATTAGCATGGACAGGCAGATAAGTCCTAGTAGTGATTAATCCCAGGATATTTGCAATTAAAAAAATGTCAACTCAGAGTCAGAGCTTGCTGTTACTGTCCTAAAGGAAGAGTGGCAGTTAAGCAGCCATGTTCTCATTTGTGGAGTTAAAGGGGGAAGAGATGGTAAAGTGTTGATTAACTCACCTATAATAATTGTTAGTCACCAATGTGAGGGCCCTTGGAGAAAAGCTGGGAAAACTTCATAGTTTTAGTCTGAGTTAATAAAACCTCCTTCTAGCTGGGCAGTGGTGGCACACACCTTTAATCCCAGCACTCAGGAGGCAGAGGCAGGATGATCTCTGTGAGTGCAAGGCCATTCTGGTCTACAGAGAGTTTCAGGACAGCCAGTGCTACACAGAGAACCCAGTCTTGAAAAACACCTTTCCCCCACAAAACCCCAAACAAAAAGCCAAACCTTCTTCTTAACATGGAAAAGGGGGGTACATACAATCTAATCACCCCCTGCCCCTGCACGCAATGCAAAGCATGGTAACACTGAAGGAAGCAGGCTTGAGACATTTTGTAAGGAAGAATGAGGCAGTGCCTTAGCTTCTTTTCTAGTGCTGTAATCAAATACTCCAACAAGAGCAATTTGGGGATAGATGGGTTGGCTCATAATTCAGGTGTACAATCCATCAGCTGGAAGCAGCAGGTCACATTACAACCTCAGCCAGGAAGTAGAAAGCAATGGGAGTTCGTGCTCAGCTTCCTTTCTCCTTTTTTGCATAATCCAGGATTCAAACCCAAGGAATCACTCATGCCACAAATAAAGGGTCTCTCACCACCACACCTAAGCTATTTTAAGATAATTCCCAGACACGTTCAGAGGCCCTTCACTCAGGGTAATTCTAGCACTCAGTCTGAGATTAACCTTCACAGGCAGAAAGAACATCCTTTCATTCCAATCCTGGGATTATTCAACAAGTTCTCAGCGCAATCAGATTCTTTTTGTTGCCTAGAAATGACAGCTGAAAGCCAGGCTTTCTGGACCACTTGGAGTGCTGTGGAACTTTGGGGTCAGTGTTAACAGCTTCGGTTCCTTTGATTCTTTGATGCATGAACAGGGGTTTGAGATTTGGTTCTGCTTCTGTGAATCTTGAACCTTGGGCAAGCCACGTAACCTCACCCTCTGAACCACAAACCACTCATCTTCAAGGCCCAGGAACTGTGGTCCTGTGTCATTCAAAATGGCTAAAATTAAAAGTAAAAATTTTAGAGTATTAGATGGAGAATATAATCAAACCACTCCATCATCTCAAGGACATTTGAAGGCAATGAGTGTATTTGTGGAATGATGGCACTAGGAAGGGGTTTGCCTATTTCTTTTTTAAATGATTTGAGAGGGGCGCTGGAGAGATGGGTCAGCAAGTAAGAATGATTGTTACTGTTGTAGACCTGGGCTCCACTCCCAGAACCCAAATGTTGGCTCTCAACCATTTGTTACTCCAGTTCCAGAGGGTCTGATGCTCTTTTCTGATCCCGGTGGCACCAGGCACACATGTGGTGCCCATACACATATACAGAAACACTTACATAAAATAAAAACAAATGACATTAAAAGATAAACACATATATGATGATTTGGGGGGAAACTTTAAGAATAAACAGCTTAGGATTCATTGTAATCTATACACTGAATAAAGGGATGATTCCAGAGTACCCTTGGATATTGACTTCCTTCCTTCCTTCCTTCCTTCCTTCCTTCCTTCCTTCCTTCCTTCCTTCCATTCTTTCTTTCTTTTTCCTCCTTCATTCCTTTCTTCCTCTCTTTTTCTTGAAAGTGTGTGTTTCACTTTGTTTTGAAATACTTTATTACTATAATGTAGAGTATATAGAACCACATTGGTCAATACGTTGAGGATATGTGTTGCATGAGTTAGGAAAATCACTGTACTTCCTGGAGCTCTGAACATCTCCTTGGGTCTTCAGACTATTGAGAGCTAGGCTATATAAGTCTACCTGCTGAAACAAAAAGGAAAACATTTGGGAGAGGTACAAATGGGATTAGACTGCTCTTCAAATGGCCTACTGGTCAACCTTAGCCTGTGTGCTTTGCTATGCATCACTTCCATCTTACTGCTCATGAGAAAATGGTCAGAAATACTCACAAATTTGAAGGGAAACTTCTAGAGATGTGCTATTATGTGTTAGACTGAAAATAATGTTGTTCAACAATAAATAAAGGGAAATCTAAAGATTTTTTTCTTTTCCTTTCTTCTTTTTTTTTTTTTTTCAGAGACAAGGTTTCTCTGTGGCTTTGGAGGCTGTCCTGGAACTAGCTCCTGTAGACCAGGCTGGTCTCAAACTCACAAAGATCTGCCTGCCTCTGCCTCCCCAGTGCTGGGATTAAAGGTGTGCGCCACCACTGCCCAGCTTGAAATCTAAAGTTTTTCTCTTTTTAAATATCCGAGGTAGGAGAGTACCTCACTGTTTCTTGTAGAGGCCAACCTCCAATGTGAATAAAAGCTGGAGTTCTCCACACTAATATGCTAAATCTACTGAGCCTGATCAGAATCTCTATATCTAAACACACTGCTAGCTGAACCAGAACAGAGCCAATATTTCATTTGGTTTAAATCCATGTTTTCCCCCTCCCTCACAAAATTACCTAAGTGATTTGGTAGCCAGCATTATTACTTAGGAAGTCTTTAGGAGTGTGTGTGTGTGTGTGTGTGTGTGTGTGTGTGTGTATGTGTGTGTGTGTAAATGATTAGTTTCTATTATTAAGTAGAATATTTCTCAATTGTAAAGTTCCCTCACATTTTTGATATATGATCAAATATGATTTTGTGGAGTCAAAGATTGCTTTTTCTTTTTTCTTTTTTCTTTTTTTTTTCTTTTTTGGTTAGGAAAAATCAACACAGCTGTGAGGACTTTCACATACAATAACCCAAGAGAGTTCCTGTTTCACCAATTCCCAGATAACAGAGAAACAAAATGAGTGTGGAGCAGTTTATCATTTTTTTTAAAAACAAGATACATTTTTTCCATGTTCAGATCTGAAAATACTCAGCTGTAATCTAATCTACCTTTATTAGATTACCCAGTTATGTCCAGAAAATCGTGGAAAGCATCTAAAATTAAGATGTAAGGTCACAGAAATGGGCTGGATGTGAGAATTCCTGCAGTTCTCCCCTGACATGTCTTCTCAGAAGAGACACCATGGGCGTGGGTGAAGCCCTTGGCTCACCAGGGACATAAGGACTCTGTGTCCCCCAGGAGTCTCCAGTGGGAAGTCTCTTTCTACCTCTCTCATTTTAACTTCAGAGTAACCTCGGTGCTCACGTTGTCCAATGTAGAGTAGGCCAGACATGACTAGGTTGTCAAGTTTTCCTTTGCTGATTAAACAAACAAACAAACTTTAATGTCAAGCATGTTGATGTGTGCCTATAAATCCAGCTATTCAGGAGGCTGAGGCAGGAATATGCAGAGCTGGTGGCCAGCCCAAGTAACACATCGAATTTAACTAGACATTCTGTATTTATACTGCTACATCTGAGGACCAATTTCATGTTAGCCACCTCCCAAAGCCATATCATTGTTTACAGTACCAAAAGTAAAGCAAAATGAAATAATAGTGTCAGTAGCAGTTACTCATGTAGGGTCATAAATACAGGTATATAGGATATAGCATTTTTTTTTAAGTGAAACCTCATTGAGAATGTGAAGTCAATAGGAAGTTAACCTTCAATTGCTATGAAGTATCTCCCCAAAGCTCCATGTCAATCCAGGAGCCGGAGAAAGTTGCTAGAAAGTAGAAAGAAGACTTCAAACTCCTGGCTATTATAGTGCCCAGTCATGTGCTCATGACTTGGAGCTCAGTAGTCACTGTAGTTAACTATTGAGGTCCTTATGGGGAAAGATGAATTTTTTCATTTAAAAGTATTTTACTATATTTGTTTTTTATTGTGTATGAATAAACACACATTTCTGTCTATGTGTGTTCTCATGCATGTGTGCATAGGTGTGTGTTTGTGTGTACATGCATGCATGCATGCATGTGCCAGGGTGAAGTCAGAGGCCAATTTGTGGATATTGATTCTCTTTTCTCCATGTGGGATCCAAGGATTGAACTCAGGTCTTCAGACTTGGCAGCAAACATCTTTAGCTGTTGAACTGCCTCACTGGGCTGAGTTTTTTCTTTGTGACCAAGCAGTGATGCTCTTAGCAACTGTGTTGGTAGATGATGTCCTCATCTGGATGACTAATACTTTTCAAATTTGTGAACTCTTACTTTCTCCTCTGGGTAACTTCAAAGCCAATATTTCACTTCTGGTTGACCTCAACAGTACAGTCTTTTTGGGTTTTCATGAACAGTAGGAAGCATTGCTGTCTTGAGGTAATTTCCATTTCCTTTTACCTATGAACAAAATAATTCCCAAGGAAGTAATATTTTCTGAGTCTGGCAATGGAAGAAAAAAACATCCTGGAGACTGATAGGCAGATGGTTGATAGTGGATGTTCTCCTTGTCTTTCTGCACTCTGTGTCCATGGGCAGACTCTTCTTCCTCCACCCATTCATGTTGGGCTTTGCTGTGTGACTTGCTTTGGACAAAGGGGATGATAATGTACACAACCTTGAGTGAACTCAGGCTTGAAAAAATGCAAAGTGCTTGTGTGTTTCTGTGTGTCCCTATACCTCTGCCATTGTCATTGCTACAAGATCAAGTAGAGCAAAGCTGGATCAATACATGGAGCCAAACAACCCATATACACATGATGAAGTAACTGTTGATAAATAAACATGACATTGAGTTTTGTGATGACTTGTTTTTCTAAATCAACTAAATAGACAGAGATAAAAATAAAAGTTTGGCAGAGCTGTGGTGGTGGATGCTTTTTAATCCCAGCACTCAGGAAGCAGAAGCAGGTGGATCTCTGAGTTTGAGGCCAACCTTGTCTACAAAACAAGTCCCAGGATAGCCAGAACTGTTGTCGAAAAGAAACTCTGTCTCAACGCCACCCCCCCCAAAGTTTGTCTGGATGCACTTGGTGTTCATTCATTATATTAAAACAGTAATTGTATTACAAACCATAAGGCCCAAGGTTGTGAAGCTAAGGCTACTTGCCGCTTTTCCGTATGTATTAATTACTTGTTATGATGACAAAACACCTCACAAAAGCAACTTATGGAGAGAAGGGTTTGTTTTGACCTGCTGTTTGAGGGTACATAGTGCCAGGGAGGGTCTATCAGCAGGAGCGGCTCTAGCTGTAGTGACAGGTGAGTGAGGCAGTTGGTCACATTGTGCCTGCAGTCAGGAAGCAGAGGGATGACTGCTCAGCTGACTTTTTCATTTTCTCCTTTTTATTCAGACTAGGACCCTGGGTCACAGGACAATGATCTCCATATCCATAGCATGTCTTTCTCCTCACTTTTATTTCTCTAGAAATTGGATCACAAACTTACCCAGAGGTGTGCCTCCTAGGTGATTCCAAATCCAGACAAGATTGTAATGAAGATTAATCATAATATTATGATCTGACATCATCTTATAAATTATTTATTCTTTTTAAAAGCTAATGTTCATTTAATGCCTTAAAGTTCACAGTGTGTTCTCCTATCCATTATCCTTTCAATCTGTTTTACTGTTCAGGGCTGAGGTGAGGTTGATGTCATTAACCCTGTCTGATGGGAAGATCAGGGTTTCTCCATAGCAATAAGTCAGTTTTGAGTTCAAGATTGGATCTGATCTCTCTACTCTTCCTACAATGCTGTGGCAGTCCCTAGAACATCCAGCATGGGGTTAGACGCCATAGTTCTCTGCAAATACATAAGGAAGAAGTAGGAGATAACTTCTGTATTTGAGTTATAAGTGTAAAGACAAAGCTAGAGGTTCTGTCCCCCTAATTGTCATTATTCCCAAAGTGGTGGGATTAGAGAAATTGTGGGTAGGGTTGTTGTCACAGTTAGCTGTAGTTGTCAACTTTACAAAAACCCAGAGTCACCTGGGAAGAAGGAACTTTAGATGAGGAATTGTCTCCATTAGATTGACCTGTGGCCATGTTAGTGGGATAATTTTGGATTGCTATTTGATATCAACCCAGTCTGCTCTAGTCATGCCTAGGCAGGTAGGCCTAAACTGTACAAGTAAGATAGCTGAATGATGAGTCTGGGCACCAGCCAATAAGCAGTATTCCTCCATAGGTTTTTTCTTCAAGCTTCTATCTTGGGCTCCTACCCTGATTTCCTTTGATAATGGACCTGTAAGCTAAAATAAACCCTTTCCTCCCCAAATTGCTTTTGATCAGAATGTTTTATTACATCCACAGAAAATAAACTAGGACAGAGATGGAAATAGGGAAGGGAAAAGTAGAAGCTATTTGAAATATGTTTCAGAAATTCTGACTTAACCATATTAAATGTCTTTCCCATGAGTATTTGTGTGTATTTGGAGGGTTTATTTGAATGACCTAGTATGTGAGTATTTGAATTAACTTAGAACTCTTTAAAATCAGATCATCTTGTTGGAGGGGGATTCCACAACATCCACTGTGGGAGTCCTCTGGTTCTTGCCTTTGGTATCTTCCTTCTGTGATACCCAGAGCTGTTCTTATGACAGGCACCACTTGGGCCCTTTGAGAGTTTGTTAATGACTCAATTATAATTCTAAGAATTTTAACTTAAGGGGATGATAATGTTACATATTCCTTAAGGTTCATTGCAGCACCCACCCCTAAACAAAGCAAAAAACTGCTTTAGTTAACTTGAAGATACTATGAAAACACATTAGATTAAGCAAGTTATTGAGCAATTAGGATTTGATAAAAAAAATAAGGGACCTAGACAGTTTGAGGGACTCCAGCTCAGAGGGTCTCCGGGAATGCCACTCAAACAGTGGATACAGAGACATCCCTGTCTGCAGTTTTCTACTGAGGTTGCAGTGTCCTGATGGGGAGAATCTGATTTCCCTGGCTTAGGTCAGATGTTCCTGCCCCAGAAGCATTTAGTACAGAGACAGGACAGAAGGTGCCATGGAGACAACCTCTGTGATCTGGGCAACCATCCCAATTCGTGTCTCTTGCATCTGGCCTGAGCAAGAGTCACATCTTCGGGGAGAGAGGGTAAGGAACAGGGGAAAGATTGGTTTGAAGATGCTACAGCCCATGAAACTATTCTTGAATGACTGTTAGGTCTTCCTGCAGGGTTTGAAGACAGTGATGTTCTTTCTTTGATCTCCAAAACTTGAATTTTGAACACTTAGACTCACACTTGACCTGGACAAGTACTTTTCCAATTGGAGAATTTTCTGACACACATGAGCTGCTGCCCAGCTCATGTAGGGTGTTGAGTGGACTCCTCTGTCTTTTCCTAGTCCCCTCTTGCATTCTACTCCTTTGATAAAGGCACAAACTTAAATTTAGACAGTGCATTATGTATATCATACAACTACACCATTTGCAGAGATGGCTTAGTAATGTGACAGCCTGAGAAAATGTCAATATCCTCCTTGTACATTACAGATGAGTGGATTATGTCATTAGGATGGTCTCAAGAAGGGAAAGGGAGGTTTGGAAGCCATGTTTTTAGGCATTAATTCAAAGACAATCCAAACTTTTACTTTTTAGAGCCTGAGTCGAAGACTGAGATTTTTCTTCTGTCTTCTGAAATTTCAAATTCAAAAGCAAATGAGGCAGTTAAAAAAAATGAGCCCCCAAGGATACCACCACCTACTACTGCACAGCACTGTGGGGCTTTACTTGAATATATTTTGCTTTTATTGCTTTGTTCTCGTTCCTTACTGTGAGTTACAAAATAGTGTGGGAAAATGGTTAATGCAGAATAAAAGTTAAAATTAAAGCAACTTTTTCCACTATGGTGCTGTCTCCTTTCCACCCCCTTGTCCCAGGAGGCCTCTTCAGCCGGGTTTAGTAGTGCAAAGGCTACCCAGATCTGGACCTGTATTTATAATCTATCTAAATGGATTGATCTATTAGCTGCTGGGCAACATCTTTTATGGTGATGATAATGTAACCAAAACTGGTTGGTATGTGATGGCAACGCCTTCCCTAAGAGTGATAGAAATTTGTAGGACTTTCAAAGGATACACTTTAGCTCAAAAACTTCATGTGTGGACAGGACAGTATTTTGGGTTCAAATAATCTTTAAGGATGATAGCCACTATTGATAGCCTGTGACATCAGACATCTCTCATAACACATCCACTTTCCCTGTTTCTTTCTGCCCACCAAAGGCATGACACTTAAATCTCTTCACCTTGTCCACAGGATACCTCCATTCCAAATAATGACTGGATCCTACTTATCATCACCCAAGTCTTTGTTGAGTATTTATGTTGCCAGGTACTGTGGGTGCCACTTTTATACTCATTTTTCTGTTTAGTTCACAAACAGTTTTTTCAGAAAACACATTAAAATCTTATTTTATGTATGAGAATTTGAGACGTACAGTAATTAAGAGTCTTTACTCCTCTTCCTTTTTCTCTTCTACTTCTTCCTCCTTTTCTTCCTTTTTTCTTCTCCTACTTCTTCTTTCTCTTCCTCATCATACTCATCCTTCTTCCCATCCCCACCACAATCATCTATTGGCCAGAACAGAAAGATCACCCAGAGTAAATAGACTAACTCAGAGGACTGAATCCACGATTATGAGATAAATAAGCTATATGCAATCATAACAGCATGTCAGAACGAAGGCACTAAGTGATTTTAGGTACCACATTTAATGTAATCATCACACTGGTGCACTGATACAGACTCTATTTTAGAGATGGGAAAGTGGATGTATTAGGGAGGTTTAGAAAATTCCCAGTAGCTGAGCATTTGGTTTTAGCCCCTTTGCAGGCATTGGGGCTACAATAGAGCAGGTATCAGTGATACAAGACTAGAAAATTCAGAGAAGCTTCAGACTGCAGTGATGACAGACAGACCAAGAGAAAGGCATTCCATATATGCAAATATATATGGCTGTGTCATGACATCCAAGTGGCTGGGACATGAGAAGTTATCTCTCAGTAGTGACTTTGCAGGAAGTCATGGGCAGGTGACCAGTGGCCGCCATCAGCCAGGGCTTTTCTACAAGGATTGAGGTACCTTCTTTGCCTTCTCTGCTCTCTGCCCTCCATGCTGTAAGTGTACATGGCAAGGTGCTCCCCAGTGTTACCCACAATCCAGTTTACATGGGGAAGTTGGGAACCCAGGTTTAAGGTTGAATAAAGAAACAGCATTGCATATCTGACCTTTTTCTCCTGTACTCCATTTGGCAAACAAAGGGATTCTACTTTTTAAGCCAAACTGCACACAGAATATCCCCCTGAAACAGAAGCCATGATGAGTTTTTAAAGGGATCAAAGCCCCGCAATAAAAGAGTGAGCTTTAATGAGTCAGGATGTTAGCAGGGATCAAGAGAAGCAACAGTGAGATTTGGGTAATAGCGCTTCTCCAAAGTCCTGGAAAGTACTGACAGAGAAGATGGAGGTGGGGGGAGATTAGGAACCCAAGTCCAAGTAGTGAAGGGAGAAATTAGTGGGAACAGCTAAGAAAATAAATAAAATCAGAGAGGTCATGAATTGATAATTATTGAATCTCTGTGATGTGTATTTGAAGTGTTCATTATATTCCTTTGAAAGTGTCTATAATTCGCTTAAGAAGAAAAAAACATTATTGATACAGTCTAGTCTTCTATCTCATACTAAACTACCTCACACTGGAAATATTAATGTGACCAAGACTGTGTGTAGCACTTAGCCTGCAAGTCCTGTCTCTTAACCTCTAGGCTTTATCGCCAATCTGTCTGCTCTTCTCCATCTCCATTGCTACTATCCTTGACCCAGCCACCACTGACATCAGTTATTCAGATGACTGCAGTGTTTGACCATCTTGTTTCTCCAGTTCTAACCTTTTCTCTACGTGGGAGTGATCTTTTCAGAATGCAAATCTGATACTCTCATGAGAAAATAGCAAGACACAGAATGGTATTCTTAACTTTTGTGTAAGAAGAAAGGGGGCCATATACGTGTATTTCTATGCTATTTATCTTCCTGGATGAAAACTGTACAGACAAGTCAAAACTAATAAAGATAAACATTAATAAAAATATAAGAAAGAGCACTGTGAAGGGCACAGGTTAGTAGTAAAATAAACTGTCTCCCCTGATGCTACTGAGAGAAATTTCATTTAGTTATGATACATAATATATGCAATGGTGAATTTGGTTTGCTAATGTTTTGTGGACAATCTTTATGCATATGTATGAGGGGTGTTTGACAGTAGTCTTCTTGTGTGATGCCTTTGGCTTTAGCTTCATACAATGAGTTAAGAATTGTCCTTTCCCACTTTATTTTCCTTGAAGAGTTTGTAAACTGATGAAACTCATCAGTGGAATGGCCTAAGCCTGAACTCTTTTGTGGGAAGATTCAGTTTTGAATTCAATTTCTTTACTCTCCATCCTGATTTTAAATTTTCTTCGGGGGCCAGTGTTTTTATAATTTTTAAATTATGTCTAATAATTTTTTCTGTGTCATATGAATTGTTGTATGCTGGCCTAAAGGTAGTCTAGGGGTCACCTCTCCTTTTTAATCTTTGTAGGAGTGGTAGGACCACCTTCTCTTATCTGATTTAAATACATTTTTTTCTTCTTCTTCTTGGCTAGTCTAGTCAAGAATTTGTTAATTTTATTGATGTTTCCTCTTGAGACTGTGTATGGGATGTTCACTGATTGTTGTTTCCAAAACACAGTGAAATCACTCTTGAGTCATGTAAGACCATCTAGTCTAGTCTCTGGACTCTCCTTTTTCAGCAAGTGTGTGTGTGTGTGTGTGTGTGTGTGTGTGTGTGTGTGTGTGTGTGTGTGTGATATGTGTTCACATGTGTGTGCAGGCACACGATCATTACACACAGAGGCCAGAAGAGGATGGTTGGTATCCTCTGTCACTCTTCACCCTGTTCCCTCCAGGCTGGGTCACTTACCAAATTAGGAGGCCACTGGGTTTTGACTGGGCTAATAACAAGCAAGCCCTAATGTCCCTTCTGTCTCCATTTCTCCCAGCACTGAGGTCACAGGCACATGTGGCCATGTCTGACTTTTTACATGGGTGCTAGAGAACTGAACTCAGGCACACATATTTGAACAGAAAGTGCTCTTACCCATGGAGCCACTTCCCAAGCCCATCTTATGTGACTTACCTTATGTGACTTCCAGCACAGCTTGGGCACACTTGTATTTTGAGTGGATGAGTTAATAATCTGCCTTTCTTCAACCTTTGAAGTTCAGCTCTCATATTATCTCTGTTACAGAATTTTCTGATTTCTCCCAAAGTTAATCTCTCTTCTTCTGTATACACTTATAATCTCATTTATGCTGCACCAGATATTATTATTTTTGCCTCTCCAACACACTGTGAGTCTTGCAAACCAGGACTGTACTTAATCACCTATGCCTTACTTGGGAACAAGCCTGACCCAGTTAGGGTCTTGACAGAAATGCCAAATGTTCAAAACCATCAAACTGCAAACCAGGCAGCATTTGTGTATTGTCGTTAGCAGAAATTACAACTAAAACATTTGTGACATTTTGGTCCTAGGAAAAGATCTCAGATGTGACTCTTGACATGGTTAGGGAATGCAAATGCTCCTTAGTGAGATAACATCACCACCACCTGTTTAAATCTTTCTGTCATTCTCTGTCACCTGCCTAGTAGTTGCCACTTTTGTATTTATGTTGCCTTTTCTCTTGCTAAGATTTCAGTAGGACATTGACTAAACTATTATTTTTCAAGAGATCCCTGGTGGGTAGTTTGATTGCCATAGCAGAGAAGGTAAGAATGGAGAAAGAATAAAACAAATGAATTAAGCATTATGGGAATACTGGTAGACAGAATTTCCCTCTTCCATCTCACACAAATCACTTCCCTGCTTTGTGCCTCAGCTGTCTCATCTGTCAGAGCAGATCTCAGGCTGGGGAGATGGCTCAGCAAGTAAAGTGCTTGACACACAGCATGAGGATCTGATTTAGAATTCTCAGCACTCATGTGAAAGTTGGGCACAGTGGTGCACATCTGTAATTAATTATAGTGTTAGAGGGGTGCTAGAGATAGGTAGATCCTCAAAGTTCACTAGCTACCTTATCTAGTCAATCATCAAGCTCTGGGTTCAGTGAAAGACCTTGTCTCTATAGAAGAAGACATATGAATGTGTGAAGGGGATTTGTAGGGAGGAGGGGATGAAAATAAGGGTGGGATAATGGGTCTATGCTGTTACTACTACTACTATTACTACTACTAATAATAAGCAGAGTGAAGATCATTATTATATAGCAATTTTCCAAAGCTCAAAGACTTAAGACATGAACAATTCAGAAGTCCCAGGAACTTCCTGAAACTGACCAGATACACAAGGTCCCTCCATCTTCAAGGTTTTATAAGCTGTAAGGACTGCTCAGGAGGCGGAAACCAGATGAGCTGTTTGAGAAAGAGACAGACCAGACAAGCTGCCTAGCAGATGCTCTCTGACCTGTCAAGCTTCCTTTAGGTTGTGCAGCAAGCTCCAGGACTCTAACATTCACACGTTGTCACTCAGGCTGGGGTAGGCTTTTGGTGACATAGCTGTCTTTGAGTCATACCTGCTCCTATAAGTAACCTGTCACTCATATTCTTGTAAGTAACTACAGAACTTTCAGTTCACCATGTTGGATTTTGGTGGTATCCTTCCTTTTGGTGTGTTGTCAGTTCCCTATGAAGGGTGAGTACACATTTGTTCTCATCTCCTAGAAGTAATGACATACACAGCCTATACATGTATGAAATTGCCAAATAGCAAACTCAAGGAAAGTTAAAAAAATAAAACAAAGGTAAAAACGAGGCACAGTAATTGAGGAAGGTACCCAACATCATCAACCTGTGCTCTCCACTCGCCCATATGCATGTATGTGCATCTGCAGGCACAAGTGCACATGCATTCATGAATACAAATACATGCCTAAACATACACACGCACGCACGCACGCACGCACGCACGCACACACCCAGCGTATCTCCCTGGATAATCTGCAAGCCTCTCACATTCCCCTGAGGCTGTGACACTTTTGTTTCTAAATAAAACCAAGGAAAATAATGATAGGACTGTAGAGCCAGACTGGTCTTATCCAGGGAAGAAGGTGCTTGGCCAGAGGATTGGATGGCACAAAAGGAGAAACAATATATGGCTGACTCAGGACCAGAATCCAATTTTATGTCTGGTCTTGCAAAGGATCGAGCAATGCTTTACTACTGTTCTGTATCTACCATGTGAGAAACAAACAGTGGGGAAAATAAGCATCCAAGACCTTCTATAAAGAACGTCAGAGAGTCCAAGTGAAAATACTTTACGTTATCCCCCCATGCCTGCTACAACCTCATACTGACACGTGCTCCTCTGGCCTTCCACTCCTGGCTGTGGTCCCTGGCAGATGCCACTAATTGATTATAGCACTGTTTCCTTTTGAGACCAGCCTGGGGAGCTCTCCCAGCTAGGGGCATTTGATTGGAGTTGGCATGGGAGCTGCAATCTCTTTTGCCATCCTGAGCTCAAATTTCCTCCTGATTCAAGTAGAGAAAAGTAATAAAAAGGGGTTTGTAATTTAAAACAGATAAGGGACTGTAAGCAGGTTGCCTGTTTTGAGAACTGATTTGTATGTAGGCAGGCTCCTCAAAGCCTGTACATTTTAGAAGTTCCTGTCTACTTTGGAGACATGGGGGGGGGCATCTTTGGGACACAGCAACCTCCTCCAAACTCTGGCCTCTTCAGAATACATCAGGATTCAGGAGATCTTGAGTGCATTTGGACACATCAGATGTGTGATCAGCCTTAGGTGCCCACACAGCTGCTGGCCAGGAGGCACTTTTTGTTAATCCTGTTTAACTTCTTGACAAGTTCTCTCCAGTCGGAGCAATCAGATTAGTCTTAAGTAAAACATGGCTGACACTGTCAAAGGAAGCCCACGGGAACGGCCTCCACAGCAGTCATGGCTAACATCTTCCTGGGCAAGAAATTCTTTTGTGTGTCTAGTTTCAGGCTTAAATTGCTTTTATTTGTCTTAGAGGCTGGATCAATAATCTCAATCTCGGAGCCTCTGTCTTTTCTGTGTGTGTGTCTCTCTGTGTCTCTCTGTGAAATAAATCACTTTTGATGGGGAAAAGGAAAGTAGAGGAAATGTCATAGTGGCAGATGCTAGGGAGGGAGGTTTTTGAGAATATAAGTAGAGGAATAATAAATAATGTTTATTGGGGGACTTTACATGGGGCACTGGGTCTTTGCATTAAATTAGGACAGTCTACGACAGCCTGTTATTAATCTCTATCTTAACGATAAATTTTAGACACTAGTGGGTTAAATCATTTTTCCAGATCCTCACAGTGAGTTTGTAGTAGAGGAAAATCTGAGTCACATCCCTGAGTGCTTCCCAACACTGTTTTTCCCAGTCTCTTTCAGTGTGGATGGCAATATTGCTAGCATTGAGCTATCCTTCTCTGTCTGTTGGCTCGGCTCTCAGCTCTGTTCTCAGAAAGTGCTTCATGGTGGTAACATGGCTGCCATCAGTGTCAGGCTCAGATCCTGGTCTTCTGACACTCAACAGGAGGAATGATTTTTTTCCCTAAAGTTATATCTATTTGATCTGACATGCATGAAGTGTCCAGTACTGAGCCATCACTATGACCAACTGGAAAGAAATAACTTGATTTTTTCCATACTTGGGTTAACTGCCTGTCCCTGGAGGTAGTGAAAGAAGAGCCTGAACAAACCAGAGAACTAAGTTAATGGGGTAGTCTTCTATACCAGGCATGGCATGCTGAAGCAAAGTACAGGGATATTATGAGGTGGGCAAAAACAGCAGAAATTCATTTATTAAGACTTTTGTTTGTGTGACACCATCTTAAGTCTGAAGAACTAGCTTATGGCCATGCCTTATATCAGCTAGAGTTTTGTCCTGGTCAAATTCCAGGTACTTGACCCTGGGCAGTGATTAATACATTACTGTTGTCATCCTATGTGTGCTGGTTAGATTTTTGTTGTTATTGTTTTGTTGTGTTTTTGTTTTATCAATTGACAAAATTTGGAGTCTTCTGAGGAGATGGAATCTCAATTGGGAAAACACCTGTATCTGATTGTCCTATAGTCCAGTCTGTAGGGCATTTTCCTGATGGAAGATTGATGTGGGAAGGACCCATCCTGCTGTGGGTGGTGTCATCCCTAGGCAGGTGGTCATGGGTTGTATAAAAAAGCAAGATGGATGATCCACGTGAAGCAAGCTAGTAAGAAGCATTCCTTCACTGCCTCTGCTTCAGTTCCTGCCTTCAGGATACTGCCTTGAGTTCCTGCTCTGACTTTGCTGGATGATTGTCTCTAAGCTGTAAACTTAAATAAGTCCTTTATTTTCTCATGCTGCTTTTGGTCATGATGTTTATTACAGCAATGGAAAAGTAAACTAGAAAAATACGCAACCTCTTTTATTTTTCTCCATCTGCGCCCAACAGGTCACAAAGACCCTCCAGCCTTTACAGACCAAAGTAAGAGTTCTCTTCTCATTTTGGAGAAGATTTACCTTTGTCTTCAAGAGGCTTTAAACTCTACCATGTCACTAGGCTAGGTGGTAGGGGTCTTTACCTCATAAATGAATTATATTTTCCATTAAGCCCTGTGGACTCTCAGTTGACTTTTCCACTGGGTTTTTTTTCTCTTAGAACTGAAAAATATTCTTTGCTGGACCAAGCCTCAGAGGTTCCTAAGCCTTCTGTGACATCTGTCTGTGGTTCCTTGAAAAATCCAGTTTGAGTAACAGCACCTCTGAATCAGTGTAGCAAGAAATTGCCCATCCTCAGCCTCCAACCCCTCAATATCTCATCCAGTTATAGCCTTAACTCCCCTATCCTGCAGGTTATGTCATGTTATGCTAATCTGCTGTCAGCAATAAGAGAGGTGACTCAGTCATCAAGAGCACTTTTTGCTTTTGCAGAGAACTGGAGTTCAGTTCCCAACACCAATGTCCGATGGCTTACAATCGCATGTCATTCCACCTTCAGGAGATCTGATGCCTTTTTCTGACCTCCAGAGGTATTTGCACTCACATGTACATACCCACACATACACACACACACACACACACACACACACACACACACACACACACACACACACCACACACACACACACACACACAGAGTATTCTGTAGGTGATTTTAGGTAGAATCCCTTTCACTTCTGTGGTTCCCATTTACTATTTTCCATACATGTTTACACACTTATTTCTTGGCTATAAAGTTTCACTTGCTTATGCTGTATTTTGAGTTGAGTCTTCTTCTCACTGTAAAAATCTTATTGCAGAGGTCTCTATGACAATTACAATGGAGTCCAATAGAGTTTTCCTTACTCTATAGCAAGTATTACTGGTTTTTTTTATAACAGTAGTTATAATATCCTCTGACACTGGATTTTCTTTCTTTTAAAAGATGTTTCTAAATTTCAAAACTGGAGCTGGAGAGATGGCTCAGTGGTAAAAGTGCTTAGTGGTTTTTCAGAGACCTGAATTCAGTTCCCAGCACCCCTATGGAAGCTTACAGCTTTAGTTCCACTTATCTTCTTGTGGTTTCTTCAGGTACTACATGCATGTGGTGCAAAAATGCAAATGAGGGCAGACAGATATACATAGTAAAAAATAAATATTACACTTCAAAATTATTGATATACATAAGGGTCACAATGATATGAGATACTGATACATTTAAACAAGTTGTAATGTATATACAACTTACACAGAATAATTATAAAACAAGTGTCCCTGAATTCACCACCTCTTACAAGAACTCTTCCTGCTGTGGCTATGTGTGTTCTTTTCTAGTTTCCTTCTCCTCTTTCATATAAACTATCATTATGCTGAATTTTTATTCATATGTTCCTTGCTTTAGAAAGTATTTTACCCTGAATACATAAGTTATTGGAAAATACTTTATAGTATGAATTTGTGCTTATTAAAAAATCTTATACTATACATTATCTTCTATAAGAAACTAATTTTTCCAAACTTTATTTATTGCTGAGATTCATACAGGTTATTTGCTTTAATGTATAAGTTGTTTGTTTCTACTGCTGTATACAATCCCATGTATGGCCACATAATCATGTATGTAGTTTTCCCGAACAGTCATTTGGGTCATTTCTACAACATTGCTCTTATAAACACTGAGGCAATGAGTATTCTCCACCTGCTTCCTATGCACATAGACAAAGCCTTTCATGAATTCTTTTTCAGTTTGTGTTTAGAAAGTCAATTGATTTTGACACATTAATCTTATTTCTAGCCTCTTTCTTAATCACCTTTTATTCATCCTAACAATTATCCCATACACTGAGGTTTGAATTAATCATCTTCTGTGAATAATGATAATTTATCTTTGTAGTCATTATTACTCAACAATTTTCCCTCTCTTCCTGCATTGGTTGGACATCCACACAGTACTGAATAGAAGTTGTAAGGAAGGACATCTCTGGTGCCTGCTGCTGTGCATTTCCAGATCCCATGGAAGATGAAGAACTGGTTCCCCTGCTATAGTGAGTACTACCTGAAGGTGGCCCTCAGTAAGACCACAAGGACTTAAAAGTCTGTCTTTTGCAAAATATGGCTCCTTGGAAGACCAACCCATATCCAACGGCAGACTTATGTCTCCCAATGAAGTATAATTTTGAAGGGCCATCTCAGATACAGACCCTCCATAAATTGGGTTGAGTGAGTCTCCTTTGGGGTGAATCCTAGCTCAACTCTCTATGCCTAAGCCAGCTTCCTTCCCCTCCATTCTGCATGGGTCTAAGTCCCAGAGCCTTCTTGAATAAGCATTTTGTACATCAACCTTAAGTTCAGGATCAGTTTTCCATAGGAACAGTGTATAGAAGCTTTTTTTGTCTGGATCCCTACTTTCAAATGAGAATGCTTTCAATGCATCATTGCAAAGGATCAGATTGAAGTAGGGTGTTGACAGGGATCCTTTACTTGGTTAAAGAAATTTTCTTTTTTCTCTTGTGTAAAAAGTTTTAAAAATTATTATTGATAATTAAATATAGCTGTATTTTCTTTTCCTAAAATATAATAGTGTTTTGAGAGTTGGCCAAGATCTACTGCCTAAGAGATTTCCATTGAACTGCCAGTGTGACCACGTTGTGAGAGGGAGTGGTCATCTTGGTGAGCTCAGCTACATTAGTCACAGGTGTGGGAAGAATCATCCCCTAAACCCTGTTAACCTGTAGAATGATGACATTTAATCATTGGTATTTTAAGCTAATAAATTCTGTGTGATGTGTTGGAAAGCAATAGATTATGGAAACAGTACTATTCTGAGAATGTGGTCCCAGATACTGCTGGAGACTGAAGGTCTATTTGTAATTTTCCTCCTTGACTGACACTTCTGTTTCATTCATTGTCTGAACATCCATTCTTCATGACAGAAGGATGATAAAGTGATAAAGATCATGGGCAGGATTGACATGCCCTAGATGTACAATGTTAATTATATCCCTTCACTTCTCTGGTCTCCAAAATTTTCATTATCAAATAAGGAAAATAATTTTATCTACACTATATAGTTGTTATGTAGACTGTGCAAATGTTATTTGAAGCTGTTATTCAGTAAGAGTCATAGTTACTCACACGCAGGAAATGTTTTCTGTTGCTGTGACCATCAGTCTTGGCATTTAAAAAAAAATTCCAAGCCTCTAGGTTCCGGTGATGTTGCCTCTGGCCCTGGTTACTTGTACATAACTTCTAAGATCTTTGGACTGGTTGGACCTCTGAGAGTCTCTTTTTGCACAATAATAAGATTGGTGGTGGGGGTGGGGTGCTGATTGTGTTGTTGTTATTACAAGGCTAGAAACTGCAATTCCCACTTCTGACACTGAGGAATGGAGCAGGGCTGAAAGGTGAGTTGATGATGGCCAATTTGATAAACAATGCCCAATAATTTAATCTATTATGCCTACATAAGGAAGCTTCTGTAACAGCTTGCATTAATTCTTTTCTTGTTGTGGTGACAAAATTCCTGGTAAAAGCAACTTAAGGCACTGAGAGCTTATTTTGGTTTACTGGTCAAGAGTTCAGTTATCATAGTGAGGCAGGCACAGCAAACAGGAACATGGACCAATTGGGTAGTGTTGGGTCTCCTGCCAGGGAGGACAGAAATATGAATTTTGATGCTCAGTTTCTCTTTGTTCTTTTCATTCAGTTAAGGTGCCGGCTTAAAGAATGATGCTGCTGTCCCTACACAGTGTGGGTTTTCTGTCAAATCTTCTTGGAAATCCTCTCATAGTCATGTCCAATGTTTATTTCCCAGGTGATTCTAAATCCAAAAAGTTGACTGAATTAGCCATCACACAGCTCAAAAGGTCTAAGTTCATGGAACTTCCAGACTAGTAATCAAGAGCAAACTTACATGCCAAGTGGTTGGCACACCCAAACTGAATGGTGATGGTAGAGCCTATGTTGGGGTCCTTTCTATTCCATGTCCTACATATCTTTCCATTCACTTGTAGCTTTAAAATAGCCACTGTAACCAATGAGCAAATGTCTGTAAAGAATTGTCCTAAGCTCTGAAAGTTTTCCAAAAAGTTAGTTAGCACTGAGGCTGGAGTCCTGGGATTCCAATTTATGGCCAGTCAGTGAGAAGTTCAGGTCCCATCCAGTAACATGTTAGTGACTTCTGCAGTGGATGAAGTCTTTTGGGATCCAGTAGGCTCTGATGCCATCCCAGGTGGATAGTGGCAGAATTGAGTCAAAGTAAATGTCACCCAGTATCTTTTGGGAAATCTGGTTTGAATAAGTTTCTACCAAATGTCCATATACTTAAAGCCTTGATCTTCAACCTATGGTTTTATTGGGAGATAATGAAATATTTGAGAAGTGGGAACTAGCAGGAAGAAGTTAGGTCATTGGAAATGGAAAAATAAGATGAGAATCCCTTTTTGTCTCTCTGGCCTCTGTGATAGTCTGTGAACCATGTATTCTCCACTTCCATCTTCTGTCTTGTCTCAGGCTCAAAGTGACAAGGTGACCATGGTCTGAAACTACAAACACAATAAACTTTTCCTCTTTGAAATTGATTATCTTGTATATTGTCTTTCAGCAATGGAAAGAGGAGTGACAGGTATGTTGTTGAGTGACTGTTTAAAAGAGGCCAGTTTGGGGTCTTCAGAATTGGAGTACTCAATAAACATTATTTTTTTAATCAACAGATAAAAGAATTTATAGTGTAGCTTTCCTTCCTGTCTTGTCTCAGGTCTTGTGTGTGTGTGTGTGTGTGTGTGTGTGTGTGTGTGTTTTAATTCTTTCCTCCTATACTTGGATTTGCCTCTTCCCAGTTAAGATGCCCCAGTGTTCAGAATCAAGCAATCCTTCTTTGCTTATCTTTACTACTATCAGAATTGAACCCACCGGAATCCAGGGCCAGATGAGTGCTTTGTGGAGAGGACTTTTATCACTCTAACACCTACCATCAGAGTTTATACAAAATCCTTGGTAGAAAATCCTCTTCTGACTTGTTTTCAGGTCAAGAAACTGATTCTGGGAAGCATTCCATAAAAGGCAGAAACTCAAGATCCTCCAGATCCTTAGCAAGAGGCTGAACCCTCTGTTCACAAGGTTGTGATGGAAGTTTAGAGGAAATAACCGAGCAAAGAAAGGAAAGTGAAGGGTCATAGAGGGTATCTTTGATGGTGCCTAGAGCTTGGGTCAGTGCACACCAGGCTGTTTGCTGTCCCATTTTCCAATGACAACAGCTTCCCTGTCTGAACACCTAGGTGTTTTCTCAGGATGGCCAATAGGGTTGGGGGCTTAATGAGATTTGTGGCAACTTTATTTTCATCAGACAACTGCCACCTTGATTTTTGCTTGGGGCCCACAGAAAGATCCTCTTGATCCTCAGCCAAACATCATGTTAACAGAACTTAGACCTGACAGCATCAAGCAGTAGGAATGTGCTTTTCTGTCTTTGTTCTGCCTGGCTAGCAATTTTCAAAATTTGACTAAGATTCTTGTCTGGAGCCAAGGCTTTCAGTTGGCTCAAAATTGGTGTCTAGGGCAGTTCTGTTAATTTCATTGGTCTTAGGTAAGTGATGAGGAGTGAGTTTCTAGTTTAGCCAAGGGTAGAATCTAAGGACAGAGGAAAGAGACAGGAATGAGAGGGAGGGAGGAAGGGAGGGAGGGAAAGAGGAAGAGAGGGAGATAGGGAGGGAGAGAGGGACAAAGGAGAGAAATAGAAGAAGTAGGTGGAGGCAGAGGCAGAGAAGGAAGGAACAGAGGGACAGAGGGAAGGAGGAAGGGAGGGAATGGAGAGGAGACAATAGAAGAGGAAAGGAGAAAAGAGAAGAGGAGAGGAGAGGGGAGGAGAGGAGGGAGAGGAGAAGAGGGAGGGAGAGGAGAGGCACAAAACAGATGCTCAATGTCTAAAGGCCACATTTGGGTTAGGAAAGATTGTAAATAAAGATAGTAGCTTATATGAATTCAAATGTTGCCTTTTCTACGCACTGACTTTTGAGAAGTTACTCAATCCCTCCAAACCTGAATTTTTCCTTCTAAACAACAGAATAAGTTGAGTGCTTAGCCCTAAAAAGGACAATTTTATCACCCCCAAGACCCAGGGAACATGACTGAAAATGGGGTGGGGGAAGGGATCATAAGCACTGGAGGATGGGGACGAATGCTGTGAAATGTTGTCTTCTTCATATGACTTCCTGGTATAATCATGAACACACATCAACTACGGCTACCTGCAAAAGACAACAATAAGACAAGAGGGTGGGAAGGGGACAAGCTGGGAAGAAGGCAGCATCTATAGGAATGAGAGGCAGGTAAGAGAGGATAAGAAAGTAATATTGTTTATAATACCTTGCAGGTATCTATGAACTTGTCAAAATTAAATTTTGAAAATTTAGTGGAATAATAAAAGCTACCTTTTTTTTTTAAGTCCAGCGCATGGGACACAGTGATAGCTCAGTAAATGATGATCTGATATTTTTATATATATATATATATATATATATATATATATATATTCATGTGTGTGTGCCTGTGTGCACATGTATGTATATATATGAATGCCAACTATGTACATATGTCCACAGAAGCCAAAAGAGGACATTGGATCTTCTGGAGCTGGAGTTACAAAGTTGTCAGCTGCCATATGAGTGCTGGAAAACTGAATTCAACTCATCTGTAAAAACAGTCTTGTCTTAACCACTGAGCCATCTCTCTTTATCACAGATCTGTTATTATAAATGGTTTTATTCCTACTATATCCAATGGGTCATAAAGACCATCTTTATCAACTGTCTCCCCGATCAGCCTGGCAAGAAGTTCCTGGAATTCTCTCCCTGGGAGCTCATACAGCAAGAATTATACTGTGCACACTTCCTTCTCTATAACTTACAGGTCATTTAATGCAACAGCCAGCAAAGGGTGTAGAGTAACATTAAAGATTTGTGCCAAACCAGTGCATCACACTATCATGCTCAGGGGTTGGCTCTCTCATCCTCTCCTCCTCTTCCTTCATACCTCCCCTTCTTATCTCTCTTCTTGCCCCTCTCCCTCCATCCCTGTTTTCCTGGTCTTTGTAGATCCTGTGTTGCAGTCTCACTTGGTCCTCAGATAGTAATTTCCACTGTCATTCATCTGTGTCATCCACCCCATCCTCAACTAAGGGTGGTCAAGAGGCTCAGGGACCACCTATCCCAACCTTCTCCATTTTCCTTTCCCTCCAGGACCTGTATCTGGCCCAATTAAAGTCCCTGTTTAAAGTCCCTGGAATCTTCTGGAGCTTTCTGGCCATTCAAGAAAATCTCAGGAGTGCAACCCCCTCCTTACTTAGCCCAGCATCAGATCTCAGGAGTTAGTCTCTTTGTCACTATTTGTATGCAGCTGTCAAATCCTGTCCTTGAAGGCTCCTGTCACCAATATAGAGAAGAGCAGAGTGGAGATTGGCAAGAAACACTTAGCACAACCCTCTTCAAATATATTCTGTCTTTGTTAGGGTTAGAGTTGATGTAATGAAATACCAGGGCCAAAACAACTTGGGGAGGAAAGGGTTTATTTGACTTATACTTCCATGTCACTGTTCATCATTGAAGGAAATTAGGACAGGAACTCAAACAGAACAAGAACCTGGAGGCAGGAACTGATGCAGAGCCCATGGAGGGGAGTTTCTTATTGGTTCGCTTCCCATGGCTTGCTTAGCCTACTTTCTTATAGCACCCAGGACAACAAGCCCAGGGATGGCACCACCCACATGGGCTGGGCATTCTCCCATTGATCACTAATTAAGAAAAATGTCCTCTAGATGGATCTTTTGGAGACATTTTCTCAACTGAGGTTCTCTCCTTTCAGATGACTCCAATTTGTGTCAAGTTAACATAAAACTAGCCAGGACACATTTTTCTACTTAACCTCTCTCATTACTTTATCCCCTTGGTGTGAGGTAACAGCTGAGTAGCCAGTTCTGCAGAAAAACTGCTGCATCCCAGTCCTCCACAGATGTCTAGGAGCTGCTGTTAAAGCCTCTAGTTTAACATTGTGTTAAGAAACCTATTCCCCAGGCACCATATTCTTGGAGTATGAATTTTGGTCACAGAATGGTGGTGACAAGACAACACTGTTAAAGGGAGAATCTCATACACTCGCTGCTGAGAAGTTCAGATTATGGAGGGATGGAGGGATGGCTCAGTGGCTAAGAGTGCTTGCTGCTCCTATAGAGGACCCACAGTGGGTGGTTCATACTACTTGTGACTCCAGCTCCAACCGGAATCCACTGTCATTTTCTGGTCTTCACGGACACCCAAACACACACAACATACAATCACACACATGCACACAAATAAAATAATAAAAATTCATATTGGACACAAAACAGATTACACTGTGAAGGACCAGTCAGAATGGAATGCATAGTTAAGTAAGTCATTATTCTGAGTTGGGCTTTTCCATTCCAGTCTCAGGCTGGCCCCTGTACTATACTCATTGCCAGGAGGCAGTGTTCCTGCCTCTCTTGCCTTCAGGCAGTGCAGGGGTGGGTGGCTGAGTTTCTGTATGAAGATATCATTTGCTGAGACAGTAAACAAGACTTCAGAAATGACTTCCATCTCCCACATATATAAAAGATTTATTATATATGTGTATGTATGTATTTATTATATTTTTTTCAGAAAGGAAAGATGGGAAATTACTTCTTCAAGGGCCTGTGAGCACATCAAGACTAGGGTATGTTCCTTGTCCTTATTTTGCATAATACTACACCTCAGTTTACCCAATGGAGCTGAGGTGGGGTAAGATTCATGGAGTTCAGCCTCTGCCTCACAGTGTGACATTGCTATCCATCCTGAGCCAGAGAGGGATGGGCTGGAAACTACCACAATGAGGTGGGGGAAATTTCTTATGGCAATCCTCCTGTTTTGCTATTTCCTTATACATTATCTCAGAACTAAGTCTTAATTTAATGTTATCAGACTGTATCTTAAGAGTGGGCACAAAATGAACATCTTGGAGCCTTTTTCAAAATCCTTTTCAGAGTTATTGGTTATCATGTCGCTCAGTGATCTTTAATAAGGATAAGCCACACAATACATTTCTCCTAGGGTTCAGTGCCAGGAGAAATGCTGTTCATTCAGATGGATCTGCATAGGTTTTTAGTTCCATGAGAACTGTTTGGCTACACATGGCGTTCATTTAGTGTTGGCTGGGAAGATAATTGGAGATAAGATTATGCTTAATTTTAGCTAACATATCATCCTGTGTTAGTATGATTTTTGTTACCATAATGAAATACTTGAGGAGATTGGTTTATAAAGAGAAAAGGTTCATTTGGGCTCATGGTTTGGTGACTTCCAATCCCTGACTGAGTGATCCCACTGCATTAGGCATCTGGTGAAACAGTACAATGTATCGAGAGTTCATGGTGGATCAAAACCACCTCCCTCATCATCCAGAAGCAAAGAGGGAGAGCTGGAGTATAGGGGCATCCCCCGGCCCCGTAATAGCTTAAGGGCCTCCCACCATAGGTCTTAAAGGTCCACAGTACTTCTAAACAGAGTCACACTAGAGGCCAAGCCCTTGACACATGGGCGCTTGGAGAACACAACACCTCTCCAAACCATAGCCAGTCTATGTATATTCCTTTCTTTCCACCTCACTCATATCTGGATGCTTATATAATGGTGCAGCATTAGGAACTCCTGTCTGTTACACTTACCATACTCCCCCTTTTGTGCTTTCTTTGACAGAGTGTTTTAAGGGTCAACTAAGAGCCATACCTGTGAGACACAAGAAAACAGTATCAGTTGCTAACATGTTAGTGTAAAGTGGACAAGTCTTCCCTCTTTGTTTCTTGGAAGTGGGCTAATGTATGCCACTTGGTTAGCTTTAAAACCATTTACCACCTGGGTAAATAGTGTTGTCAAAGGAGCATAAAGTAGAAGACTTATGGAGGCCTCAGGAAGAACAACACCAGTGATGCCATGGAAGGTCCAAACTTTCTCCTTGGCTTTTGCCACTCCCACTCATCCCATGCCCCTTTGATCACTCTCTCCTTTCCTATTTCAGATTCTTCCTAACTGTAATGCTTCTGAACACATGTGTATTTAAAGCAGATTAATCATTCAAATACCGTGATTAGCTCAAGAATTGTGTCTTTTTGAGAAGGAATGAGCTAATTAATTTTTTTCTCTCTCAGGGAGCCCAGACTTAGATGTGAGCTAATTAAAGAACTGCACATCAAAAGAAGTGAAGTGTATCTTGTAAATAGGATTTTATTGAAAACCCATCAAAGGGAGATACACCAACCCATTTCCCGTGTTCTCTGATTTCATTGAGCATCAGGCAGATGATAAAGGGAACTAACTAATAAGAAGAGAGGGCGCAACTCATTCATAGGCAGAAGTTTACATCTTGAGATGTTTATGGTAGGGTTTCTGATGTAAGCCATGAAGACAGAGATCTGGGTTTATAACCCAGGATACCTCTAAAGCTACAGGGTAAGAAAGAAGATCTCACCATCTTACTCCTGTCATAATGGCTAAAATCAAAAGCAACAATGACAGTTTATGCTGGAGAGGTTATAGAGAAAGGGGAACACTCCTCCACTGCTGGTGGGTATAGGGAGTAACCCTAATTAAGAGGTTCTGCTGACCATGCCGACTTGGACCTGGTCACAGGTACCCTGACCACACCCACTTGGACCTGGTCACAGGTACCCTGACCACACCTACTTGGGCCTGGTCACAAGTACCCTGATCATGCCCACGTAGGCATGGTCAGAGTGACTACAACAAGGGTTTAAGTAGGAGGGAGGCAAGCACATGGGTCTCCTTTTTCTCTCTTTCTCCTGGCTGAGCTCACTAGGAAGCATCTCGTGGGTCCCTCCTGCTCCAATGCAAACCTGATCATTGACTCCCTTGAGTGAGTACTTTCCTAATTGATCTATTTCTGACTCGACTGGTATCTCTTAATCAGGGTTACTCCCTTCAGGTGAAAGTACAAACTTATACAGCCACCTTGGAAATCAGTATGACGGTTCCTCAGGAAAATGGGAATCAGTCTACCACAAGATCAAGCAATTCCACTCTTAGGCATATACCCAAAGGATGCACAACAAGGACATCTGTTCAACAATGTTCATCACAGCATTATTTGTAATAGCCAGAACCTGGAAGCAACCTAGATGCCCCTCACCTGAAGATTGGATAAAGAAAATGTGGTACATTTACACAGTGGAGTACAGTGGAATCTTGAAACTTTTAGGCAAATGGATGGAACTAGAAGAAACCATCCTGAGTGAGGTAACCCAGCCACAAAAAGACAAACATGTTATGTACACACACATATATAGATTTTAGACATAGAGCAAAGGGTTACCAGCCTACAATCCGCACTGCCAGAGAAGCTAGGAAACAAGGAGGACCCTAAGAGAGACATAAATGGTCCCCCAGTGAAGGGGAAAGGGACAAGATCTCCTGAACAAATTGGGAGAATGGGGGAAGGGGAGAGGGAGTTAGAAGAAAAAGAAGGGGAGAAGAAGTGGGGAGAGGAGGAAATGCGGGAGCAGGAGGTTGAGTTGGGGGAAGATTTGAGGAGAGCAAGAAAAGAGATACCATAATAGAGGGAGCCATTATAGGTTTAAAGAGAAATCTGGCACCAGGGAAATGTCCAGAGATCTACAAAGATGACACCAACTAACAACCTAAGCAATAGTGGAGAGGCTACCTTAAATGCCCTTCCCCAATAATGAGATTGATGACTACCTTCTATGCCATCCTAGAGCCTTCATCCAGTAGCTGGTGGAAGTAGAATCAGGCACCCACAGCTTAACACTAAGATGAACTCATGGAATCCAGTTGCAGAGAGGAGGAGTGATCAGCAAAGGGATCAGGACCAGGCTGGAGAAACCCACAGAAACAGCTGACCTGAACAAGGGAGAGCTCATGGACCCCAGACTGATAGCTGGGAAACCAGCATAGAACTTGATCCAGACCCCCTGAATGAGGATGTCAGTTTGGAGGTCTGGTTAACCTACGGGGCCTCTGGTAGTGGATCAGTATTTATCCCTAGTACATGAATGGACTTTAGGAGTCCTTTCCATGTAGAGGGATGCTCTCTCAGCCTAGACACACAGGGGAGGGCCTAGGCCCTGCTCCAAATGATATGACAGACTTGAAGATCCCCCATGGAAAGCCTCATCCTCCCTGGGGAGCAGGAAGGCTTGGGATAGTGGGTTGGTGGGAGGCAGGGGAGATGGAAGGGAGAGGGAACTGGGATTGACATGTGAAACAAGCTTGTCTCTATTTTAAATAAAAAAGGAAAAAGAAAGGAAGGGAGGGAGGAAGGAAGCCGGAAAGGAAGTAAGATATCTAGACTTGGTTATCCCTGCCTAGCTGGCTATGTGACTTTGGGCAAGTTAATTAAACTCTGAATTCATGTCTCTCATATGTAATGAATGAATCTCCACTGCTTCTCTACCCATCTCCCAGGAGACAATCAAGTAGCATGATTAATATGATGAGGGTTTGGAAACAGTCTAAAATGGCTATGAAACATGAAGCTTTTTTTTTTTTTGCTTTATTAAAAAGGTCTCCGTGGGCAAAATCAGTTAGAAGAAGAAGCAAGATGATTTTTGGTCAAACTTTTAGCTTTGGGGGGCTGAGCGTAGGGAAACAGCCATGAGGGTTACTTCTACAGACCTGAGACCTCAAGCCTGGGAAACAGGCTGCCACAGCAGCAGCTCAAACAGAGAGAGGAGAGGAAAAGCTGGTGGTGTTTGCTATGATGTCTTAGATTCCTGATCATAAAGCTGTGATTAGGGTGACCTTCCTTCTTCTTTAAAAGTCGTGTTGTATGAGCTGAGAGAGGCAAAAGGGCTGAAGTAGCTGATGACCCACAGTGAGAAGAGCCTACACCATTAATTTAAACAGCAAAGGATAGAAAGGAAATCAAGAAAAGTATCTTTGCTGCACAAAGAGCTTCCTGTCTTCTGGTTTTGTTGTTGGTGGTGGTTAAAGACAAAGAATCTAAAATTGATTGACAAGGGTCAGGCTTTCCTCAAGGAAACCTTTGTTGGGAAGTAATTTCACCAGAGAACATATGATGGACACTCTTAAAGCTGAGTAGAAAGTCTGTATTACTAGCTGGAAGCTTCATGGGGAACTTGCCCAAATAATGTGGCCTCAAGCTTCACCATTCTTTCACACACACATACACGCATATACATGCACCCACGCATGCACGCACACATGCACACATGCACAAATAATAACATAACATTCTGTTGACATACTTCAATTAGCAAGTACAGTGAGAAGTGAATCTACTGAAACCAAAAAGCAAGTTTAGTACAGTTAGGCCCTTCCTGGATCCTGGAACTATGGACTAGGCATTTGACAGATTACGTTTGTTCCTGTTCTGGCAGGTGTTGGGGGCTATGTGCTGGGTGCTAAGGTCAGATGATGCCTTCAACATGGTGTCAGTTGCACTGAGGTCTTGGTTACTGTTACAGCTTTATGTTGAAAAATAAGACATATTCTCCTTTTTACAATGAAGAGTGTGAACAGAGAGCAGGGTGCACTATGATCAGACAACAGGGAGTGGCTCAGAGCAGCTGGCAGGAGAGGATAAGGATCCAGGTACTGATGAGAAGGCCTCTGGCTTTTGAAGGGACATCACAGCTGGTAATAGTAGAAACTTAGAGTTAATGACTGGATACATGAACAGACTCAAAAGTCCCTTTCCTTCCCCAACCTCATCAACCTGGGAGAACAAACTTCACTTCTTTCACCAGGGAAAAGCAATGAAGAGAAGGAAGTATCCTAGCATCTATTCCTGGCTTCAGAAAGGGTAGAATGTTTGCTGGTTGGGATCCAGGGCTGGTAGAAGGTGCTTAGAGGGGAGATGTTCAGTCATACTTTGAACATGGCCCTTTGGGAACCATGGTACTTGGCAGAAGCACTATTTTTAAACTTTATTTTTATAATCAGGAAAAATTCATATAAATGTAAAATATCATTTTAAACTATGCCATCAGTGGAATTTAGTAAATTTACAGTGTTATATAATGGCCAGTGCTCCCTAACTACTCGACATCTCCATCAACCCCAAAGGAGACTCTCCATCCACTAAGCAATTGTTTCTCATGCCTCATCCCCAAAGACAAACTTTTTGTTAGAAGCTCTCTGCTGTTCTCCATGTCATGCTTCAGCTCACTAGATGTCTTTGGCAGGCCTCGCTGAAAACCCCTGCTCTGCACGTCTGTATAGACACAGCATTTGTATCTTTGCTCCTGATGATGAAGTTGGGTCAGGTAAGAGACTCCCAAGCGCCCAGTCTGGGTACAGCCACAGGTTCCTTTGCTTAAAGGACTCCATCCCTCATGCAGGCAGTCCAGGCTTTCGGGGGAAGTCTAGAAATGCTCAATGTGAAGTATTCAGAGTTCATCCGAGGTTGCTTTCTGATACAGCTTAGGAGTTGGATCATTTCTTTTGACTGTAAACACATTTTTAGCTACTGACAAGCCTCTGCTTGACAGTGTTCCTTCTGTCATGTCTCCTACAAGGCCAGCACCATGGAGCAAGGCTTAGCCAATGCTTGGAATTGCACACTGGGAAGGAAAGAATAGCACATGTGTATGCCAAGCAGGATGATGGCAAGAATACCCTGGGAGTCACAGGAGCTGGGCTGGTGTCCTAGCTTACTTTCTGTTGTACTTTGACCAAAAGCAACTTAGAGCAGGAAAGTTTTATTTTAGCTCACAACTCTAGGTCACAGTACATCATTAAGGGCAGTCAAGGCAGGAACTCAAGCAGGAATTTGAAGGCAGCCTGGCATTGCTATTCCTCCCAGCATCTTTACACCCAAATAAGTGCAGTGGGGACTATAGATAACACTACTTTCTAGATCACAGACAGACTGACTTTCAGCCAGAATTGTATATGGTTCATGATCATCCATCTTGGGAAGAAATGGTGACCAATACAGTGCCCAACAGGCTGAGCCCTGTTATATCGACTAACAATCAAGACAATAATCCACAGGCATGGCAACAGGCCAGCTGATCCAGGCAATTCTTCAGGAGGGTCTTCCTCTCAGATGCATCTGGGCTGTGCCAAGTGAAAGCTAAGAGTGGCATCTGGATTCTTGCCTCTGTCCCTGTGCTGATCTCTTAGTTTGTCTGAGTCTTATTTTCATCTGCAAAAGAAAATTATGATGATCTTTCTTCATTATGGTCATATGGAGTGTTACATGTAGCAATGATAGATGCAACCGCGTGATTAATTCTGCTTCTCTCATATTGGAAGGCTACACACTCCACATGGAAAATACTGTAGAACAGAAAGAGGGTTAGCAGGTACATTGACATCACTGCAAAAGCAAGAGAGGGTCATGGTTGGAGAAATGAGATTTGAATCAGCTGGAGGATAATGGGGCAGGGGCTAGGAAGATAGCTTTGTCATGTGCTTACCATGCAAGCTTGAGGACCTAAGTTTGATCTCCAGAATTCATGTAAAATCTAGGTGAAGTGGTCCTTGTATTCATAGCACTGGGGAGGTGGAGACAGGTAGATCATGGGGGACTCATTGGATAGTCAGTCTGGCCTAACTTGTGTCTAAGGTTCCAGTAAGAGACACTGACTTAAAACTTAGAAATGTTGGCTCCCAAGAAATAATTCTCAAGGTGGACCTCTGGCCTCTATATGCATTTGCACACATGTGTATGCACACGAGCATACACTGTTACACATAAATAGTGGGATGGTTTCAAGGCTATTTCTAGGAGGCAGGCCTCATTCTTCTTGATTCCCAAGCCTCAGAAGATGCTCTCAAAAGCCTCTTTAAACAATTGAGGGCCAAGAACAATGGTGTCTGTGCAAATAAGCAGTCCACCATTGGCCCCACTTCTCTTGTGAAAGTAAAGCAATGACAATCTCCATTAATCTGCAAGAAGACTCAGATATCTCACAGAGGGCCTGCCCTATGCCCTGTCTGTGGTGTGAGAGCCGCCAGTGTTAAGTAGCAAGAGGCAGATTCCTAAGTGCTGGGATAAGCTTGTGTGAGGATGGAGTTAAATTCTCTGTACTGCATATCTGCATTCCCATGGGAGGCAGGACGTGTTTCTCCCACTCCATGTATGCCTCTGAATTCTTCCTCCGGCAAGTGAAACCAACTGTTGACATGAACCAAACTGCTTCTGCTTCACCAAGTAGACCATTTCCCAGGGCCATGGAGCTCTCTAAAACTGGCCATGTTGGGGAAAGAAAAATATTCTATTTTGGAGCTCTTGTGAATTTAGTTAAGTTGGGGTCTAGGTCTTCACAGAGCTGAAGGATAAATATCTGAGGAGTGAGTGGTAGGCATGACTGCCACCCACTGCACGTCTTTGGGTCTGAGTGATTGGTTTTGGTTTTAAGTGACAATATGAGCAGAGGAGGTATTTATTATTCCTGGGTCTTGCCTTTCTCCTTGCCAAGACACTTATAGGCTCACACATCAAAATGGCATCCTTATCAGCCTTTCTCCCTTCATCAATTACTTTTACTATTGACATGATAAAAACGCTTTGAAAGATTAAATTTAGGGAAGAAAGGGTTTATTTTGGCTCACTGCTTGAAGGTACTGTCCATCAAGCCAGGGAAAACATGGCAGCTGGAGACTGGGACAACTGGTCAACCTGTAGTCAGGAAGCAAAGTGTGATAAATGCTCATGTTCAGATAACTTCCTCCTTTTTATTCAATCCAGGATCCAAACCTCGGAATGGGGCTGCCCACCTTCAACCACAATGTTGAAATCCAATCAATTCTCATGGGCATAATCAGAGGCTAGTTTATTCCAAATAATAAGACATGTATCTTCTAGGTGATTCTAGATCTTGTTCTGTGTCAACACTAATCATCATTCCTAGTGGGTGAGAAAACTGAGCAATGTTCCTGACTTATCTTGGGAATTTAGAGTAAGAAATCCACTCTTGCAGTTCCACAACTCTGAATTTTGGAGAGTGCAGTTACTGCAGCATACCCTAACCTGTACTTATTAGTGTAAAATACTTCAAGTTGTTGTCATGGGAAACACTCATCACCTCATGTCATGCTCAGCAGATTCAGCACTGTTCACTAATCCATTGGTGCATGGAATTCCTTTGGGGAGGCTCCAGAAGCATGAGGGGATTGAGCATGTATAGCACACTTAAGTTTGTTCACCCCTTAGCTTGTTACTTTTGTCTTTACACCCTAATATAATTTATGGGTGTCTTTGCTTAATACATTCTCTAAATATTGGAGGACCATGGAAGGCATTATTTCTAAGATGGTAGATAAATTGCCATTGAATATAATTTTGTTTTGTTTTTCAGAAAAGAGAGGAAAAATCACACAAATCACAACAAGATAATTCAACAATTTACCATAATCACCAAAGAAAATTACATGTGAAATTTACTATAATTTTGGAAAAACTTCAAAGCTATTCCACAATTGAGTTATTTCCTCATTTCCTTAAACTACATATTTCAAGCTTTCTTTTTCCTGCTTATTTAATAACAGCACTTAAGTCCCTTCATACTTGTTATTGCATCTGTTCCTACAGACAGCCCACCTCAGAAGTGACAAAGATAGTTATTGCTGCTTCAATTAATATTTCATTAACTATTTTCTTTCTTTCTTTCTTTCTTTCTTTCTTTCTTTCTTTCTTTCTTTCTTTCTTTCTTTCTTTCTTTCTTCCTTTCCTTTACTTTTCTTTTGCTTTTGAGGCAGGGTTTGTCTTTGTAACATCGTTGGTTGTGCTTGAACCCACTTTGTAGACCAGGTTGGCCTCAAACTCATAGGGGTCTGCCAGCCTCTAACTCCCAAGTGCTGGGATTAAAGACATGTCACTATGCCTGGCTTATTTTCTTATTTTTTGAGATTTATCTTACTATTTGTGTGTATGTGTGTGTGCACACACATGCACACACCTGTGCATAAACCCATAGAGTCCAGAAGGAACAGTGCACTTCTACGGGTTCTGGAAACTAAATTTGAGTCCTCTGCAAGAGTACTACAGTCTCTTAATCTTTGAGCTATTTCTACGGCATCATCATACCCATTTTCTTATCTAGTCCTTCCAACAAGCTCATGGATAAATTGATACACCTGTCTTTATCCCTAGTTGACCAACAAGTACACAGAGCTAGAGAGAGAATGAGTCACATATGTGTGAAAGGGTGTTAGAAAAGAAATTCTCTTACTCTGAGGATTAATAGAAAAAACTCTAGAAAACCCAAGATTATTATATTCTTTAAAACCCTACTTCGGAGAAAAGACTAGATAGAAACAAAAAAAAAAAAAAAAAGGAAATGAGCTGGGGAAGGCTATGATTATAGGCAAGGACTCGTTGTTGAAAGCATTTTATTTAATGTTTTTAAAATAGTGATTTGAATGTGAATAGAAGTTGGAAATAGAAAACAGACATTTGGGGGACTGTGTGGGAAGTGGGCTTGCGCTTTATGTTCAAATACAGGATGGACTGATTTCAGCTTCACTATTTCTAGACTTTCAGACCCTAGTTAAATTTGTTCTTGTAAATCTGCCCATTCTGAAAAAAAAAATAATCAACACCAAGTACACCCTGAGCTCTGACTGTGATCTGGGTAACAGGGTGACGTTTGTTATGGGATTTTTTTTTATTGTTTTCTATATATCAAGGTGAGGATGCAGGAGTGGTTACTGGTTCTGTTTTACAAATTAAGATGCTAATGTTCAGAGAGGTTAAGTAACCCACCTGCAAAAGGCAGCAAAACTAAGGCTGTATCCAGCCAGCCTAAAAACAGTGTCCATGCCCATAATCACTGCATCATGTGAGCCCAAGCAGATTCACCAGTCATTGCCATGTAAATGGGAATACATAAAACAGACACTATTCCCTTGGAATACAGATTTGTCCCTTCCTCCTTATACCTACTTATATGACATCTTTCTTGCAATTGTTTAATTCCTTTCATACTCAGGGTGGAAATATGATGGTAATTGGTAGTAAGTCTCAAACTGTGTGATTCATAGTTATAGCAGTGGTATAGCTGGCAGGTAATGAAAAATGCATGAATAAAATATGGGAGCATGCTTCTGCTTTTGTGATTATTCTTGGCTTGGAATGAGTGCCCTGCTCTTAACTACCAGGTTTCTTGTTCTCCTTGACTGTGAACTAGCCAGCATCCCTTCTGCCTCTGACCTTTGCCTTGGGTGCCTGTTTGGGATTTAGAAGTCTGTCACCTCCATTCCCTATCACATCCCAAGATTTGTCAAACATGAGACTGACATCTGTATTGTGTACAGGTTTTTATTTTATCACTCTTTCCATTTACTTCTTTTACTCATCTACACTTAAATAACTAGCCATTTATGTAATACTTAATGCTTCATAAATGTTATGAGCCTTTGTACAGGCTAACTGGGAGGCATATAGTAAAAAGAGTTATTTGGTATTCCAACCTAATTTCTCAACATTATCCTTGTATTTCCTCCTAAGTGGTTTGAATATTGAGGCCCAGTACCCAGAGCTTTGCCAAGCAAATTGTTAATGATGTGCAGCATTAGAAAGGCAGGAACAAGAGGCTTCTCACTGTGCTAACTGGTAAAGCCTCACACCTTGGAATAAATCACACCTGGAATTGTTGGACCATCCTGACTTTATGCTCAATCTATGTGCGATAAAGGCTTGAACCTTACTCTGAGCATGTGTGAGCCCCAGCCTGCTGCCCGCAGAGCCCAACTGACTTCTGCTCACAGGGGGATGGGCAGGGAACACGTTGCCTCTGAGATCTCTGCCCTCCTGCCAGGGAGGATGGGATAGGGCAAGAGATGAACAGCAAGCCAGAACCCACACCTGTGCTCCCAGCTTTTGGTGCCTGTTTTGTTTCCAGATAGGGTTAATCAGAAAATAGGTTAGGTGGTAGGAAGTACATACAAGATGGAAGCAAACACACATGTACACACATGAGCATACACAAATAAAGCTGCCATTTTGTATGCTCTCAAATTACTTAACACTAAGGAATGTTTATGATACACTGTTTAAGAGAGAAAAGTGTCTATATAACCTCATAGTATATATGTGCATAGTAAAATAAGTATTTATAAAAAAACTGGAGGAATGAGAAAATTGAGAGCACGGGAAGAAGGGGAGGGAGCTACGAGAATGAGAAGGGAAGAAGAGGAAGGATGCAGAGGTCATGAGGGAGCAGAAATGTTGAGACAGGGGAAGAATAGAAGAAAGGATATGAGATAGGTAGGGTTTTAGTTGGGGGGGGTGGTAGGGGAGGACAGGAGGGAGAGGGAACTGGGATTGTCATGTAAAACAATCTTGTTTCTAATTCAAATAAAATGTCTGAAAAAAAAGACTGGAGGAAAATATAGAAATAATAATTACCTACCGAAATTTGGTTAGATCACACACAGATTTTATTTTCTTTGTGCTAACTTCTCTCCATTTTCAAAATTTCTACAATATTAGTTATGGCAAAGTAGAAAAAATAGACAATCAGAATAAAAGGTGATGGGAGGGACAGAACATTCCACACTAGTTTCAAGGGATAGACATCTAGCTCAGCTTGGCTAGACAACAAACAAAAGGTGCTGAGCCATGTAGCTGAGACTCCAAAACCCTAGATACCAGACACAGCCAGAGCCAAGAGCCCAACAATGCCTTGAGGATCTGTGCCTCCCTCTGTCCTCTTTCTGACTCTTCTTGCATTGCTTTAGAGAACACAGGCTGAAAATCTGGGCTGCACAGGCTTAAACTGCACTCATGACAATGGTGTACTATTCATGGACATAATTATAAGTTTATGAAGATTAAACTGGTTAATATAGGAAAGTCATCTAGAATACCACTTGGTTCTGTAAGTCACACTCCATTGTCAATGGAGCTCTTAATTGGTCTAAATAAGAAAAACTCAGAGTCAGATATAAAGGAAAATACTGAGAGATCAGAGAGAAGGAGCAAGCCGAAGCCACCTTTACCTCATTAGCGTTCCAGCAGAAAAGAGAGAGTACCTGTTTCTTCCACTTATATCCTCTCTCCACCCAGACATCTCACTTCCTCTCTCTCTGCCCAGCCATCTCACTTCCTGTTTGTCTGTACAGACCTCCATGGTTAGCTAGTGGCAAGCTCCATCTTCTGATCTCCAGACAAGTTTCATTTGTACAAGAAAGATATCACCACACTCCACAATGTCTTCCATCACCACCACCATCACTTGCCTTTGCTGATATCATTTTGTCAGATTAGACCTCTCCTGGTGACTAAAGGACAGCCGGCAACTTATCTATAGTCAGCAACAATATCTACAACTACGTATTTTTATTGCATGTATTTATTCATGTATGTGTATGTGTAGATGTGTATGGGTGTGCACATCCCACAACACATGTATGGAAGTCAGAGGATATTCACTCTTCTGCTGTTTGTGTTTTGGGAATCAAATTTGGATCATCAGGCTTGGCAGCAAATGCCTTACCTCACTGAGCCATCTTGCCAGTGAACCTACAATGTTTTAGCATAGTAGCTCCACTAGTCAATTTTGTTGTCCTGACAACAAATATTTGACAGCAACAATTCAAAGGGAGAAAGGTTTATTTTGGCTCATGGTTTCAAACACTTCAATCCATGATAGACAGGCTTCAAGGCTTTCTGTGAATGACAGAGATGGCTCCTCAGAAAAGCGTAGCATAGGAGAACTATTTCTGGCTGCCAGGAAGTGGAGAAAGGAGGAGGAGGGTCCTGGGGACCAGGCATATCTCCTAGTGGCCTACTTCTTCCAACTAGGGCTTATCTTCCTGCCACATTCCATTAATGCTACAACATTCTGAATCCATAAAAAGATTAGTCAGGGTGCCCAAAATCCAATCACTTCCCAATAGACCATAAATCTTTGACACATGAGCCTCAATGGACAGTTGACACCCAAATTATAAAAGTATTTACAAAAGAAAGGTGATTTCTCTTTGCCCTGGGATATTACTTTGAGGCATCTAATTGTTCCACTTGGTTCTTTAACCAAACTTGATCCAGTTATAGTGGCCCAGTAAGGATACAGATTGGGCAGTTTGAGACACAGCTCTGTTCTATGGCAGAGCTGGGATACTGTCATAGTTTGAATCTGAGATGTCTCTCATAGTCTCATGGCTGTATTTTGGAGGTTTTAGGAGGTGAGGTAGATTACCAGTGGCAGGCTTTTGAAGGTTATGCCTGCTTCTCTCTTTCCTGATCTGCTGTCATTGAAGGCCTACCCTCTCATGCTTCTGCCACCATGGATGTAGCAGCCCCTTCACCCATTCTCATGCCTTCTCTGCCATGATGAACCAAATCCTTTATGAAACCATAAGTCAAAACACAGCTTCCTTCCTTGAGCTACTTCTGTCAAGTGCTTGACCACAGTGATGAGAAAAGCCACTAATACAGATACCATGACCAGTATCTCAGCCAGAAAGGACTGGGAGAAGAAATCCCCAGAGGAAAAAAGGAAAGCAATAATAAGTGTTTTAAAAATATTGCTATCAGATAGGGTCTTTCTCAATTTGGGAGTTCCAACCTTCTCACTGTCATAGAAGCCAGTGATGGAACCTTTGGGGCTTGACCATGGCTTTGTATCCATAGACTCTTAGTGAAGCAGAGAAGTGGATTCTATCCCAGAATGGATTACGAAAGGCTGGCAGGGCTCAATCCATCATGTGGCCATTAGGTAAATGGGCACTTGGCACCTAGAGACCTAGAGAGGATATAAGCACTTGTTTATCAGAATTAGCAGTTACCATTTGAGCAGAAGCACTTGAAGTGAAAGAATGAACTAGAAATTACCAACCATTTTAAGAGTTCTTCATCTTTGTTCTTAGTTCAAGAATAGGAAAGACTTGGCAGACAGGATATGCTGAATTATCCCTTTCCACACTTGATGAATACGAATGACTGGTTCAGTTATTGTGTTCAGTTATTTGGGCTTTAACACTAATATAATAACCTTATCTAGGTGTATATGAGCTTATGACATTGATAATTAGTCAATATCACATTCTTTTGGAATGAGAAAACCTCCTCTAGCTATCTGATACGGTATGGCTCTATAACCACATGTGCACTGTGCTTTGCTAGGGCAAGGCCAAGGGAGTTACAGTGAGGTGAAATATGGACTTCAGCTGAGTCCTCAAGCTGTTTGAGATCTAAGGGGAAGCATTATTGAGGTTTCACGAGGAACAGTGAATATCAGAAGAGAAATGTGTATACTTCTCTGCCCCATCAATACATACAGCTTTCATTACAAGACATTTGCTTTTTCATTATCTGTGTTGCCAATCAAAAAGCAGTTTTGTTGTCTTCAAGTTATGAGTCATTTATCAATCCATTTGCTTTGTGCTGATTATTTCCCTTGTGCAAGACACTAAGTTATAAAGTGGTAATATCTGTAAATGAAACCCAGCTCTTGTTTACCCAGAGTTCATAGGCAGAGAGGAAGAGCAACAGCTGTCATAGTTTCAACCTTGAATGTGTCCCAAAGGTCCCAAGGTTGGAGCTATTGGAAGGTCATAGCATTATTAGTCAGGAGTCTTTAGGTCACTGGGGGTGTGCGCCTTCCAAGTGGATTGTGAGCCCGTCCTTTTTCTTTGTTTTAGTTCTGGCCACTAGGTAACTGGTGCTCAGAGTATTCCTTTTATAAACCAATTTCAAGAGCTGAATTGTCTAAAATTATAAGCCCCCAAGCCATCTTTCTTTGATATTTATAGTAATGAGGGCTACTGTCAGGGAGGGAACAGCAATAGAGAGGCATATGTTGTACATAGCTCTGGTGTGGTCAGACCCAAGACTATCCCCAGACTCTTCTGTGTGCTGTTTCTCATTCCACATTCACTTGGGGGGGAGGGGCTACTGATTTAAAAGGAGAAAACCATAAATAGGGAAAATTTCTAAATTGGTGTGAAAGCAAAGCTAGAATAAGTAAGACAACTTAGGAAGCCACTGATGTCATCCAGATGAATGACTTCAGTGATCCAAACCAAAGGAAAGGGACAGGTATGAGAAGATAAGTGGGGTGAGTCAGCAGGACTCACAGAAGGGGAGAGGAGAGGGAGAGGCTGTGCTTGTATGAGGAGCATACAATGAGAGAGAAACACTTGAGAAAAAATGTTGGGAAAAGAGGGACATGAAGGGATGAAGCCAGAAAGGCTTCTTTCCATCATTTCGTACTTCATGTTTCCTTCTCAGAAGCCCCTGGTGGCAGTGCTGTTCAAAGGATGTTAAATAATCCCTGATCATCGCTACTGGTTGACATGAAAGACTGAAGACAACATCTTTGCAGGCAAAACACACTCACTCTGGCTTCAAGTTCATCAAGCATTTCTTACGTGCATTTGCAAGCTGGTGAGTGAGTTACAGAGCTTCACAATACTTCTGCAAAATTTCCAAAGCTAGGAGAAAATCTATGTTGTGTCCCAGTGATCAACACCATCACTTTAAACAACTTATTTGTTATGGAGTCATCCGTGTATAGAATGATATCAGGAATAGTCTCTATCATCTGCATGGCTTAGTGTAAAGCATTCTCTTGTATTATTCAATCTTCTGGGCCTCGGGGAATTGTTTTACAGAGATCTAATACAGCAGGAGCCAGTTTTCTTTACAAGATTTATTAGAAACGAGACCCACTTGCTCCTTCTTGGCTTTGAGGCTGAACAGAGCCTTGCTGTAGGTAAAAAAGTAAGTGTGGAGGTTCCTGAAAAGACAGGAACATGTGGTTGAACATACAGCATTAAATGCATTCATGTTCCTAGACCTTTTAAGCTCTTAAAAAGCCATGTGTTAGGAACTGGCAAGATGACCCATTAGGGAAAAATGCTTGGTCACGTGTGTGCCTTAGTATAGATGCTCCCCTTCTCTCTCTTCCTCTCTCTCTCATACACACAGATAAATAAAACATTTTAAAAGATTAAGGTGTTAATTTGTAAATTTACACTAAATAGATAGGAGCTGGAGAGATGACTCAGAAGTTAAGGGCACTTACTGCTCTTGCAGAAGACCTAAGTTGCTTCCCAGCACCCACATCAGATAGCTCAAAATTGTCTGTAACAGCCTATGACTCCATCTCCAAGCTATGCCCTCTTGTGGTCTCCTTAAACTCCCAATCCATGTGAACAGATAAAATAAGTAAATAAAAATAAATCTTAAAAAAGACACAAGGATACACTCTGAATTCGTGGATCCTAACTCTTATGTGTGCCAGAGCCCTTTGAAAATCTTATGAAAATGAGGGAGACTACAACTAGGAGAATTTCCCTTCATGTACATGCATGTTGCATGTGACACAGTTATACTCATGGATTGCCTGATGCTACATAAGCTTCATGTCAAGGATACTGTCTTTATCACTTTCCCATTGCTGTGATAAAATACCCAGACAGCTTAAGGAATAAAAGGTTTATTTTGGTTCTAAGTGTGCTGACAGTCTGTCATGGCAGAGAAAGTTGCGGAGCAGAAGATCGAGGCTCATCCACAGTCAAGAGGCTGAGTTACCAAAGCTTGTGCTTAGCTTATTTTGTCCTTGTTCTTTCAGCCTGGGACCCAAACCTAGGGAATGGTGGTACCCTCTTTTAGGCTGTAGTTCACCATGTCTATTAAATCAATCCACACAACCTTTTACTTGCAAGCTCAGAGATTAAATAATCACTCACTGCCTTGTCTGGACATTTGTCTTCTAGGTGATTCTGGATCCTGTCACATTGACAACTTGACACTAACCATCAAAGACACCTACTGTGGTTTTCATGACTCCTCATTCCCACTGTTGTCCATTTTAGTTCTTTATAATGGTGATGAGCAACAATGTTAATGTACTTGGTATGTACATAACATCTACTTCTGGTCTGTCCAGAGATCAGCAATATCAGCCTAAAGGAATATATCCTAACCATTTAGCAAGACACGAGACTGAGGAAAACCACACACTACAGCTGGTGCAGTTTATTCAGACAGAGCACTGTGCAACCCTCTGGAAACCTATTAACTTTAGTTTTTAGGAAGATTCTATGCTCAGTTCTCTGTTCTGGAAGCCTCTGGCAAAACAGAACATGAAAGACAGGTTCCTCAGACAGGTATGCTGACGGCTGCTGGGAATTTGAGAGCAAGAGGGTAGAAACAGGACCTCCTAACACATTTACCAAAGATCTACCATGAGTCTGACATTGAACTAGACATGTGCATAGAAAGAGGGATGAGTTCATAGTTTGTCTTAGGGATTGGGCATGTGTGAAAAAGAAGTGCATGATAATAATACAACATGGCAAATGTTCTAGTAAAGATCCATGTAAATCACTGCACTGAGAAGAAAGAAACACCAGGCTGTGTCTTTGATGCTGGGGAAGACCTTAGAGCACAGGGAACATCAGAAATGGTTCAGAGTTAAAGGGTCAAAATTGGTCTGTAGTTGTAAAAGGAATGAGCTTCAGATCAAGTGAGCATGGTTAGGTAGGTCAGCAAGGTATTGGGTAGGCAGGCATAGAGTAGCAGAGGCACACCTGTGTGGAAAGATGGATGTGAGGGGTAGCTTCAGATGAGTAGGTATGGATGGGGCAGGAGTCACTCAGGAGCGGGGGAAGCCTTCTTTGGGGGCAGGAGGTTGTTATCACTCTATGGTAGCCACTAAATACTGTGTGAAGAAATTGGTGTATTTGTGGATAGGCAAAGGAGCTTGCTCTATCTATCTGTCTGTCTATCTATCTATCTATCTATCTATCTATCTATCTATCTAATCATCTATACAGAATAGAAGCCTGAAGAAGTCAGATTTACTTCATGAACTTTGACTTGAGCAGACATTTGGAAGATGAGGTAGACATGAAACTGAATAGCCTGGCAAAGAAAACAGGAAGCTCTGACAGTGGCCTGAGTGAAAGATGAGTACTTGACTGGGGTGGTATTGAGGAAGATAGAGAAGAGGGGAAACAAGCCCATGTAGAAGGAGAATGTGAAAGAGATGGGGAGACACTCTGTGCACACATGGAAATTGTGTATGCGTGCACATGGGTGTGCCAGGATGTCCATGATTTATAGCTCAAGTCCCGGTGAAGGATGAGAAGGAGGAAGAAGGAAAATGAAGGGAGCAAGCATGTGTCACACCAGTAATCACATTACATGTGTAAGTGATCTGGTCAGCTCTACACTACTGTACCAAACACCTGCAGTCATTGGGTTAGGAAGAGGAAAGTTTCATTTGGTTCAGTTTAGTTTCAGTCCGTTGCTGGTTGACATGGTTGCTCTGGGGTAGATCTTGTGATGGGGAGCTTGTGGGAGAATAAGCTAGTTACTTGAGACTTGTATCACAGTGGCCAGGAAGCAAAAATAAGAACTAGATGACTGCATCCCATAATGCCCTTCAAGGATATGCTCTAATAACGTAAATCATCTCACTAGACCAGATCTTTGAAAATGTCAGGATCTTCCAAAGGCAGCCAGATGGGGACTAATCTTATCACACATGTCATTGGGGACATGCTACTCTAGCTATAACAACAAACAAAAAGCTGATACCTCATTCCAACTTTACAAATCCAGATCCTTATCAGTTTGGAAGATGTGGGGTTATCTGGGTGATACAGATCAAAGTTTACATTTGAAATATCCAGGAAAACTACCAAATGACAAGCCATGGGTTTCCAGATCAGAATCTCCCCAGTTGTCTTTAACAAAAGACAACTCCTAAGATCTTACTGCAGACTCTGTCAATCTGTGTAGGTAGAGTGTGATCTTTTGATTGTCAACTTGATTGGATCTAGAATCAAATAAGGTATACATCTGTGCAGCTGTGCAGGGCACTTCTGGGAAGGATTTGCTGAAGGGAGAAGGCCCTTCCCTACAGTAGGGTAAGCCAGTGATGCTCTCTTGCTGCCTTCATTTATTTCTGGTGAGCCAGAATGTCTCCATTACTGTTGCCACTGCTGTGACCATCCTTCTTTGCCACCAGAACCTGGCTTCTCTGGCCTGACAATGTGGATGGAAGACCAGCTACTCTATAGTAATCTTCCAGACCTTCAGTGGCAGATCAGGGCTTCTAAGGTATCCTCCCTGGTGGTCTGAACAGTTATATGGCTCTCAGCACCTGCAGAGCGCAGACAGCCATTGTTAGACTACCCAGCCTGCATTGTATAAGGCAGTCAGAGACATTTCTTGTAGTGTGTAGCTATTCTATAGACTCTGGGTCCTCTAGAGAACTCTGGCTAATTCGGATTGATCCGGAAAGTTCTTAGTTTTAACCAGCTGGTCAGATGACTCTGCTGAAGTGCAGTGAGCAGGAACTGCCACTTTAAACAACCCAATTACCAGTCAAGTTGAAAAAGGATGACGTCATCTAAATGCTCAAGAGAGCACTTTCCCCTCCTGACCATTGAACCAATGTACTTGCTACTTGTATTTTCATTATAGAAAAGGAAACATGACCACCTATGTGATATCACCTCTGGGGGAGTCATCGCAAAATAACTGAGTGTGTCTAAGAATAACTTGCTGCATTTCTTAAGCATATTCCTTAATTAAGTCTCTTCAGTATTTTACCCTTTGCCTAATGCTTTGATAAATAGCTATGAGTAACAGGCCAAACCAGGGCTAAACAACCTGCAGGCAATCATCAGCTGTGTCTCTTATTTCCTCTCCCTTTTACCTCCCACCCCAGGGAGCTCATGCCATCCCTTTGCTTAAATGCCATCTATATGCCCATGACTCATAGGGTTTTAGCTTTAGGCTGTGCCTCTTTTCTGTGCTTCAGGTCATCCATTCTGCTGTCTCCCCATCATCTTCATTTGGAGGCTCACCTGCATCTCAATTTTAAGACAGACAAAAAGCACTGAAAATTTATTTATTCGTTCATTCAAGAATGAGTCTCAGTGCTGAATATTCCTTCCTTCTTTCCTTTCTTGCTTCCTTCCTTCTTTCCTCCCTTTCTCTCTCCCTTTCTGCATCCCTCCCTCCCTCCTTCTCTTCTTCTTTTCTCTTGATCTTAAACTCACCATATAACCAGGACTGATTTTGAACTTTAAATCCCTTTGTTTTGAATCCCTAAACACTGGGATTACAGATGTGTGTCACCTGGCTCATATAATGATAAAGATTAAATCTTGACATTGTGCATGCTAGGCAAGCTCTCTCCAACTGAGACACCCACAGCCACGTATTAAACTCTTAAACCACCCATACAAATTTCTGTCCTACAAACACCAGCAAAAGGGACCTTTTACTCTGTCACTTTGACCCAAAATTTTGGGCTAATAACTCTTAATTCTTCCCCACTAGCAACCACTTCCACTAACATTTACTATATTTCCAAAATCTGTGAGTTTTTCTGCCCAGAAGCATTCCAAATATACCAAGAGTTCTTCACCTTTACTAACATCAACTTGACCCAAGCTGCTCCCATCCATAGAAACCACTTTCCCTCAAGCCATCTTTACCGCAATGGCCAGAATGTTCTTTAGCAATTGCATCATATCAAAATCCTCTGAAAAAGTGTTCTGTGGTTTTCCAGAGCACTGAGAATACTTTGAATTCCTTCCCAGGACCTAAGAGAAAGTTCTGGGCTAAATCTCTCTCTCCCCTCTTCTGTTTATTTAGGTCATTTCATCACCATCTTCTCATCACAAGGTCCTCAGGTACTTATGCTGACTCAGTCCATCCCCATCCTGTCCCTGTGTGCACTCACATATCACAAAACTCAAATATCAACTACATTCTCCTCTCTCAAGTCTGAGTCAAGTCCCATCCAAAAGAGGCCTTCCTTGGCTATCTAAGCCAGAGCCAGAGTTCAGATTACTTTTTCCATAAGATGTCACTTAACAAATATATTAGGTTGTTGGTATGTATGGTTCCCTTTGGTTATGTTCCTGCAGAAAATTGTATCTGTAATCAATATGTAAATTGATGTGGCTGTGTTGTAATAAAGCTTTATTTACAAAACAAGTCATGGGTCAGATTTGGTATGTCTGCTGTAATTTGCTATTGATCTAAGACAAGGGATGATTTTTTGTTATTCCTTTCCAGAGCTTCTCAAAGTCACACACACATGCCTACTGTCCTTCTCTTATATTATTTATGAGACCCTTGAGGACAGGAGGAAACTTGAACTCTGAAGCATTTGTCAAAATGTATAGCACCTGGTGCTGTGCTTGCTCAATGAAGCCTTAGGAAACAGTTGGGAAAAGGAAGAAAAGAAAAGAGAAAGAAAAGTGAGGTATCTCTTTCAGACAAAACACCTTTTGGGAAACAACATGTTTGGTTGGTGATTTTTAACTCAGTGTGTGTCTGGAAAGTTCTAGAGTGCTCACTTACTCATCCATTGCTTTGCCTATTCTTTCATGATTGCAGCAAGACTGTATTTCTGGGTCTTCCCTTTACTCTGGCAGCTGCACTAGAGAAGCTGGCCTTCTGAAAATCCAGTCCTGAGGGAAAATTCTTCGCAAATAGCTGCTCCCAGAAGCCTTCTTTCGTCATCTTTATTAAGAGACCAGGGGAAGATTCGAATTCTGTGAAGTGAAATCGAGAGACTCAAAGCAATTAGCAGAGGAAGCCATTGGAGGGGTCTCTCAGCCTGCAGGGAGCCTTGCCTTATCTTTCCTCATCCAATATGGCAGAGCATCCCTGAACATGATCTTCACTGTTCCCCCACTTTGGTAGATAAAGAAACAACTCATTGGGGACCCCAAAAACTTAGCAGCAGTATTCCTTTGATGAAAACACCCCTACCCGACCCATGAAAGTCTCATTTCACTTCTCTCTCCCTTGCCTCCCCTGTCTCTTCCTGAACCCCTCCTCTAAGCTCACAGTGTGGAAGAAGCTGAGATCTGGGTACCCATTAAATAGCATCAACTGGTGAGCTCTTCACTGCACAGGATTAGGTGGAATAGACAGCAAGATTGTTTCTGCCTGCTCCCGTTATGTTTCATCAAAATCATGCCTAATTAAAATCTTCAATTTAATTATGCTCCTCTGCATTACAAATTTTGATCAAATTGGTTTAATTTGGTGCAAGGAGAGTGCTTATGTCACATGAGAGCTGAGCCCACCCTGTGGCTAGGCTCCATGTCCCGCAGCCTGTTGGGACGCTCTTGTACAACTTGATGGCCCTTGGACTTGCTGAGAAGCCTCCAGGCTTGGGGAATTGGCTTTTGAAGCTGTGAGCACATCTGCAGGAGCTGTCCTGCAGTCACACCGAAGAAGCTGACAGCTGCATGTCCCTTCCTTCTCTCAGCTTCCCTTTCCTTGTCTGCTTTGGAAGCATGCCCCCACCCCCATCAGGGAAAATTGCACCCAATCTGTCAGTAGAAGATGCAGTGGTGTCTTGAGTTCTGACAATCTGTTTCCACTTGGGGGAGAAATCTCAGCATGTCAGTAACCCTGCCTAGAACTTCCCATGCTCCTTGCTTCTCAGAGTTCCCAAGCAAAGAGTTTTCTGGCTATTGAGCCTGAGGCATTCTTCCCCATTTCCTATAATCTCTGGTTCCCCAGCTCTACTAGACTCTACTCACCAGCACTTTCTGGTCCCTTCCAATGCCTTTCAATTCATCCCATATAGCCCTGTCACCCTGATATTCCTTGCACCTCATATTCTCTTGACCATCGAACTGTCTTGGTAGGCTCATTCTCACCCAAACTGTCATATGCAGGTCCCTGCCAGATCAGGGCTTCCCCTGTTAGCCAGCTAGTAGAGCTGATAACTGCCTGCCTGCCTGCCTGCTTCTTGCTGAATGTCCTCCTCCTCAGGATGAACTAGTAGCCTCATTTCCTAGCATGCATGCTTAGGGCAATTTGTCCTTGTGAAGCCACAAGCTAAATGTCTCCTGTCATGCTGCTGAGTCAGTTTCCACTGAAAGACAATTTAAAATCTTATTTGTATACTGCAGGGCAGGATGGAAAATCCATATGACACTTCAAAGGCAAGCAGCTGAGACTGTAGCCCCAAACCTCTGGACCTCCGTTAGTTTTCTCCATTTGGGTCAGAGGCTAAACAGTTTGGAGTTGTGCTACCCACTCCGGTAAAACATTTGCCCTTTCAGTGGGACATCAACGGCCCAACTGTCTCCTCTGGGAAGGTGCCTGTATCTATGTCTGCCTGCCCTTTCTCTTCACATCCATTGCCAAATGAGCAACTTTCACTTGCATGATCGTCCACAGACAGCTTTGACGCTAACCTGGATATAAGACCAAACCTACTGTTTCCTCCCAGTACCATCAGACCTCTCTCTGGTGTCACTTTCCAGTGTCTCAGAATGGTGTTAGTGATTTTGTAGGAGCTGGATAGAGAACAGACACCCTGAGTACCCACCATCAGTAAATAAATATAAGTGAAGAGTAGTTGATAACATTTCAAAATAATCATGTAACAAATCTTTGTGTGCATGTGCGCACATGTGTGCATGCATGCATTGTCTAAGTGTATGTGTGTGTGCCTTACATGGATGAAGACCAGAAGTTGACATCAAATAGCTTCTACAACTCTTCAACTTATTTTTGAGGCAAAAGTCTGTCACTGGACCTGGAGCTCACCATTTTTGGCTAGACTAGATGACCAGCAATCCCTAGGATCTGGCTGTCGGCTTGTCTCTAGAGGTGGGGTTACAGATGCCTGCAACTACCCACCTAGCTCTTTTGTGGGCACTAGGGATCTGAACTCAGGCCCTCATCCTTATCCAGTGTGTGCTTTACCCACTGAGCTGTCTTTACAGTCTTTGACTTGTTCTTTAATGGGCAAACAGACTCAATCTTCGCTTATTTTTCTTCCTTTCTTTTCATGCAAACGTGATTTTGGTTCCTGACTCTCTTTGAGCACGTACTCCAGAATTGTCTGGGGTGAGATGAATTAAAGCTTAACGGTCTCCTAGGACCTTTTTAAGATAAGAACATTGCTAAGTCCAGGCTTCATGTGGACCTAGAAAATATTAGCAGCTAATAGAATGAATAGCAGATAGAAGGATAACATAAAATAGAAAAAAAATCATTCAGGGTACAGAATCAACTCCCATGTAAGTAATAACCAAAGGTTGCAGGCATCCAGGATGTACAGATCCCCCACTGTGGTGAGATGAACAAACCTATGGAGAGTTAGATAGGTGCCCAGGGGACTCTAAAGCCTGCTTACGGCACAGACCAACTGGTTTCCCCAGAACAGTGATTTAACACCCATTTTCCAAGAAGGCACTGACTTAAGAGAGCCTCCAGTGGGCGGGGGAGAAAGATGGGTGCTGCAGCGACCGCTGGTATGGCGAGAAGCCAGGAGAACCTGAAATCAAATCCCTGAAAGACAGCCCAGAACAGGCATGTGAGTATTTATGCTCTGAATTCATTATAATAATATAATAGCTAAACCATTTATTGTGTGCCTGCTCTTTGCCGAGCAGAGCAGGATGCTAAATGCTGCACATGCATTACCACACTAATCCGTGCCACAGTCTCGACAAGGACCTTTTATTACTGCAGTTTTTATAGGTGGGAAACAGAGCTTTGAAAAGGTCAAGTAATTTGTGTAAGGTGACGTACTGAGAACGGGGAAGCCAGGGTCTGATTTCAAAGCCTGGGTATCACATCAGGAGTTTTTCTTACTCTGACTTAAAAAGCTGTCATCACTATGAGATTTCCCTTTATCTCCCTCCTCTGAGCACATTCCAACTCTTTGCAGGTAGAAGTGGGATATCTAGGCCTGGGGAAATGACTCAGTGCAAGCTTGAGGATCTGAGTTCGAATTCCTGGGGTCTCATGTACAAAGCTAGTCTTGGCAGTTCCAGGTGCTAATCCCAGTGCTTAGAGGCAAAGATGGAAGGATTCTTATGCCGGTGAAAAGAGGTCTGTGTCAGTGAGCTCCAGTTTCTAATGTGCATGCATATGTCATATCGCACATACAGAAACACATAAAAAGTAAAGTCTCTACTTGAATTTTCAAGGCTTACCAAATGTTTTCTGTACAGTAACTACCTAATGGGTCTTCTTAAGACTTATTTTTGCCTTTATTTAAGTGTGTGTTGTGTGTGGTGTGTGTGTGTGTGTGTGTGTGTGTGTGCAGTGTGCCTGAAGAGGTCATTGGATCATCTAGAATTGGAGTTACATGTGGTCATAAGCCTTCCAACTTGGGTGCTGAGAACTGAACTGGACTATCTGGAAGAGTAGCACATGCTCTTAACTGCTGAGCTGTCTCTACAGACCCTCAGTAATGAATCTTATAGATTTATTGACAGAAATATTTCTTGATGGATCAATCAGGTACTACTAGATGAGAAAATCAGGTACTACTAGAGGCAGAAAAGTGTATGGAAAGAATCACTACATGATAGCCTGGACTTTACAGGCTGAATACAATGGTCTTCTCACCATCTCCATTGTGCTGCTTTTGCTACCCTTATTTTCTTCCCTCCTGCTCCTGGGTTATTTGCAGCCTATGCTCAGGCCTCAGTACAGATGCCTCTTCCTCCAGGAAGCCTCTGATAATTTCCTTTATAGTTGGCTTAGAGCACTCCACAGAATCTGGTACATTTCCCATCCAAGCACTTACCTCACTGTACCATAATTGCTTACAGATTCCTTAACCTTCTCCAAGTAGATCATTGCTCATTGGGACCCAGGTGGTCCTCATCAAAATTATATGTAGATACAAGTGGTGTATAATTTTGAAAAGTCATGTAACGGTTGAATGACAGACTGACGCAGTGAGAGCATACCTGCCTAACCCTAAATCAAAAGAGAGATGGAGGAACAGAGAAAATCAATTCTCCTCTTTGGTAGTTTTGCCTACACAAGAACTGGTCTTACTTCAGAATATATCACAGGGACAGAAAAACAGGAGAAAGAACAGAACAAAGGTGGAGTAAGTAAACTAAGGTAATGACCTCATCTAACTGTCAGGCTCAGTTAACCTTCTATCATGGCCTCAGGAAAGTTCCAGATACTCTTGAACTTTAGGCTGGGAAGTCATAAGCCTGTTTTTCTTCCTCCTGGGAAGACTAGCTGTAAATATCCATTGGAGTGTCAAACAGAACAGGCTGGGCATATGGTATATACCTGATAAGTGCCCTGTGTTATTATTCTGTCAGTGTCGTGTGGTGTTGGAGTCTGTGATTTCCCATCTCTTCTTATACAGACAAAATCTTCAAGCATTTCTGCAACATTGGTATATAAATTTTATATTCATGCAACAAGCAATAGTGTGAGTAATATATACAATTAAATAAATGTACCAAGACGTCCAAGGCTTGGGAGTCAAGTTAGAGTCTGAGTGACAAACCTGGAGCATGGCATGAGGCCATCAGGCTTCCACAGGACCCATGAAAACCCCCAGATTGCTACCTCTGCAAAATTTCTGGCTCCCCAATCTCTCTGTAATTGAGTATATACGATTAAAGATTAAATTGTAATGAATAGGGAAATCTGGATACAAATGCAATGCTTTCAAATTTTTCTCAGTCATAAATCTTTCTATGACAAGAGGGTGGGTGAGCAGATTTCCCACTAATATTTTAAGCCCTGAGCATCAGCATGAACAGCAAACAATAAAGGTTTTACATTCAAGAACCAAGTTGGAAGTTTTGATCAAATAAATTAACAGCAAAATGAATCTGTCATGTTTCATGACAAATCTTAGTATCGCACCACATGATAATTAGACAGAATAAGAAATTCACATAATGCCTGTAATTATTTATTCATATGACTTTAGATTGCCTAATCAAAGCCTTTTATAGATTTTTCTCTTTTTATTTATTTGTTATCTCTGTACTTACAGAAAACCTCTGTGTGTCCATGGTTTCTTAGATGCCACTTAAGGTTTTAGTGAAATCTCTGCACAAAGGCATGGTTACACACAAGCGCTCTCCTGCATATGAGATGCTAGAGCTCTGTGAGTGACTGTCCATGTCTGCTAATGCTCCTTCTCTGTGCTGAACTCCAGGACCACGGGTTCCCAGCCAGGGATGCCCATGCATCCTGCTGCACTCTCACTCTCTCCTGAAGGAAAAGGTTACAACAGGAACCCTTTTGCTACAGATGCAGCATGGACCTCATTGCATGACATTAGGTGCTGCAATGACTTACTGTGGCTTGAATGGGAAATGTCTCCCACAGGCTCATGTGTTCGTGTCTCGATTTCTCAGGTGCTGGTGCTGTTTGGGGAAGGCTGTGGATGTTTTAAGAGTTGGCACCAGTCAGTAGTACTCCATTGTGTAAATTTTCTTTGTCCATTCTTCAGTTGAGGGGCATTTGCAGTCAAATGCATGGAACTAGAAAAAAATCAACCTGAGTGAGGTGACCCAGACCCAGAAAGACAAACACAATATATACTAACTCATAAGTGGATACTAAATGTAAAGCAAAGGACAACCAGGCTACAATCCACAGCTCCAGAAAAACTAGGTGACAAGGAGGACCCTAAGAGGGACACATGGATTGCCCTGGGAATGGGATATAGAAGAGATCTCCTGGGTAAACTGTGGGGGGTGGGTATAGAAGGGAGGAGATGGGGGATGGAAACATGAGGTATCAGGATGGCCTAGTTGGGGGAGGGATGGAAAGGGAGAGCAATGAAAGAGATATATTGATAGAGGGAGCCATTATTGGGGTTAGGGAAAAAATGGTGCCAGGGAAATTCCCAAGAATCCGCAAGGATGACCCCAGCTAAAACTCCTAGCAATAGTGGAGAGGGTGCCTGAACTGACCTGCCCCTGTAATCAAATTAGTGACTACCCTAATTGTCATCATAGAACCTTCACCCAGTAACTGATAGAAGCAGATTCAGAGACCCACAGCCAAACACTGGAGTCCCAGGGTCCAGTGGAAGAGAGGGAGGAAGGACTATATGAGTGGGGTGGGGGTCAAGATTATGATGGGAAACCCACAGAGACAGCTGACCTGAGGTCATGGGAGCTCACAGACTCTGGACCAGCAGTTAGGCAGCCTGCATGGGACCAACCTAGGCCCTCTGCATGTGGGTGACAGTTGTGTAGTTTGGTCCATTTGTGGGACCCTAGCAGTGAGACTAGGATCTGTCCCTGGTGCATGATCTGGCTTTTTGGAACCTATTCCCTATGATGGGATGCCTCACTCAGCCTTGATTTTGGGGTGGGGAGAACTTGTTCCTGCCTCAACTTGATATGCCATGCTTTCTTGACTCCCATGGGAGGCCTTCCCCTTTCTGAGGAGTGGATGGGAGGTAGAAAGGATGTGAGGAAAGGGAACAGGAGTAGATGATGGAGGGAAAACTGTGGTTGGCATGTAAAATAAATAAAAAATTAATAAAATTTTAAAAATTAAAAGGCGCATGACAGAGAGAGAGACACACACACACAGAGAGAGAGAATGACTGGAGAAAGGAGAAAGTAGGCTGGTGAAGGCAGGTCTTAAGATTTTACAGTCTGGTTCTACTTCCTGTCTTCTCCTTTTGTTTCCTGACTGCAAATATGTTGTGCCACTTACTTCATGTTCCTGCTGCCATGCCTTCCCCTCCATGATGGACTGTATTTCTTCTTAAACATTGAACCTAGATAAAGCCTTCCACCCTTGAGTTGCTTTTGTCAGGTATTTGTCCCAGAAGCATGAGAAATAATGACTACAGATTATATTCCCAATTCCATAAAGACTCAGACATGATAGAAACCTGTGTTCTGCCCTCCTATAAGCCCTGCTTGGCCTAAGACATGTCAGTTCAGTGACTTGATGATGCAGAACAGCTATCATGATGGCTTGACTGTGCTCTGAAGGCTTGCCTTCCTTCCTTGTTTACACTGAGCTGGGAAAAGGAAAGCAAGGATGAAATTCTCCTAATTCTCTTCACCCACGGCCTACGAACTCCATGCATCATCATCAGGAGAACTTGGCGCACAGTCACGAAGTCATCCTCAGTACGAAACGGACTTTCATGTAATCTGTGATCTTGGAAATTTCTGTCCTTTCCAAATTCAGTGTTGAAATGAAGATACAGAGAAGGAAAATGAGATTGAGATTTGGGATTAGGGTAGGCAGGAAAGAGAGGAGATCTCAGAGGGAAAAAAGGAGAAAATAAAACAGAAAATGGTAAAATTTATTACTGGGAAGTTAGGGAGATGTTGAATATGGTCTCTGTGTATGCTAATGACAGTGGTAAATTTTCTAGGTGTGATAATCCTATCACAATAGCAAATAATGACCTTAGGTGACCTCTGAAGAGATGATTAGAGGTAAAGTGCTGTGATGACTACAGCTTGTTCGAAAATGGTCCTCCAAGTACTCACCCCATCCATCCCCCACTCACATAGGGAGAGGTGGAGGTAGAGCAAATAGGCTAAAATATTGGGAGTAGGCTTATGTGGTTACAAATATACACAACAGAAAATCTTTAGACATCCTATAGCATGGAGTGGACTGATCTCAGGATGAAGCCTGGAATGCTGGAGTAGCAAGGTTCCACAGTAAAGGCAGTTCAAGGGCTCAGAAAGCAGCAAAGATGATGGTGGAGCTTGCAGAACATGTGGCCAGCCCTCCAGACAGTATGGTAAGTGCAACCACTTAAGGGTGAGCCAGGCACAGGCCCAAGGATGGTTATTTTAAGGTAGAAAATGGTCAGAGTTCATGTTGGAATACATGGGAACACACTTGAATAAAGGTAAGTTATTTAACTCACTCCACAATTCACTCCCCAATTACTGTACATTTACAAGCCAGATCTGAGCTGGAGGCTATGAATACATGGCTCCCATACATGGGGAAGCAAAGTCAGATTCTTGTGAGTAGAGATATATAACAAGTGACTGTAAGAACAGGTGTGAAGTTAGCTGGAAGACAGTCAAGGTGCTTTGGAATACCGTGAGGGCTGTATCTGATTTTTTGCCATAAAAGGTGCTGCTTAATCTAAGATTTGAAGGATGAAGAGATTTTTGTTTTGTTTTTTATGTAAGACTATGGAACATATAGGGTCATCATGGATACAATTCTTTGGTCAGTAGGAACAAAACAAAAAACTCATATATTTTGGATATTAGCCCTCTATCCAGCACGATGGTTACCAGTGACTGGCAGGTGTGCATGGGAAAGAGAGCTATTGTTCAAAGGGCACACAGTTTTGGCAATACAGGATGAAGAGGTTCTGAATATCGTGAATAATAAAGTAATGCATGTTTCAATATAGCAGAAAGAATTGAATTTTAATATTCTTAACCACAAAGATATGCTTCTTTCAGGTGACAAGTCAGTTAATTAATCTGATTTGACCATTTTATAGTAATATTCATATCAAAGTATTATACTGTAGTGCATAAGTGTGTATAATCATTAAAAATAAAAATGTAAAACAACATTTCTATTTTAAGAATCCAGGAAGCCGGTTCTGGTGGCACAGGATTTGCTGAAGGAGGCAGAGGCAGGAGGATCTGGAGTTTGAGGCCAGCCTGGACTACACATTTTTAGCTGGGCATTGGTGGCACATGCCTTTAATCCCAGCACTCGGGAGGCAGAGGCAGGTGGATCTTTGTGAGTTCAAGACCAGTCTGGTCTACAAGAGCTAGTTCCAGGACAGTCTCCAAAGCCACAGAGAAACACTGTCTCAAAAAACAACAAAAAAACAAACAAACAAACAAACAAACAAAAAACCAAACCAAAACAAAACAAAAAAAAAGGAATCCAGGGAATATGAAGAGATTTGAGGAGGAGGAAGCAGGAAAGTGCTCATGGGTCACCTGAAGATAGTAAATGAGATCCAAAGAATGCCCATGAACTGTAATAAAAATTGTCACTGAGGTCCTTAAGGATGCCATTCTTGCAGAGAAATGGAGCTGAAGTCAGGAACCAGTGGCATAAAGATACAAGAAGAGGTGACAGTGGACCCAGACAAGTCTTGTGAGAAATCTAGATGGCAGAAGTCCTGCAGAGATTTTGCTTGGCCATGGCGACTTGGGTCTTAACTGGAAGCACGACATCTTTTTACTTACCCATTGTGCTCTGAGAATATATTCTCTTCCGATAGGTATATGCATAAGAAATCAAGGCGGAACTCTGCCCATTAGAAGTGTGTGCTGTGGACTAATTTTTAAACTATGCTTCATGGAACCCTGGCTTCCAGAGAAACCCTAAAGGAGGGGTCCAGAGGCAAAGCAGAATGGGTGTTTCGGTGGCTGCTGCTGGGATTATCCTTTGTGTGGACATCCATATTTAGAATATTCTTCATAAGAATACTTTCTGTTCCTAAGGAAAGAAGTTGGTGCCATGTTCTATAAGAAAGAACATTCTAGACTAGGAGTTGGCAAACCTTTTGCCTGTAAAGTTTCTAATAGTAGAGAACTTTGTATTCAGCAGATTAAATATATAATCACTCTGCTGTTTTATAATGAAAATAGTTGTTGAGATTATGTATGAATATGATTCCACCTCTATAAAACTTTATTTGCAAGAGAAGAGACAGTTTGTAGTTGCTGCTTTCTGGTCTGGGTATCTTTGAGGTACAGCAGGGAGTTTTCAATCTATTGTCTTGACAGTATTTGCATAATATATAGCACATCATAAAACAGTATCTATATTCTGGCCCACCTCAGCTTTTCTTAGTTTTCAGCATTCTCTCATGATTAGTTGCTTGAACGGGTATCTCTCTAGCTGGAAAGCTGGTCATGGCCTGTCCTCTTCTGGAGAGGTCTGTCCCTGAAGTCTGCCATCCACATTTATCTTCTTAATGTGCTGTTCACTTAATTTTCCTCTCAATTTGAAAGAAAGATGCTTAAAAAATCTTCTCCCAAACCAAGCAAAAGTAATCCTCAAAAAATATTGGCCAAAGACACCTCCCCCTCATCAAAACACACTGATGGCTCTTTAGAGGAAACACTGGCCTAGAAAAGTCTGATATTAGGAGTGCAGCGTCACACCAGAAATTAGGAAACAGAAAAACAAGTCTTCATGGGGGAGGCTCAGCCCAGTAGGGAGCCTGTCAGCTCCCTTAAAAATGCTTCCAGGCATCAGGAAAACTAAGGCCACTTTGTCAGGCCACAGCTGAACATTCCAGAACTCGGTCATAAAATAAGGAAGGGCCAGGGGAAAGAGCCTGCCCACACCCGAAAAAAAAATACACTGTTGCTTTGGGTTTAACATAGAGGAAAGAAAGCACTGTAGCTTGTCGTTTTCCAAGGCTACTGTGTCAAGGACTTGATTTCCAACCTGTGCCACCATTAGGAAGATGGTAGAGCCTTTTGGAAATGAGGCTTAGTGGAAGAAAGGAAGGGAGGGAAGGAGAGAGGGAGGGAGGGAGGGAGGGAGGGAGGGAGGAGGGGGAGGAGGGAGGGAGGGAGGGAGGGAGGGAGGGAGGGAAGGAGGGAGGGAGGGAGGGAGATCGGTCGGTCATTGAGAGTACATGCTTGAAGGCAATGCCAGACTCCCTCTTTTTCCCTCCCACCCATTCCCAGCTGCTTTACCGTCTGTTCCATACCATACTGGTGCTCTGCTTGGCTATAGGCTCCAAATAACAGCCAAGCAACTATGGACTTCTGCACCTACAGGCCAAAACAACCCTTTCTTCCTTGTAAGCCAATTATGTGAGGTGCTTTCTTATAGTGGAAGCAAGCTGACCAACACAGGAAACAAAAACTTGCTGGCCTGGATTGTGATGGCTGCCCACACTGGGATGTGGCTCTTGCCTTTAATCTTGCTTACTGGCCTGATTCAGATGGATGACATTCTTCTGCTGGGATTTTTTTAAAGAAAGCTTGATACAATGATGATGACAACAACAACGAAAACCACCATAAAAACAAATCCGTTTGAAGATAAAAGCTGGGAGCCAACAAGATGGCTCAGAGGGTGCAAGTTCTTGCTTTCCAAACCCAACAACTTGCATCCAATCCCCCAAACCCATACGAATGTAGAGGGAGAGCCCCTCCGACAATTTTGTCCTCTAACCACCATACCTGCACCATAGTATGTGCCTAGCACACATACAATAATAATATATAAAATCTTCAAATGTAAAGAAAACATAGAAACGCTCAGTTATGAGAGTTTCAGAATTTGTGTCAAGCACCTTCTTGTGAATTCTAGGAAAAGGTAATGAGGACCAGAAAAGCGAAGAGGTTTGGTAGCAGGTAGAGGGCCTTGAATAGTAGGCAAGACTTGGGAGATTTGTGGTTGGACTGGCCAGAAGGAAGGAGGCAAAGGGGTAAGTTAAATAAAGAGGAAGAGTGGGGGAGAAGAGGAGCAACCAGTACCAAGATGCTCAGGGCTGAGAGCAAGAAAGAGGCCTGTGCAGTCCTGCTTCATCCCTAGTCCCCAGCCTTTTTGACTGTCAAGCCCAGTGACTTCTGTATGTTTACTATGTTCACAGAGATCACAGGCATCCTTAGTGAATCAGGGTCCAGTCACCCGCCTGTGAACTCTCAATCAGTAGAGACCTAAGGGTATCCCTATACATGGAAATCCCCCCACCCCCCCGCAGACACAGCATACTCCCTTTGGCTTACTGAATGAGCCTGTTTAGATGGGGAGATTCCGGGTATGAGAAGGCCATCCCTAGATTAAATAATTGCGACTTGTAACATCTAACAACCCCTTGCCTGGCAAACTCTTCTTAATTTGATTCACATAGCTCAATGGGGTAAAGGATACAGCTATCTAGTCCTTATTTCATGGAGTGGGCTCTGAGCTTCCCAGGATCAGGCAGCTAATAAATTACAGGGGAATGACTAGAAGGCAGATCTTTAGATGCATCGTTACCTTGCTGCCTACTGATCTAGCAGAAACATTAAGAACAATGGTTCTCAACCTTCCAAATGCTGCCAACCTTTAATACAGTTCCTCATGTTGTGGAGACCCCCAACTATAAAATTGTTTTCATTGCTATTTCATAACTGTATTTTTGCTACTGCTATGAATCATAATGTAAATATCTGATATGTAGGATATCTGATATGAGACCCCCATGGAAGGATCATTTAACCCCAAAGGGGTTGGGACCCACAGATCAAGAACTGCAGCTCAAGAGGGACAGGCAGAGGCTGTAGGGTTAGGCTGACCTGAGTTGTCATTGGCTTTGTGACTTTATGGTGCCACATCTTTCTGTAGTGGCCACAGGTTAGATTTGACACGGTTGGTTTTTAAGCTGCAGATTTCCTGGCTCCAGTCCAAATGCTGGGTTATGGAATCTCAGGGCTTGGGGTCTGGGGAGCTGAAACTTTATAAAGGCTTTCTCTCCTTGATGGGACAGTCTCACATAGCTCCGCCCAGCTTCCAACTCCTTTCATAGCCAAAGATGACCTTGAACTTCTGATTCTCATGCCTTTACCTTCCTAGTGTTGCAATTACAGACATGCCTCACTACACCTGGTTTACGGGGTTCTGGGATTGAACCCAGGGCTTTGTGTATGCTAGGCAAGCAAGCACTCTACTAAGAAACTAAACCCCCCAGACCTCCTTTCTCTTCTCTTTTTCATCCATCCCCTCTTTTTATGAAAGGGGGTCATTAGCAGTATCTCTCCAGAGCAGATAGAGGCAAGACAATTTAAATTAGTGTTTCAATTTGAGACTCTCTCTGATGGTTTCTGTAAAAGGAGAATGAAATTCTTTCCTTCCTCTCCAACTCGCCCACCTTCTTTAAGAAACCTGAGTGTAAGAGTCTGATTCTGAAGTCTAATTTTTTTTTTAATTCCAAATTGAACTAACTGCAGTCGACACTTCAAACACACACCTGGCATGATTGCTCATTCAGTGAGTGCTCTGCATAGGAAAGATTGACCCGTTCTCAAAATAGAACCCAGCAGTACAAAGGAATAAAAAATAGCCTCACGCATTGTACACAATGCAGTATGGCTTCTGGTATTTTCATCACCAATCAGACGAAGTTTGTCACCATCAGCCATCTGCTTGAGTCACAGGCCGGCTTGCAAGGGCTATGACTTCCTAGGAGTGTCTCAATCAACGCTCAGGCCACTGGAAGAGTCACAAAGCAGGGAGCTGGATGTGACCTGAAAGCAACATCCTGAAGCGTCCTTGGGGCCTCAGTCACAGGTTACGTCAGGAAAGCTCGCCTACACACTTTGGATCCTTAATGAGAACAAGTGACGATGACATCAGGGAAAGGCTGTGGCATTTGTTCTCCTGGTGATGTTCTGTATTTCTAAGTGGTCTCTGCAGTGCCATTAAAATCACAGAGTCTCCACACCCCCTGTTGATTCCCCACATCCTGCCACAGGCTTCTGAAGAGAACATATCAGTATGTCAGCATGGGATTGTCCTCCGGAGAGTCAAAGAAATCCTGGCATTCATTATTGGCCTTACATCCAAGGATACATCTCATTTTCCTTTTCCTGTTCATTTTTTAACAATCAACATACAAAATTCTTTCACTCACATAGTATTTTCTGAGTCTGAGTTTGTAGTTTGACTACCAAGTTCATAACATTTAAAAAAAAATAAAAATCTTTGTTCTGTTGAATTTAATCCTGTCACCAGAGGATGAGCAAACAGGAAACTGGCCAAACCTGGGTGCACAATCCACCAATGAAGATCTGTGATCTACAATGAGATATAAAGTAACCTTTTGGGGCAATCAGAGCTGGGGAAGTGGCTCTATGGATACTATGCATGGGGACCTAGTTCAGATCTCCAGCACCAACATAAAAAGCCAAATGTGTCAATCTATGCCTGTGACCCTGGGTACTGTGTGTGGTACAGAAAAGGGGATCTGTCACAGCTACCTGGTTTTGTCAAATTGGTGAACTCAAGGTTCCATGAGTGACTCTGTCTCATAAAGTATAGAAGAAATTTGCCATGAACCTCTGCCTTCTGCATGGGCCTATTGACACACACACACACACACACACACACACACACACACACACACACACACACACACACACCACGTTTTGTAAAATGTTAAAAAAAGAAACAAAGGGCTGTGTTGACAAGAGTGTCACAAACCTTCTGGTAACACAAAGTGTGCCATGGAGGACAGTGATGACTTCAGGGTGTTGGAATCCACCCTTTAAGTGTTCTCTGGCACTGGTGCTGTATAAAGCGAGGGCAGAAGAGGTGGGGGAGTCTAGCAGATATTTCTCTAGAAAACCATCCCAGATTTGTGGGGGGAGGTCACGGAACAAGCTTAGGGCGGGTTCGCTTCAGGGAAATGGCCTGCCCCACAGAAGACAACACTAACACCGCTGACACACTATTCTCCAGCCAACTTGGAGTCAGGCACAGAACTTGAACTTGAAGCTGGCTGGCCCTGGACCAGCCACTGAAGCAGCTAAGTCCTCAGGCCGGCACCGCCAGGGGCAATTGGGAGCTCTTCCCATGTGGGGGCTGTGGTATAGCCAGAGTCTTGTACTTGTTTTTCTTTGGAAAGAAGCAATTCCAAAGTCTATCCCAAGTCAAAAGCCAGATCTAATCTTTTTTTATTACTATTATTTCTTTCTGGTAACCATCTAGAGACGAAGGATTAGAAGCACAAAATATCAATTGTACAATTTTAACTGTTTTCAAAGGAAGATAAAATAAATGTTAAGTCCAACAAGGTCACTTGCCCCTTCAGCAAATAATTGTCTCCACAAGCCTCTTTTGATGTGTTGAAACTGAATCAGGTTGTTAATGCCCTTCATTGAGTGGAGAACTCGGGGTTCTGCAACGCTATAAGTTTAAAGTCCAAAGCAAGACCCCAGGCATTAGTCACCCTTTCTGGGTAATCACACCAAAATAGGAGAGACCTTTCCAGTTGTCCTTTGTAAAGGTTGACAGAGGTGCCATCTATGGCCACCTCATAGGCTATCTCTGGTACAGCTTCTATTTTCTATAAACTTTCATGCTCTGGGAGAAGGAAGAACTCTGAATTTAAGATAAAGAAAACCTAACTATTTCCAATGTGTTTTAATTGGGACTCTAACTCAGATCAAAATAAAACACAGAGTTTATTATAGGGCACAGGAAAAGAACCCCCAAATAAAAGCACAAGAGGGACACACCCTCTTGTGTGGACTCCAAGGTAGAAAGCCACTGGAAGCCAAGGCTGGCATCTGTATCTCCTGTACTGAATCTCGACTATGCCTATCTGAAGTTGGTTTATCATCCTTCTCTCATCAGAGTTGATTATTGGCTATGTTAAAGATGACTGCTCAATAGCCTTCAGGTCCAGAGAACCACAAAAGACAATTCTCAATTCCCTATAGAGAAATAAGTTGAAGCAAGGCTCGTTGTAGACCTCCACCAACAAAGAAACAGTCATAAGGTACAAACACGGCTGACAGGACCTACTGTAGAGTTGTGTAGGGGGACTCAGGAATGGGCTTAAAATGAGAGTAGAGGCCCCCAAGTATACCTACTTTAGAGACCTGCTTGTGCCCAATAAATTATAATAAGTTTACCCTGGAATCAATAAATTGACAAGTGCAAGTTATCCCAGAGACAATTCCACATCCATGTTTATAGCTGGGATTTTTCACAGTTGCCAAGACAGGAAATCTGCCTAGATGCTGATCAACAGATGAGTGGATATGAAAAATCTGGGATATATGCACAATGGATTTGATCCAACAGATGAACCAATGAAGATAAAATTATGGCAAATAAAATTATGTTATTTGCAGAAAAAAATGGACTTGGTGAGCAGCATTTTAAGTGAATTGGGCCAGATTCAAAAAGACAAACATCATGTTTCCTCTCAGATGGAGAATCTAGTGTGTGTGTGTGTGTGTGTGTGTGTGTGTGTGTGTGTGTGTGTGTAGGGGTGGGTTTAAGGGTGGGTGTAGGTGTATGTGTGTTGCATGAAAGTAGAAAGTAGAAGGTGGATGATGGACAGAAGGAGAGGTCTAAAGAGAAGAATTGGTGAGGCACAGGAGGTGAGAACAACAAAATGTACATAATTGCTCCCATATGAAGCTAGAGTGTGTGTGTGTGTGTGTGTGTGTGTGTGTGTGAGAGAGAGAGAGAGAGAGAGAGAGAGAGAGAGAGAGACAGAGACAGAGAGACAGAGACAGAGAGACAGAGAGAGAGACACACAGAGAGAGACAGAGAGAGAGAGACAGAGAGCTGAACATGGGAATAATTTGGAAGGATAGGGAGGATTATGAGATGAACACAAGCAAGACACAATGATACATACATATGTATTTTTAAATAGAATGTAAACCCCTTTTTAATGTCACCTAAAAATGATTAAAAATTAAGCAACGCCCAAAGAAACTGACAGCTAGAAGAGGAACCAGTACAGACAAGGAGATGCAAGACTGTTCCTTGTTATGGGGCAGGAAAGCATTGGAGGGTATTCAGACTGTCCTTGGCCTCTGCTCATTAAATGCCGGTAATATGCTGTTCCCATATGAGTCATTGTTTTAGTTAGGGTGTTTTCTGCTGTGAAAAGACACCATGACCCCTGCAGTCTTACAAAGGAAAACATTTAATTGGGGCTGGCTTACAGTTAAGAGGTTCAGTCCATTATCATCATGGCAAGAAGCATAGATGTATGCAGACAGATAAGATGCTGGGGAAGGAGCTGAGAGTTCTCCGTCTTGATTGCAGGCAGCAGGAATAGAATGCCATGCTGGGTGTGCCTTGAGCGTTTGAGATCTCAAAGCCCACCCTTAGTGACCACTTCCTCCAACAAGGCTACTTTCTATAGGTCTATGGTGGGGGGGCTCATTTTCTCTCAAACCACTACAGTCACTAAAATCAGTATGTTCCATACATTGCCCAAAATATCCCCTGCATAGGGCAATACAGTCTTAAAGGGGACATTAAGACTATACTCAGAGTTCAAAACAATCTACCTGGAAAAGATTAGTTGAAAGGAAATGCTGATGTTTTGAAAGATTAAATAAAACCAGAAGCACTGGTAGGAGGAAGAATGACAGAAGCCTGTTTTTTTTAGTTCACAGGTCAATTGTTTGCCATATCAGTCCTTGCAGGAGTATGTTGATGCTATTCCCTCCCAGTTCTGCTAGGCATCCTGTGAATAGTACTCTCTGGTTAGCAAGTTGAGTGTTTTTCTTGGCAATTCTAGTGCATTTTATTTGGTTAGTACATTTTCAGTATAGTCAAGGCCCTGAGAAATCTTGGTACAAGAGACTATTTTAAGGTTTATTTTTATTTTGTATGTTTGGGAGTTTTGTTTGCACATCTGTATATGTACCATGCATGTGCCAGGTGCCTGAGGCAGGCAGAAGAGGGCATAGGATCCTTTAGGACTGGAGTTATCAGCGTGAGTTTCTTAGAGCTGGGAACCAAGCCCTTGCTCTCTGCAAGAACAGTAAGTCCTCTTAACCACTGAGCAGTCTCTGCAGCCCTGGGTGCAGAGACTGCTGGCTCTGTTGACTTGTAGTAGTGGGAGGATTGTCCCCCGTGTGGGAGGATTTCTAAGGTAGTTAGATGAGGTGGGGCATGTATGACTCTCAGGAGGTGTGTTTCAAGAGTGCTCCAAGGGGCAGTGTGTTTCAAATGCAGTATTTCTCCAGAAGATCTAATCCCCAAGACTGTTGTCATTCTGAGAATCACATGTTAGAAAGCTCCATTGAGCAGAAGGACCACTCACCTACCAGAGTCTAACTTGACATCTGCAACATACAGCATCTTCTTGACTCCCAGGTAGTTGTGAAGGTGACATAGTATGTGAGTGGAAATGATTTAGAGAAAGAATCTTTACATGACACTGTATAAATGCTATTAGGAATGCTCCCAACAGCTACCTGCATGTCTCTCATTGTTGGTAGAATCCTCATTTGGCTCAGCACATTTTTTAGTTACAGCAGAGGTCTTAATGGACTCTAGAATAACCTGGCATACTTGTGGAGGATTATCTTGACCAGGTTAATTGACATGGGAAGATTGCTCTGCTGTGGGTGGCATTATTCCCTGGGCTTGGGGTGTATGAAATGAAGAACCTGAACTGAGTACAAACATTCATCACTCTGTTGACTGTGGATACAATGTGACCTCAAGTTCCTGCTATTGTATTTCTTCCCTGTGATAAACTGTAACCTAGAACGGAGAAACAAAATAAACCCTGTTTCCTTTAAGTTTTTTTTTTTTTTTAATTGTACCAGCTTGGCAAACAAAACAAAACTAAGACAGTGTTGTTTGAAGACAATTTGGGCACTCTTTCACATTCACAAATTTTCTTTCATCCCTAGTTTTCATTTTATCCAGAGGATACCCTATGAGCCCCAGTTCAGTCCAATAGTGTATGCTATAATCATTACTTTTCTCATTGCTCTGACAAAGTACACAAGAAGTAACTTAAGGGGTACGGATTTATTTGGGCTCACAGAGGAGATATGATCTATCAAGGTAGGGAAAGCATGGTGGCAGGAATACAGGGCTGGTCCTCATATCAAGTCAGCAGACAGGCAGTAGAGAATGAACAGGAACTGGGTTTGGCTATAAAATTTCAAGCCCTTCCCAGCCAATGACTCACTTCCTCCAGCAAGGCTCCACTCCCTAAAGATTCCACAGTCTTTCCAAACACTAGATGGAGACCAAGTGTTCAAACATGAGGTTAGAGTGGGGGGACATTTAATAAACAAACCACATCAGACTCTTAAAAAAGTATTTCAATTTTTATAAAAAGCACAGATAAATGTTAAATGCCCATTCTTTCTGTCTTGAAAACAGATGTGATGTGTAGAACTAGAACATCCATTTTATGATGGTGAGGTATTGAGCAAAGAGGCAGAGTTCAGAGAGTTAAGAATGGTGGACTAAATAGAAAGCAAAATTTTAATAGCATTGCTGAGTTGATGAGTTAAGCTCACTAGCTGACTTCTTGTGAGGGGAGGGATACATAGCTTATTGTCTCTCTAATTGTTCATCTGATGTTCTGCAGTACATTAACGAAAGCCTTCTGGCTGTGTGATCCAGCACCAACACAAGAACTAGTTAATCCAAATCTTTCACATTAGCTTCTTTTAAACTGAAGTTGATGGTGTCTGCAAACTATGGCTTTGAAACCGTGAGCACTTGCCAGAATCCTCGAGAAATCCTAAGAATACTTACCATATATGGATGTGAAAGGGATAGAATACTTATCTTCTCCCCAAAGTCTTAGGAACTCAGAAAAATGTATTGATTTTGTTCCTGTTCCTTTCCTCTGCATCATCTACATGCTTTCACTATGGTTTCATGAGCTGTTGTGGATGATGATACGCACATTCCAGCGAGGGTTTCTTCGGAATTTCTCAGGCAAATGTTCTTGCTTGTCTCTTCACTACACAGATGAATTGTCAGGCTGAATGCATACCACCAGGAGGTCCCTTACAGGAAGCCTCTTTCTCAGCAGGTGTACCTGTCAATCGGAGATGCAAGCAGACTGAATTGAAAATAATTTTCTTATTTCGACTGTAAAATCGGACTGTCTGGATTCTACATGTTACTGGGTCCAGTTTGTGAGGATCATGTTGAGAATTTCACTGTTGCATTTATGAACAGTACTATTAGGCTCTTCCCTTTTCTTGTGATGCCATTATATATTTGTCATTTGGGGTAATTCTGCTCTCATAAAATGAGATTGGAAGTGTTTCATTTTCTTTTGGAGATCCTGAAGGGACTTGGTATTAATTCTTTAAAGGTTTGGTAGAATTCACTGGTGAATCTACCTGGATATGGGCCTTTCTTTGTGGTAGTTTCCGTAGGTTTTAATTCATTTCCTTTCTTGCTATAGATCTATTCAGACTAATTCTCCTGGAGGTGGGTCATGTCATTTCATTGTTTCCTGGACTATGTCCATTCCATCTAAGTTTATCTAATTTACTAGAATATAGTTATTCATAGTGTCTCATTTTAATTCTTTTGATTTCTAAGGTTAGTGACAGTGTCCTATCCTGAATTATCCATTCCAGTAATGAGTCGTCCCAGTCCCCACATCAACCTAGATAAAAGTTTAACAATTGATGTTTTCAAAGAACTCGCCTTTGGCTTTGTGGCTTTTTCTCCCTGTTTGTCTCTTCCAATTTCATTAACTCCCACTCATGTCTTTAGTATATTCTTCCTTCTGCTCTTTGAAAGTTTAGTTTGCTTTTATCCCTTGATGTTTTAAAGTAGATGGATGGGTTACTTACTTGAGATTTTCCCTTCTCTCTTACAACTACGGATTTTCCTCTCAGCAGTGCTTCAGTGCATATTCTAAGTTTTTAACAATTTCATGTCTTTGTTTTCATTCATTTCCAAATACTTTAGGAATTTATTTTTTGTGTCTTCCTTGATCCACCAGTTTTAGGATGGTTTCATTTAACCTCTGCATATCTGTGGAATTAATTTTTGCCTATCTCATTTTTCTTACTTAATTTATATAAATAGACTTTCTTTATTCCTATTTATGCTCAGGGTTTTAAATGTTGGTTTTAAATAATTTCTAGCACTTTCACTTGGAAGTAGGTTCATGAGGATATCTTACTGTTATGTTAGAAATCAACCTCATGGACTGGTTTTCAGATTTTTTGATAGTTTCTAACTTGTGACATCTGATACTCTGGGCTTAGATTGTTTTCAAACACCTGCTTTTATTCTTCTATACACCTAGTATTTTTTAAAGTAGGAATTAGAAATCTGAACATCGTTGCATCATTATTGACATACTATTTATTCGTGCATTCAACAAATTCATTCATGCATTAAACAAATTCATGTCAAACGTGCAGACATCCTTAGCACTGCTTTAGGGACAGATGGCACTTAGCTTAAATAAGAGTAACACACACACACACACACACACACACACACACCTAGTGGGTGATGAAATGCAATGAACAAGTAGAAAGATAAACAAACTAGAGATGTTGGTAACTGCTGCAAAGGAAGCAGGGCAGGTATGAAGCCATAGAAGGTAATGCCAAGGTACTGATGGTGAAAATATCAGGAGGCACAGTCAGGCAAGGATTTGGAGGCCATCAGTGGATTTGTATTTTAGTCTATGTGTCATGGGAATCCAGTAGAAGGTCTTAAGCAGAGATTAAGGGCTATGACATCAGGAAATGATGGGAAGCAGGTTTCTGATGATTAAACCTTGAATTTCCAATGGTAGGAGTTTTCATGGATTCTTGGTTCGCAAGAGCCAGCTATACATTTGACTTCTTCCTGTCATTTCCCAGTTTCGTTCTTCTACACACTCCTCTCAATTCCCAAGAAGAGAATGACAAGCTGACCTCCACTCATATGCATGCAGCTTTCTTGATTCTGTTCTGTGCTGTCTGGTTCCCTCTCCACACACCCTGTACACATGCAGGTCTTTCCACCTGCAAAGCCCTTTCAGTGTCTGTGATCACACATCTCCTCCCTGGCCCCTGACCTGGTGCCTGAAGAGCTGTCTCATCCTGATTCCACAGTTACTACAGAAGCTAGCCACTCCTTGTCAATCACTCTGATTGAGAGTCTCCAACTCTGTGGAATCCCCAGTTTGAGGAGTAAAGTCTCTAAAAACAAGTACCTCAGTGTCTCCGGTGGAAGGCTAGACTAAAATCCCACTGCATCCCTTCTGCAGGAAACATCTGCTTTGCCTTTCCTTATGTGGTTTCCTTAAAGAAAAGCATGCCTCAAGCCAGCACTTTCCCCTACTTGGGTTCTGTGGTGATGAATTCATGGTAATAGAAGCCACAGCACCTGGGAACAGAATGTGGCTGTGAAGTCTTGGGTCCACATCTTGGCTCACCCCCTTCCAGTGGATCTCTGAACCACATGATTTCTCAAAAGAACAAAAACAACACCACCAACAACAACCCATCAAACACAAAACCAAATCACAATGAAAATAAAGACCCCCAACATCCATGTTACAAAAAAGAGAAAGAAAGGAATTAAATAGTAAAGGTCACATGGGCTGTTGTGAGCATTAAATAATGTGTCATGTAGAAGAGACTCATTTATCACATAAGAAAGAGTGACTAGGACTGAAGAGATGGCTCAACTAGGCTCATAACCAAAAATATAAGAAAATCTGACTAAATACGTTGACTGATGTAAATAAATATGACAGAAGCATGAGATGAGGGTGCATACTTGTAACTCCAGCATAAGGCAGGAGGTTTGTGAATTCAAGGACATTCTAGACTTCATAGTGAAACCCTTGAGAGAGAGGAATGAGCAGAGAGAGAAAGAGGGAAAGAGGGGGAGAGAGTCAGAGAGACAAAGAGACAAAGAGACTATCCCTCACAATCCACTCCAATGTAATGCCATGACTTTGAAAACTAGGACACAGAATTTGAGGACAGATGCCAAGACTGATGAGAAACGAGGATTAGGGAAGCTTCTGGAAGCTTTGAAACATAATCTCAGCTCAAGCCCCAGGCAGACAGCAAGGCTAGGGAATTCAGCTCACCCACTCTACCTAGAAACCTTTGGCTCAGATTGTCTTTGGCACCCAAAGGGATGGGCTTCAGGAGTGGGTTTGTGGTGTAGACATTGGCTAACATGTATTTATCACACCCACAAAGCACAGCCTCTGGTGTTTGGAAGTCACAGTGGAGAAACAGAGCATGGAGCAGAAGACACATTAGATTTAGGATTAGATGTGCTGTAAGTACTTTTTGTCTAGGAGATTTCTATAAATTCTCTTTCCTCTGCTGTGGTAACTTCTCGTCTGTACAATGGGAAACAGGACAGATCGTATTAAACGTCATTTCAGTTCCAATATTCTTTGATGGTGGAAACATAGCTGTCCCTGACTTCCCAAATTCCTTAGGAAGAGGAGATTTGGCCACCTAAAGTAGGATGTGACTAGAGAAAAGCCTTGTGGAGTCTTGGGATCCCCAACAGTCATGTTCATCCATATGTACAAGCATACTCCTGGCAGGATTATATGCAATAACCCCAAACTCTGAACAGCCCGTGTGTCTGCTTAGAATAAAATACTCACACAAATCTTGGTACTTCCACATGAGGAAGCATTGTAGCCACAACACAGAACAACAGCTACACATGGAACCATGGGTACATCTCACTAGCATGTTGAGCAAAATATGCCAGACACAGAACAGTATATTTGGTGCCACCCCGTTTATATGGAGGTTCAAATAATGGGGATAAGTCAGTTGGAAGCCAGGAGAGTGCATATCCTTTTTGGGAGATGGGGAGGTTAACATCAGAGAGAACAACATGAAGCGGTTTCATTGACTGTAAAGTTCAGTTTTCTTCGGGTCTGGGTTAGGCAGGTGAGTTAATTTTGTGAATACTAATGGAGCTGTATATTACTGATTTCCATTTATGTTACACTTCAACAGATTTGCAGGGAAATAAAAGCTTGAATATGCAAATCTTGTTTGAAGTACACATCTCCCTTGAGGACCAAAGAGTCACATTCTTGCAGGAGGTTCGTATCTCCACCCACCTTCTCAATGTGGGGGAAAATGGCCTGTTCGGATGTTTTAAAGTGAAAGCCCTTGGTAATTCTTGGTCACTCTTCGTGCCTTTGTCTCCCCTGGACAGTCCCATCCTGCTGCTCTCAGATGTGATGTTTTAGTTAAGCCAGTGTGGTGGTAAAGAGCAGCAGTCCTGGACCGTGGTAGGACTAGAGAGGGCTGTACTGATCAGTGCCATAGTAGCTCTCCCAGGCACCATGCTCAGGGAGGGCCCTGACTCATCAGTCTTTGATTATTTGCTCATCTAGGCTCTGCTTTTCTTCTTATTCATACATCTCTGTCAGGCTTCCCCTGAAACCCAAAGCCAAAACATAACTTACTCGTTTTTTTTTTTTTCAATGAAAATTAACACAGGTGTGGCAGAGAATGGTGACGTTCAGTTTAAAAAGTCTGCTTGTCACAACTTAGAATCACTTGAAAAAAAAAAAAAAACAAGTCTTAGTGGAAGCCTGTGGGCCTCCAGGATAACCTGTGGGCCAGTCTATGGGGAATTGTCTGTATTGCTAACTGAAGTGGGGAGATCCACCCCAGTATGGCCAGCACTGTTTTATGGACCCTGAGCTGTATCAAAGTAAAGATAGCTAGTTGAACAGCAACCACGGGCAGTTTTATTCTCTTTGCTCTTGGCTGTGGATATGACATGACTAGCCACTTGAGCACCTGCTTTGATATGCCTAAAGTGATCAACTATAGCCTGAAACTATAACCCAAATAAACCATTTCCTATTTTACATTTCTCTCTCTCTCTCTCTCTCTCTCTCTCTCTCTCTCTCTCTCTCTCTCTCTCGTTCTTTTTTTCTTTTGTCAAACTGTTTGTCACAGCAACAGAAATGAAACTAGAACAAGAGGGAAGGTAGAGCCTCCAGAAACCCACAGGTCAGTATTGGCAAATAATGTCCTTCTTGTCATTAGATAAACATGGTGTTTCTGTTGGTAGACTAGATCATCTGTGTTGGGGAGGAGGATTCTCAAAGGAAGAGGAATAAGACACCTCCTGGGATGGGATGGGGTGGGACGGGTGAGAGAAGAGAGGAAGATAAAAGGATCAGTATATTAGCTGCCTAGGGCCGCCATAATGATGGACCATTAAGTGGTTCCTTTACACAGTTGTATTCTTTCAGGGTTCTGGAGGCTATAAGTATGAATTTAAGGAGTTGGCAAGGCTGGTTCCTTCTAGCAGCCTCCAGGGGAGGATTACTAACATACCTTTCTCATGGCTTTTAGTGGATGCTGGAAATCTTTAGCATGCCTTAGGGATCACTTTGTTGTCCTCTTAGGTGTCCTGGTGTGTCCAAGTTTCTTCTTTTTATAAGGATACCTGTTGTTGAATAAGTGCACGCCCAAACCCATTCTAATTTCAGTTTTGCTTAATCACATCTGTATACTAGTTTTCTAAGGCTGCCATAACAAAGCTCAATGTGTTGGGTGACTTAAACAGAAAAGATTTATTTGTGGGTAGCTCCGAGAAAATGTTTAACCTGTCAGTAGAGCTAGTTTTTTCCAACAGCTATGAGAGATATGCCACAGGCTTCTCCTTGGCATATCTTCTCACTCTGTCTCTTCAATTAACTTTCTCTGGGTCTGTCTATGTCCAAATTTTCCTCCTATAAGGATTCTAGGAATATCATCCTATCAGGGCTCTCTATTATACTTATCTCTGAAAATGCTTTGCTTCATTTGGAAATTAAGATTCCAATGTATTTGGTATGTGTGTGTGTGGGGGGGTGATGATTCAACACATATGAATTAGTCTGAATTATTCACATCAACAGAACTGCTAGGGTTATTACTGCTGTAATGAAACACCATGACCAAAAGCAACTTAGGAAGAAAGGGTTTATTTGGCTCACACTTCCACATCATTATTAGTCATTGATGGAAGTGAGGACATAAACTCAAACAGGGCAGGAACCTGAAGGCAGGAGCTGATGCAGAGGCCATAGAGGAGTGTTGCTTACTGGCTTGCTTCTCATGGCTTTCTCAACCTGCATTCTAATAGAACTCAAGACCACCAGCCCAGGGGTGGCATCACCCACAATGGGCTGGGCCCTCCTCCATCAATGACTTGTTAAAAAAATGCTCTACAAGTTTGCCTACAGCCCATCTTATGGAGGCATTTTCTCGATTGTGTTTCCCTTCTCTCAGATGACTACAGTTGTGTCAAGTTTCCATAAAACTAGCCAGACTACCAGCAATGGCTGTCTCACAATGGAGGCCAAGCTTCTGGTAGATGCTCAGTCCACCAGGCAGATGACTCAGCATTCCTAGCCTACACTGAAGGCCTGGAAGTTTTCTGTGGAGCTGTCAGTCTATGTTGGAAGCTCAAAGGAGCTGGATCTAATATCAGTAAAGGATACTGAAGCAACAGGACAGATGAACTTGCCAACAAGAGTGAGGGCAAATAAGCAAAAAGCAAAGCTTTCTTTTTCCATGGCCTTTTCTCTGCACTGCCATCAGAAGGTGCCACCCACATTTAGGGTGAGTCTTCCCTTTTCAAATAATCCCATCAAAAAATCTCTCATGGAAGTGGCCAGTGGTTTGCGCTTTAGTTGGTTCTGGATGCAGTTAGGTTGACAACCAACATTTGCGTAACAATCTACAAAAAAACCAATCTCCAGATCATATTTTATTGACAGGTAGTATGAGTCAGGACTGCAACTCTGCTTTCTGAGGAATATAATTCAGTGTATAGCATTCAGCTTCCAAGAACCCTGAGAATTTCAAGATCAGGTGGTAAATGCAGGGACCCCATGACTGAGCTCTCTACCTTAATGCACGTTGAAAACTGGTTATGTATTTGCCATTAGCTGTCTGCCCCCTCATTGTTCACAGCAGGGAGCGCTTTCTGTGGTGGTTGGTGCTATCATAAACCTGAAAGAATACATACTTGCTGTGACATGGGCTTCTGGGCATGCCTATTGGGATTACCTTGACTTCATTAACTGAGGTGGGAAGACTCACCCACTGGTGGATAACATCATTCTCTGGATGGGATCCTGGACTGTATAGGTGAGGAAAGAGGACTGGGTTACAGTATGAATTCATAACTCTCTGCTTCTTGATTGTGGATATGATGTGATCAGCCCCCTGCCTCTGAGACTTCCCCACCACAATAAACTGTAACCTCAACTATAAAACAAAAATAAGCCCTTTCTCCTTGAAGTTGCTTTTCTCAGGTTTTTTTTTTTTTTTTGACAACTGCATCAGGAAAAGTAACTAAAGAAGGGGACTATCACTTATCCCTCGTTGTATTTCCAAATTAGGGGTTACTACATTTTGGATATTCAACAGATATTTTTTGGTCTCAACTGGATTGCTTGACTACCACTTACAAAAATTATCTTGTTTCATAGTGTGCTATCAATCATGAGCTAATAAGCAAGCCAAACATGCTGTTGGATGAGTCTATAAATTATGAGATCATGGACTGTCAGAATCAGGGTACCCTAGAGATTTTCTCATCTAGCATTGGCACATGGCCATCATGCATGTCACCATTCCTGCTTCTGCACCTGTGGCAGACATCACGAATCTATCATGGCATTCTTTCCCAGTAAGCTGGAATGCAGCTTCAGAATCCTTAATATGAAATTCAAAACATGGAAACAATTTTTTCTATTTCCTAGGCAGTTCACCCTCCAACAGATGAGAAAATCAAGATTCATTATAAGGAAATTCATCCAAGTGGAGGCAGAGATGGCGGCCCTGTCTCTTGACCTCTAAGGCCATGTTTATTCTTCTCTATCCCCACAAAGCTCACACCACTGATTCATATTTCATTAAGCAATGCTGAATCACAATGAGAGGAAAAAAATCATCCTGTTTTTTAACCTGATCAGGTCACAGAAAACATCTCAGTTTGATGATGTAGGATCTTTCAAGCACTAATTCATTTTTTTTAAATGAAAGTGTAAGCCCAGGACCAGAGTCTCCACACAATAGCATCTACTTTAAATTTAATGATATTTCATTTTCCCTTTATTTATATTTATGGTAACCATCTAGCTATGATAAACTTCCCACATGTGGCAGTGATAAAATATTCCTTCTTAAATAAACTCATTAATAATTTTCAAAAGCCAGTGCAGAAAAGAAATATTAAAGACAATATAGGTAGCACAGAGATGCAGCAAAATAAAAAAGCCAAGAATATTCTGTACCCACTAAGACCATATCCTCATGAAAGGATCCTCGACACTCTTTACAAGACAAAGGTCTCTTTTTGCCTCTTATCCAGGAAAGTATTTGCCTTGTCTGCTGTCCCTTTCATTTCCTTCCGGCCTTCTTCCTGGGTTCTAGTCTGCCAGCCACTACCTCCCCAGTTGCTAGACTCTGTCATTTTCAGCACAGCTCTCTCCATCTGCCAACAGCCGGGTTGACTCTGCCTCTCTGCAAACCATATGGCCTGGCAGACGAGGCGGACTCAGTGTTGATCCAAGAAGGGAAAGCAATAGCGGCTCCATCCTTCTCAGCAGGAGGATGGAGGCACACTTGCCCACCGCTTCTTCTCTCAGCCCAGGGAAAGCAGGCCCCAAGGAGCCACCTGTGCGTGGTGCCTCCCTCCTCCACAGCCTCTGTTCTTAGACGTTCTGAGCTCTCTCTTCGAAAGAAACATCCTCAGGCACACTTGGAGCACAGAACTTTCCAGTGGGCCGGTAGCCGTCCTCCTATGAGTAGAAGGCCCACAGAGGTGGTATAGCTTTAGGGCCTTTGAGGTGGGTTGGATTGGGGGAGGGGTCCTGGAGTCCTGAAATGTTGGTTGGAAAGCCAGCTCGCCCTGGAGGTCAGCCTGCTTATGTATATTCTCACGATTGACAAGGTACAGTAAAGCCACAGTAGCCCATAAGAGAGAAGAGAAAGAAGTGAAGAAAGAAAGAAGTGAATGGACAGAGGAGGGAAGTAACAGCAGAGCGGAAGGTAGACATACCCAAGACTGGTTGTAAAATCTTCTGATGTCAAATAAAAGGTGTTGGGAATAGTCATTCCAAACCACTAGTGGGTATGACCCATGCCCTAAAAAAAAACTCAGTAAGGGCAGAAAAAAGTGCTGACAGAGCCCAACTGTGCAGTGGTTGGCTTTCATCCAACAAATATTTGGATGCCTACTATGTGTCAAGGAGCTCCATCTGAGTACAGGGCAACTCATCTTTACCTTCACAGATCCAACACTAGAACAGCTTAGCAGGGTCATTGTGGACCTCTGAGTACTGGAGTCAGACTGCTGGAGTTTGGAGCCTGAGACCCACAGCTCAGCTGTGCAATGTTCAGTATTTGATGAGGCCAAGTACATCTCCTTAGCTGTAAAATGGGAAAAGGAAAGTTCTATTTAAGGGTGAAGATTCAAAGACAAGAACAAACTGAGTGGTGCAAGTGTAGTGGCGCCTTACTGAGATTTTCATTTGCATTTCTCTAATGACCAATGACACTTAACATCTGCCTATGTGCTTATTTGCATATCTTTTTTCATAGTGGCTCTATTCCCATCTTTTCCCCTTTCTGGGATATTTGCAACATTACTAAGCCAGTGGGCCTTCTATATAGTCTGTATGCAATTCCTTTATCAGATATGTATTTTCCCCAAGTTCTGGCTTTGCCTTTTCATTTTCTTAACTTCATTTCTTTAAAAATGCAAAAATCCCTAATTCTTGCAAAGTGCAATTTATTAAGTTCTCTTCTATAAATTGTCCTTTTCAGTGGATTTTGATTAAGTTTTGTCATTATATATCTTATGATTCACTTTGATTTTGTGCCAGGGTCCATCAAGGTTCATTTTGCTTGCATGTAGCTAACAACATTGTTTATAATTTCTCCTTAACAGATGAGAACAATGAGGTCCAAAGAGGCCAGCTAAGGTTCTCTAAGTCACACAATTATGAGTGATTGAGCAACACTTGAACCCAGCACTTCGGGTTGCAAACAGGGTCCTGCTTACCTTACATGTTACCTCTACTGCAAAGGTAATGATGCTTTATTTAATCTAGTGTCAAGCTCAAGGGTTGGGAACAGGTAGACCCTGTTTCAAGTCCTGTCTCTATAACTTACTCTAGGCAAGTCACTTTGATTATTTTTCATTTGGAAAACTGAGCTAATGAAAATATTCTTTCATGATGCCTGTGAAATGCTTAGCACATGTCCAGCATGGAGCTTGTCCATGCAGATCTGTGTTCTGGGAAGTTCCCTCTTCTAGGTACACCCCTTGAGTGAGCCCATGCCTCGCCTCTTCTGAATCTACTACATTCCAAGTTGACACTGCAAGTTTGGGATTGTAAATAAGAAATGCTGAAGAGAAGCTGTCCCATGAGCTAGTCAACAGGTAGAATCTGCAGTAGCTATGTAATGTTTGGAATGCTGTTATAACCAATTAAAATTTTTTTAGGGATATCTATAGCCCCCTAAGACATGGACCTTGCCCACCTCTGTATCAGACTTACCATCCTGGTAAACAGATATAAAGCTTTGAAATGTATTAACTTCACAGTGCTTTGTTGTTTGCCAACAGAAAAGCTAAGAATGCAATCAGATAGTATCTGAGGCCTAGAGTAGAGATTCCTCTGCCTGCTGTAACTGCCCACTTAATGTTTCCACCAGCATATTTTTAAAATGCCTTGATTTTTTTAATGTGGTAGTTTAAATAGGAATGCCCCTTCCCAGACTCATGTGTTTGAATGCTTGGTCCATAAGGAATGGCACTATTTGGAAGTTTGGTCTTGTTGTAGGAAACATGTCACGGGGGAAGGGGGCAGGCTTTGAGGTCTTATTTGCTCAAGCTACACCCAGTATGGCATACAGTCTCCTTCTGCTGCCTGCCAATCAAGATGTAGAACTCTCAACCCCTTCTCCAGCACCATATCTGCCTGTGCACTGCCATGTTTCTCACCATGATGATAATGGACTAAACCTCTGAAACTGTAAGCCAGCCCCAGTGAAATGTTTTCCTTTACAAGAGTTGCCATGATTATGGTATCTCTTCACATCTCTTCACTAAGACAGTTTATAACTTCCTTTGTTCTGTTACTATAAAAACCAATTAAACAGCTCCTACACTGGAACAAGGAACATGGGTGTCTTTGTTACTGTTTTATTGCTGTGATAAGACAACATGACCAAGGCAACTTATAGAAAAAAAAAGAGTTTATTGGGGGCTTACAGTTCCTGAGTGTTAGAGTCCATGGCCATTTTGGGAAGCATGGTAGCAGGCAGGCATTGTTCTGGAGCAGTAGCTGAAGGCCTACACCTGATCCATGAGCATGAGTCAGAGAGAGAGAGAGAGAGAGAGAGAGAGAGAGAACGAGAAATGGTGTGAGCTTTTGAAACATCAAAGTTCACCCCCAGTGACACATCTTCTCCAGCAAAGCTATGCCTTCTAATCCTTTCCGAACAATTCCACCAACTGGGGATCAAGTATCCAAACAGATGAGCCTATGGGAGCCATTCTCATTTAAGCCATCACACTGTGGTAACCTAGCTCTTTGTTTACTGGGCCATAGTTACTCAAACTGGACTCTAGAATAAACCATCTCTTATTCCCTTTGAGGCAAGAGGTATGCTTTTGCATCAACATGATAAAGTAAGAAAAGAGGCAGAAGCTCTTCAAACTGGAATTATAATATGGGGCTTTGTTCATGAAATGCTGGAATGACATATTTGCTTAGCAGACATTTCACTCTAAAGCTGTCATGGCAAAGCCTATCCAAGTTCCCCAAATGAGAGATAGATATGGATTTGAGGTTGGAGGCTGTGATTATTCAACACTAAGATGGTCTCCTATCAATCCAACCTTCTGGTACCCATGCCCTGTGTAAACTTCCCCTTAAAAGTAGCCAGAATCTGTCACTTGTTTCAAAATAATGGTGTGTGATGATGGACTGAAACCCTGGTCTTAACTGAGAATGCTTCTATCTGCCAGTAACAATAACTGAGGGCCTCAATCCAGTAGATCATAAGTAACTCTATTTGGGAAAATAAAAAACAAAACAAAACCCCCACCCACCCAGACGTATCCAGCTAAGCTGTGTCTAGTATCCTGCACATAGAAACTGAGCTACCGCCTTCTGTGTTGATTTCTTAGGTAGTAATAACAATAATATGAAAACCAAGATAACAAAGCAGGAGCAGATCCAGCAAAATTCATGGGCGCAACAGGAGCAGTTCCTCACACCCATCAGGGTTCCCTTTCTATCCTTCTAAATATTCAGTGACATGTATCTTGATGAAACCTACCCACCTCTTTCTTGTATCTTCTTCTACTTCCCTGACCAGCCATTGTAGAATTAGCTCATTCGAAAATGGATTCTTTGACGATAGGAAAGGCCTCATCACTGGGCAGCTCCACAAAATGGGAGGACATAGAGCCAGCGGGTTAGAGAAATTCTTCCTCTGTTACTGACAGCTGAACACACTTCATTTTTCTCTTCTACATAAGGGGTGGGATCTGCTACCCCACTCATGACTGATCTTAGATACAACTAATTTCTCCAATTAAAAAAGGCTTCTAGCATTTCATATGCTAACTAACTCACAGTATTGATTCAGTTAAGGCCTCTTGAAATACTAATTAAGCACTCACTCGTAGAGGGTTGATTCCTGTTAACTTGAATACATACATGTATACCACTTGCAGTGAAGTATTTTAAGTAAATTACCATGCGTAAAATATGCCACTAAGAAAGCCCTGATTTTGTTTGGTTTCCTCAGTACACAGCCCTAAGAGACGATGATGATGTTTGTATCTGCTATATCCATGATGACAAACTTGGTAACTTTCAGCCAGGTACTTTTCTAACCTTCCCTGGGATCATAAGTATCCATATGATTGAGTCCTGGTCTAAGAAAAGGAAGGGGAAAGCCTAGTATGCTGCTACATATGCCTGTAGCCCCAGCATTTGGAAGGTTGAGATAGGAGGATTGTGAGTTCAAAGCCATCCTGGGTTATATAGGGAGAAGAAGGAGGAGGAGGAAAAGGAAGAGGAAGAGGAAGAGGGGAGAAGAAATTAAAGAAAGGATAAAAAACTTTGGAGAAAAATAATTACTATCAAGTGACCTCACCACTGTAAAACAAACAACAAAATCCCCTCCAACAAAAAGGCACACATAAGATAGTTTCTCACCCATGTATATGCACTTGTTTCCTTGTTTCTATATGTAGTTAGAAGAAAATAGGATGTTCTATAGTTGAGGCAGCTGTTTTGTGTAAAAGACTTCCAGTATAAGGATGTAAAGTATAAGGAAGTAAAGACTTCCAGTATAAGGATGGAAAACTCAAGTGCTAGAACAGAGTTCTGATGACTGTCTTGAGTTATTCTGTTTATTAATGCTGTGATAAAATACAGTAAGCAATAGGAATTTATTTCTCCTGGTTCTAGAGACTGAAAAGTATAGAATTCACTTTCTAGAGACGGCTCACTCCTGCTGGCACCATCTTGCTGGCTCCTCATACAGCGAAAAGCCTAACTAGTCTCTGGAGCCCTTTTGTAAATTACTTATTTAGTTTATGAGGATGGATACATCAGACTTGACCTCTTCCCAAGACCCCATCTACTACTACTACATTAGTTATTGGGTTTCAAGGAACTTCTTCTGTTCTTTTCAATTAAAAGTAACCATGTCTATGGGTGTAGTATTGTAGTGAGTACCAGTTAGACTTTCTGTTACCTGTTACACTGGCCCCGTATAATAAAGACATAAAGAAGAGATTTTTCTGAGCCATTTGTTTCCCCAACACACACACACACACACACACACACACACACACACACGCACAGCTTTCACTCACAAAACAGAACTATCTTCCTTAATGAGTCATGGAACTTAAGTTCTTTTTTCCCCAAAACACATCTCAATGTTCTGTCATCAGGTGCCATCATTGCTACTCTCAGAATCCATACAATCATGATAGAAATGAGTGATGTTTTGTCAGCACTGCCTCTGAATCATGAATCTGAGGTACTCTTGGCTTTTATGTACTATGCTGTAGACTCTCAGTAGAGGTGGTACCTAGTGCCATCTTTTGCTCCCTGGTCCCCAATGTCTCTTCCATTGATTATCTTATTCTTTCTGATTTGCCTTGGTATAGTATATTTGGAGTTTCTACTGACTGTGTTCTGAGCCCCCCACTTGCCTTATCTTTTAAAATCTTGTTAGGCGGAATTTTGGAAGATTATCGTAACAAGACACATAAAGCATTTGGGCAAGATAAGCTTGTAGGAATTTGGTATCTATGGGCTAATATAGAACTTAATGTTATTTTGGAGTGAGTGTTTTCGACAGTGCTGGTTTCTTCAATCTTTGGAACATTATTAGTTGCATCTTTCCTAACTCTTTATTTTAGTTTTATTTATGTGGCTTTGATAAAACATCCTGATCAAAAGTAATTTAGGGGAGGAAGGGACATATTTAGTTTAAAATTCCAGATCACAATCTGTCACCATGGGGAAGTCAAGGCAGGAACTCAAGCAAATAGTCACAAAATATATACAATCAAGAGTAGAGAGAAAGAAACTTATCCTTGCTGCTTGCTTCTACTTAGCTGTTTTTCTTCAGGACCCTCTGCCTGAAGAGGAAGGATGCCACCCACAGTGGCAACTAACAAGACAATCCCCCACAGACATACCCACAGAATAACCTAATATAGATTTCTGCATTTAGATGACCTCTTCCCAGGTGACTCTAGGTGGTATCAAGATGACAATCAAAACTACCCTGTACACCATTTCAAGCTCAAGATAAGGATTAAAGAATTAAATGATAGATTATTTACAAATGTTCTTGAAACTTGGCCACTTGGGTTTGTTCATGGTTCCTCTACTTACTGAATGAATGACTTTGAGCAAGCTTTCTCATTTGTAAAATGGGAATAAAAATAATTCCTGTTTCACAGAGGCATTTTTCAGGCTAGAATGAGAAAATGGTATACACAGACTATATATAACAGCAGCCTACAAGTAAGATTACCATCACTTCCATTATCATCATCATGATCTTCATCATCAATGATCATCCACAACAGCATTACCATCTCTGAAAGGGCTTTGACCATGTGTGGGCATTACATCAATGCCAATATATCATCAATCAACCCAAGTAAGGAATAGCAACAAAACCCACAGGATCAAACAATTTTAGGGACAACAGAGAAAGAAAAAAGAGATAAGAAAATGAGATGGGGGAAGGAAAGGGATGGGAAGAGGACAAAAGAAAGGCGAAGAGGCAGTGAGTGGTGAAGGTAGCAGAAGAAAAAAATTACATAGCAATGTGTGCATAGCAAACTGTGCCGACTGGAAATAAGGTCTGTGCAGCAAGATCAGGCAGGGATTACTGTAACATTAAGGGAAGCATCACTCAAAATGTGGGGTTTCCCACAGAGTACGATGTGGCTCTCACACAATTCCATTGGTTATGGCCAAGCTGCATTCCTAGGATGAAAACCAGCTCTTCACCTTAGGGCACTCCATGTGAAATGGTTATTCTTCCCACCACAAAATCTTTCCCAGGAAAAGGACATAGCTGAAGTGGGGTAAAGCAATAGGACATTCAGGGTAGTAGGACATTTGAAGGGAGCTAAGAATTTCTCATTTGTGAGATTGGCCTCTGCTTGTTGTTCCCACCGCAGCGCTGCCTAAGGGCTCTGTTGGTGAACAGAGAGCCAGAACTAAATATCCAAGTGTGCAGCTGACACGAGGGTCCAGATGCCTTGCTTCCTGGTCCCAGCTACACACCAAATTTACAAATTTACTTCCAAGTCCAATACTTTAACTCTTCTACTCCCCTCCCACTTCACCAGAAAGACCTTTATTCATTTCCTCATTTTGTGTGTTCCCTGGCTGCCATCTCAACCCTGACATTCAAATGTACATCCTCCCTGCAACATTTTTTCTAGTCTAATGTAAATTCCCAATAAACATTTTGGCAGTTTGAAGAATAGCTCGTGTATGTAAAGGACCATGTCGAGTGCCAAAAGACGTTCTACAACCTCTCAGGTCATGGATATTAATTATTCTTTCACGCCATTTAAAAGTTTGGTCTTTCCATAGAGTAAAGGATTACCAGCCTACAATCCACACTGCCAGAGAAACTAGTAAACAGGGAGGACCCTAAAAGAGACAAACTTTGTCCCCTGGAGAAGGGGAAAGAGTCACCATCCCCTGAGCAAATTGAGAGCATGGGAAGAGGGGGGAGGGAGCTACGAGAATGAGAAGGGAAGAAGAGGAAGGATGCAGAGGTCATGAGGGAGCAGAAAGGTTGAGTCAGGTGTAGATTAGGAGAAAGGACATATGATAGGTAGGGTTTTAGTTGGGGAGGTCATAGGGGAGGAAGGGAGGGAGAAGGGAACTGGGATTGTCATGTAATTCAATCTTGTTTCTAATTCAAAAAAATTTTTTTAAATTAAAAAAAAAGTTTGGTCTTTCATCTCACCTCTATCTTACTGCTTCAAGGAAGCAGGGAAGTAAAGTCTTGGAAAACTCTTGAGTGAGTTGACTTCAAGCCCTGTGTGTGAGAAAAAGCATCTTCACATACATTATAATCTGATCACCCACAAATCACCTCTTTAAACACAGCAAGTTCCTGGAGGAGCTTATGAACTCACTTAACAGAATCGGACTCAAGAGTCTTGTTATTAGCAAGATCAGGAGAATCACCACCCTGACAGCAACAAAAACCATCAAAACTAAATAGTAAACCATTTCTCTTTATAGCCACTGAGGATAGTGCAGACAGACAAAATCCCCAGTCAGGTCAGTTGATATCTCAAGAGGAACAAATTAAATACTTACCCTTGAGTACAACTCCAGCCACAGAAGGCATTTCTTGAGTGAGGGCAGATGGGTGGATACCACATCCATCTCTAGAAGAGCTGAATCTGAAGAAGTAGCAAACATGCTGGGAGCTGGAGAACTCTAGGAATAGGAGAAGTCAGCCAGGACCTAGGCTGTTTTGATAGGTTGTAGTCTGTTGAACCTCTCCACTCACCAGTTCTTCTTCATGGAATCACATTCCATAAGTGGAATAGCCAGAAAGCCTTAACAAGTTCTAGAAAGCAGAGGGAGAGCTGAAAGTCTTATGATGCTCAGGTACACAGAGAAAGGTTTCCTCCCACCCCAAGATGCTTAGACTAGAGATGAAATAAAATTATAACTACAGGCAACAGAGCCTCATCTTGCTCAGTGGCTGCTAAGATTGCCGAGCCCACCCCTAATAGCAGACACACTCTCTGGGGGAGTCATAATCTCCTCTATCTCAGTAGTAGTTACTTTTCTATTGCCCTGATAAAACACCATGACCAAGGCAAGTTATAGGAGGAAGTATTTATTTGAGCTTACAGTGCTAACTAGAAATGGCCTGAATCTGCCCCCAGTGATACACTTCCTCCCACAAAGCCTCGCCTCCTAAATCTCCCAAACAGCACAATCAATTGGGAACCAAGTGCTCAAATGTCTGAGACTGTGGGAGAAATCTCATTTAAACCACCACAGTCCCTAACTGGTCTTTTATGCAATCTGCAATTCAATGAAAATATTTGGGTATTTAGTTGGGCAGTGGTAGGGGAGGCCAGCCTTGTCTACAGAGTGAATTTCAGGACAGCCAGGTGTAACAATAAGTCTTTACTCCAAGTCAACCAAGCCCTGCTTCCACGTGGGCGCTTTCTATCAGGCCACCCCAAGTTCCGCCCACGGCCACATTAAGGTCCCAAGTAATACACTGAGACTTATATTAGGTACAAATGCTGCTTGACCAAAGACTAGGGCTTCTTATATGCTAGCTCAGTCTTAATTTTCATAAATCTATGTATTTTATAAGAATTAACTTATCGGATGCCAATGGAAGCGTCCTGTCTTCCCGGGCTCACATGGTGACTCTGCGCTTTCTCCTACCTTTCCCAGAATCCTCCTTGACTCCTAGTCCCACCTATCTTGTTTTCCTTTTGGCCAACAGTATTTTATTTATCAACCAATAAGACAATCATATACATAGAAGGACCTCCCCCATCAGCCAGGGCTATGCAGACAAACCTTGTCTCAAAAAACAAAACAAAACAACAAATAAACAAACAAAGCTGCTATTTGAAGAAGCAGGCAAATGTGACATAACCAAGAGAAATAAAAACATGTCAATAGGATCATAACAGTAGATGGTCAGAAAGGAACTTCTTTTAAATGCCATAAATAGTTTTCAATTTATTTACTTATTTTTGTGTGCAAATGTGTTGTCCAGTGTGGATAAGAGCTAGAGCATTTGGCATGTTCATAAGCCCTGCGGTTGTCAAAGAGGAAACATTGCAAACAACTGCCAGTTTCCAGTAAAGTTATAGTGTACCCTTCCTATAACTCAGCATTCACATTCTTACCATACTTGTAAGATGGAGTTGGAAGTACATGGAAGGGGTGGGTGGTAAAGGAATTGCTCTGTGGTTAAGAACATTTGCTACTCTTCCAGAAGACCCAGGTTCAGTTCCCAGCACCTACATCTAGTAGTTCTCAGCCACCTGTAACTCCAGCTTCAGGAGACTCAACATCCTTTTCTGGCCTCCACAGTTGCGCACACACACACACACACACACATACACGCACGCATGCACGCACGCACGCACGCAAATCATATGCCTTTATACAGACCTATATGCATACATATAAATTTTTTAAAAAGTCTTTGGAGCTCAAGAAGTCGCTCAGCAGTTAATGCTTGTATTACTCTTGCAGATGATCTGAGTTCAGTTCCCAGCAATTGCATCAGGTGGCTCACAACCACCTAGCACCAGCTCCAGGAAGATCTAATGCCTTTGGCCTCTTTTAATTATCCATATTATTGAAAAACTAAATCTTTTTTAATGAAAGAACACTTAAAGTACATTTGTTTATCATAGCCCCAAAGGAAAAAGTAATAATTTGAATGGCCAGGAATGAGAGACCTGAGAGCGCTACTCATTGCTTCCATGCTGCACTGTTTAGCAGAAAGGGTGACCTGCAATTGCTTAGGGCCATAGAAGGGTGTTTTGGAATTTTAATATATAGCAAAAAGGGAAGCCAAATGCACAAGAAAAGCTACTGTTTGATTTTGGTGTCATAATAGTTAAGAACACAACAGACTGATTGAGAGGTGGAAGAGCAAATGCCTATCACTGCTCACATCCTCTCCTGGCCTCCATAGTTAACCCTACATGTTGTGTGTATTAATTAGAGTGGAGAGGGAGATGAGTTTTATGTGATAAAAATATCCTGCATCTTGACTGGAGTGATGGTTTTATGGGTAAGTAATTGATTTAAAATATGCATGATTCCTAAGATGTGTGCATTTCACATAAATTATATCTCAGTAAGATGCCTGGTGGGGCATGATGAGCTCTAGAAGTCACACTCTCCTGGAACTCTCCCTGCCTCCTCTCAGGTTTTTCTCAGCATCATCCCTGGCTCTTCCTCTGGGACTGATACCACCTTTATGAATGGGGTATTTTGTTTCCCTTTGTAAGTATTTTAAAAAAATGGATTTCCTGCTTACTGCTACAAATATAAGTAGGCAGAAATATATAAAGAAAATTTAGTCACATGGTACATGGCTGTAATCCCAGCACTTGGGAACTGAGGCAGAAGGATTCCTGTGACTTCAAAGCCAGTCTAGGGAAAGAGCAAGACTTTGCCTCAAAATGTGAAAAGAAGGGAGATACGGAGGGAGTGAAAGAGGGAAGGTGGGAGGAAGGGACTGGGGATTTAGTCTCATCTGCTCTTCAGTGGTGTCCCTGTAAAGAGTCAACCAAACAGTTCCTCTGCCACAGAAAACTTCCTGTTATCCCACAGGGTTGGATCATGGACTGCATAAGACCACTCAGTATATTTGACTAGACCACAGAGCAAGGGCCAGCCCCATGACAAAACATGCAGATTTAGATCTATTGGTAGAGAAGCCCTCAGCCACCTGGGCAGGTAATAGCAACCGATGGTAACCTCTGGGGACATCTGACAAACATTCACAAATCTGCACCTGAGGACTGTCTTTACCCTTTCTATCCCAGACTTTTTCTTCTTCATTCTTTCTCTAACTCTCTGCTATGTGCACTTGCAGGGAATATTTTTCTCATATGATTTTTTGAATAATGACCTATATCTGCTATTCTAATTTTTCTCAGAGAGTTAAAATGACATGTCATATATCTCCTTTTAAAAATATAAAGTGGGATTTTTGCTATATGGCCTTTCTTTCATTTTTCATGTGTCCAAGTGATATTTGCTTTGCAATCTCACAAGAAGCTAACTGTTCCTTTTCCAAGCTGGCTCAAGAGCATGGATGTATATTTTGAATGGAGGTCAACTTCTAAGCTCTGCACTGCAGGAAACAAATTTGTAGACTTGCCTAACTTCATCTCTGAGTTCAATGCCTTCTGAAATGTCTGGGGAAAGTCAAAAGACTAGGAAACACAGTGCCTGGAGGTGGGAAAATTATTCTGTGTCTTCCGAGGATGAACTGCAGATGTATTCAGATGACTGAACCATATAACTTGGAAATTATAACTGCTTGTTCATTTCAAACATGATCTACCTGTCTAGGAACCTACATGCCTACATGCATGTACATGCTTGTGTGCAAGCACTCTCTCTCTCTCTCTCTCTCTCTCTCTCTCTCTCTCTCTCTCTCTCTCTCTCTTCCTATTTCTCTCTCTCCAGAACCTTCCTAAGTAAACAGCTGAATATGACTTGCAACAAATTGTTTCTTGTAAAACAAAACTGTCTCTACCAATGTCAGCTTGCAGCTTCTGGAGAGAATTAATTGCCCCTGGCAGCCACATTTTCCACCAACCCAAGGCTGTCCCACACTGGTGTCCTCTGTCACCAGTCAGGAAATGAGGAGATTTAAGAATGAGGTGACTGCAATTTGAGCAGCATATTGGCTTCTGGAATGTTCTTTTTATCTCCCTGGCAAATTTCCTGGAAGAACATCCCCCTGGCTGCCCCCAGCACAGTTGCCATTGCTTCAGCGTGGTATGTGTGGGGGAATCCAAGAGCAAGACAGGGTGGCCTGGAGACCTGCCCGAGGTTCATTACCAGAGAGGCTAGTCTGCTTGATCTCAACCAAATTAAGGCTCAGGAAGTGTCCATTTGGCAGTAAGTCTACATTTTCTGTGTCATTGACCCTCATTCCTCTCAAAGGCCCATAGTGGTAAAGGCTTAGCATCTAAATTCATAAACATGGCACATAAATTAATCATGATTCAGGTTCTGAGGTGTTTTTTTTCTCATGGTAAAAAGGTCATTGTAAATGCCATGACACAGCCCGTCTTCCTATAATGAACAGCTGCTTTCCCGAGAACAGCCATGCTAACCAACTCACCCTGTAATAATGCCTATCATTTATCAGCAAAGGCCTCTCACAATTTCTTCATTGACTCCTCATCAACCTTAGGACCTAAGTACTATTACTATCTTCATTTTATAAACAAAGAAACTGAGGCTGAGACCTTAACTGCCCTTCCCTTTTCACAATTTTTGTTTTTTACTACTCTTTATGGAACCTGGACTCAAAGTCTAACTTAAAGAAATCCAATTCCTAGTGATTTCTCTTAATCACTACTCTTGACTGTGCCCTTCTGGCCTCAGAACCCAGAGTGTGAGATTAGAGATGCTTACTTTGTGTATTAGGGTCTCTCTCTACTCCTTACCCCTCCATGTGTGTGTATTGTGTGTGTGTGTGTGTGTGTGTGTGTGTGTGTGTGTGTGTGAGAGAGAGAGAGAGAGAGAGAGAGAGAGAGAGAGAGAGAGAGAGAGAGAGTTTGTGGGGATATTTGTGTAAGTGAGTGCTGTCATGCATGTGCTACAGGATATGTGTGATTTTCTGCCTTCTTCAAAATAGGCTCTTTTGGTTGTTTTGCCCTGTGGGTTTCAGGCTTGCTGGCTCAAATCTTCTGGGGATTCTTCTATGTTTCCCTCCTATCTCCACAGAGGAGTGTTGTGGATATAGACTATATTACCACATCTAATTTTCCTGGCTTCTGGGGATTCAAACTCCTGTTTTCAATTCTTTCCCAGCAAGCCCTTGAGCCACTTCCTCGGCCCAGATCAGCAAGTGTCAGGTGTAAAATGTTAGCACCTTTACTTCTCGTTCTTAGTGCCAAATAAAAAGAATTGCACAGTTTCTATATTACACTGGCCAACAAAGGGCAAGTCCTACTGAGAAGCAAAGGCAGGAGCTATGCCCCTCTGCTGTGTGACAGCAAAGTTTCTCATTCAGTGATGCCAGTTCCACAGTGACTAAGGAAACCCCCTCCCCGATCCCATGGTTAGAATGTTACCCTAATTGCTTCCTGCCACTCTAGCTTACATTATGAAAACCCACACTGATGGAAATACCTGTAAACACAGCCACGTTCTTAGCTGTACATAAGACAGATGTTGTTAGGCAGCTTTTTTGGGGGTGCTGGCAGGTCTCCATTCTAAGTCCCACAGTTTGTAGAATACACCATTGATTTCCTTGTATTGATTCTTTACTTAATTGTTTCCAACCAGCAGAGAACTGGGGAAATGATGTCCGAAGAAATAGCTACAGGCCCACAGCCTTATCGTTTTGCTTCTTTCTCAGCCAGAGTAGTTGGAGGGACATTCTGTGTTTTCACAGAGCTCAGCTGTGAAAATGACAAATAGTGATTCTCACTCCAAATCTAAGTAACCAGTAAAGGGAAGTATATTAGTGAGCTCTCTAAAGGAACAGAAATGACAGAATGAGTATTTGTTGTAAAGGTTTATTAGGGTTGCCTTATACTATAAGGTCCCAGTAATCAAACAATGGCTGTCTCACACATAAAAGGCTAAGAATTCGGGAGTTTCTCAGTCCATGTTGCTGGATGTTCCTTAAGTCCCCATCTGGCACTGAAGGCCTATAGGATTCCTTGGAGGACTGTTGATCTTCAGTCCATTTTGGAAGCCTGAAGAAGCTGGTTCTCATATCAGGAGAAGAAAGGAACATCAACAGGATAGATGAACTTGCCAGCAAGAGTGAAGGCAAACAGGCAAAGTTTTCTTTTTCCTGTCCTTTTATTTGTAGTGTCGCCAGAAGGTGACACCAATATTTATGATGGATCTTCCCATTTCAAATAATCTGACCAGAAAGTCCCTCACAAGAGTTCCAATAGATTGACTGTATCTTAATTAAATCCAGATCTAGTAAAGATAACAACAAAGATTAGCCATCACAGCTACTTGTGTTAGCTTTCTGATACTGTGACAAAACTACTATAAAACTCAACTTTAAGAAGGAGAGATGTATTTGCTTCAGGATTACAGAGCTCTTAGCCTCTGACCCTTGACTCCATCAGTGTAGGCTTGCAGGAAGCAGAACGTCATGGCAGGGGTGACATGGGAGCTAGAAACAAAATTTATACCTCAAGGACATGTCTCCAGTGACCTACTTCCTCCTACCCAGCAGTTTTCACTACCTCAAAATGTCCATTCAACTATAAATTCATCAGCAAATACCACTGCATGTCAAGCTCTTCACACACAAACCTTTGGGGGAAATTTCCTATCCAAATATGACTCTATTCATGTTCCTGGGAATGTAGGTTGTCTGGGAATCTGCTTGGCTCATGGGCTAGGTTAGAATCTAATTTGCAGATTGTTTTTGTCTTCTCTACATTTCTTCATGGTTCAGGTTCAATGAGTAATTACTACTTAGTATATATGCATGGTTAAAGGCAATAGTTGAAAATGCCTGACAAAAGTCTCTTGTGACCTTCGGGTTGTGTAAAGACTTGGTGTTTTGTCACTTTACTTCTTTCTTTATTTCCTGCTCAAAACAAGTCACATTGTCAAGCCCAAATGAAGGAGTGTAGAGATTCCTCACAATTGTAATCAGCACCAGAAAATATTGTCAGAAGTTATGGCTATCTAATACTTCATTCCAAGGAATAAAAAGTTGGAAACAATATCAAATATACCACAACAATTATTTCTCATGCTACATTACACATTGCTCTTTATAGGACCCATCTTATTTTATTGCTATTGTGTTTAAACATGTGACTTTTCTAGTAGACTGGCAAGGTTTCTATCCTCAGGCCTGGCGATGACATCACTGCTTGTCATATCAGCAGATGCCCAATAAATACTCTCTCAATGAATGCATGAATGAATACTCAGGTATTGTGGCTGTATGGTCAATAAATGCTTTAATCCTTGGCCCAGGTGTGGAGACACATTTCTGGATTAATAGCACTTGAGGGGCTGAAGCAAGAGGATTGTGAATGTGAAGCCATCCTGGGCTGCAAAGAAAAATCCTGTCTCAAAAAAACTAAAACAAGCAACAAACAAATAAATAAAATTCTTTAATTAACAAGACATCTTCTATAGGAAAATCAATACATCAACAGAATAAAAAGTCATCATGGAAGGGAGAGCCTCATCTTGAAATTCAGAACATTTTAGCCGCACACTCAGGATAAAGATATTAAGAGCTGTGTGCCAGGGACAAGGATAAGTAAGTAAGACAGATGCAATTAATCTCCCCACAAGCTAGTGAATAAGAGAGAGAAGCAGGAAATTACCACTCTGAGTGATGAGCAGTGTGATTATGGAAGTGCAGGTCACCCAAGCAATCCTGAGAGATCAGCAAAGGTTTGCTGTCCAGAGACTTAACTAAGACTTAGTAGTCAGTAGTGGGAAAGAAGCAGGTGGAAAGAGCAGCAACATTCAAAGAAGGGGAAATCATTTGTAGGCAAGGGCAAAACTGGGCGTTAGGTGTAATTAACTGGGCAGAGGGTCATGTGATGGCATTTGCTAAGAAATACAGAAAGAAAGTATATTTTGGATGGAGAGCATTGTGGGGTATGGATAGCAGTTTATTTCTGGATGTTGACAGATTGGCACTATCTCCTGAAAATGATATCCAAATGGCAGTTAGATCTGAGAGTCTAGATTTCAGGAGAGATATGAGCTGAGTTATAAATTTGTTATTCAACCATATGTACGTATATGGTACAGTAAAAGAAATATAGTTTTTGCCCCAGTTCCCAGAACACAGCTTCGAGAGTCTTGGGGTTTCTTGAGTAATAAAAACTTTATTATGCTACTTATGCAACTCATGGTAGCTTCTAGGTAGTTTTAGGGTAGGGGCTGCTCACCGTAAAAACTAACCACATCAACAGAGGGCCTGAACTTGGACCCAGATAGCTAAGCTTCCAGAGAGAAGAGGGGCAGGAGATGGAGTTCAGCCACATAGCAAATGACTTAACAAATGGTGTGTATATAACGACACCCCTAAAAAGACTGTATTTGAGGGCTCAGAGCTTATTGATTAGTGGATGTATGAAGTATTGGGAAAGTGATGTGCCTGGATTCCATGAAGAAAAGGTTTTGTTGACTTGACAGAAATCTAGACTTATCCGGGGAAGAAGGAATCACAATTAAGGAAATTGTGCATCTATGACCTTGACCTGTAGGCAAGTGATTATGTAATTCAAGGGCATTTTCTTCATTAGTGATTGAAATGGGAGGACCCAGCTCAATAGCTGTAGAGCTTTCCCTGGACAGGTCGTCCTAACAAGTAGCTGAGCATGAACCCAAGGAGCAAGCCAGCAAGTAAGCACCAGGCCCCCTTATGTACAAGTAAGTATGTGTTCTCTGTTTCAGGCCCTTCCTTCAGATTCCTGTCTTGAGTTCCTACATTGGCTTCCCATGATGATGGACTATAAGCAAACAAACAAACATAATGAACCCAAAACAACAATAGCAATTTTTGTGCTTTCCCTGTGTGCCTATTTGGCTGCTCTTCGGGTGTATAATATCTGTGATAATTAACCTGTGGTCATGAATAATACAGCCCTTTCAGAGACTTCTGAGAGCCTGACAAACTATTGACTCCAAGGAGACTATGGGACCTTCTTAATTTGTAACCAGTTTTCAGTCATATAGGTTCCCCCTGGGACTTGGCACTGGTACCTGAGCAGGACAATCTTGTGAAGTCTCTGCCCTTAACCTGTTTGGTTATCAGCATCCAGGTTTTAACTTTTTTAAGCAAGAGGCAGAGATGACAGGGCAAATTGCCATGAGTAATTTGAGGACTATGGCTGCTCACTGCTTAGCAAAGAGGATGGACATTCTCTGATGGGTCTGACTTAATTCAAATGCCTGTAAGTGGACCAATCATCTACAGTGGGGATAAGAGTGGAGGTGGTACTCTTTCAACATGGACCCACCAGCAGCAACTGGACTGACTCTCAATGAGTAGACTTTTTCCCATAACCTTTTGGTGGTCTTTTGACTATGGTGGTCAGTTCTTGGAGAGGTATAGTTTAAAAGTGGAGACTGGGCAACTGTCTGTAGGCCAGTTGAGCCTACAAAGAAACAAAAAAGAAATGCAAAGGTTCTTTTCTCCAAGGTAGCCCGATGTTGCTTCAGTGGAATCCATTGGTGCCAGGCTTCTTCCAAATCGGTTAAAATGGAAGCCTCTATAACCATGCTCTCAAGTGACATGAAAGCAATTATTTCTCTTGTATATCTCTGGTTTTCCCAGCTTTCTTGGTATCATGCATCTGTGCCAAAGAGTCTGTATTAGTTACTTTTCTTGTTGCTAAGATGAAATACCTTATTAAAGCAGCTTAAGGAAGAAAGGATTTATTTTAGCTCATGGTTTGAAGGTACTGTCTATTATTGTGGGGAAGGCAGGGCACCAGGGGTGTATGACAGCTAGTCTCATTTTATATGCAGTCAGGAAATGACAGACACATTCAGAGTTAGGTCTTTCATTTTCAATTAAACCTTTCATGAAACACCCCTATGAATACATCTAGAGTTTTGTCTGTAAATCTTATTGAGTTCACAGTGAAAATTACCCATCACAGACATTCAGGTCATTTTCCAAAGCAGACATTGACCAAAATATCTCTCTCCCTGACAGGGTTCTCTGTGTAGACCATCCATTAACCCCTAGCCATTCCCAGGCACACTTCATGGAGTATCTTCCAGTATGCTCATTTCTATACATCAGTGAGCATTTTTTTACTTTGTGCAGGATGAAGCCAACATGCAGGGAGATGTGGCTGTGAGAACTAAACAGAATCCTGAAGCTACTGGAGTGTTTGCCTCCAGTTTTCCCAAGATACAGCTGTGGTCCTTTCCTTTGCCATAACTTGATACTTGGTCTTGTGTTCTGGGTCTAATGCATTCTCCCTTTGCCTTAGTGACTTTGGGAAGGGTGTCTATCCCTTGCTACAGAAATAATTGAGCATAACACCTTAAAAAAACTCTGCAATTCTAAACAAAGGCCAGAGGACTAATGAATACTTGTTGATTGCCTTTTCAACACTTATTTACTTGATCTTGCTGAGAGATACCATCCTGTGAAAGTATTGACTGCCATAGACTCCAACCAGGAGATATAACCAGAGGCAATTCACATTTACAGTACTTGTGAAATTCAAGTCTAGTGACCAGCAGGGAAGTAGAAAGTGAAAACAAATGAAGGGGCCCTCTTTTGGGAGGGGGAAAGACAGACACAGTGATCACTTTACCCTCAGATGACACATGTCAAATTCTGGCATTCAAAAGAAGCATGGGGAATAGTATTCTGGATCAAGATGCAGAATACTTGGCTTTTCACCCTGGGTGCAATAATTTTGGAATTACTATGGAACTTTCTTAAGCTTTGTGTTTTCTTTCTATAAACAAAGAAGTAAGGGGAGAAAATTACTAACTACTTTTGAAATGAAAAAAATCCTCCCTTCTATTATTCCTTCCCAATGTTCACAACCTCCTATATTCCACAGAAAACCTAACCATCTAGGTAATGGTTTTATACAATGGGGACTCTGTGAGGTGTCTGGGAGCTAAGGCCTTGCTGTTGTAAATGGGATTGGTACCCTTATAAAAGAAATCCTAGAATAGGGCTGGAGATGTAACTCAGTTGGTAGAGTGCTTGCCCAGAATGCACAAAATCCTTGGCTCTATACTAGGTGTTGCATAAATCATGTGTAGTGTTGTACATCTGTGATTCTAGCACCTTCTATGTAGAGGCAGGAGGATAAAAGAAATTCAAGGTCAATCTCTGCTACATAGTGAGTTTGAGACCACTCTATTTATAAATAAATAAATTCCAGAAGCTGCCATGTCCTCCCACTATGTGATAACACCAATACCTTGAACTTAAACTGTTAAGCCTACCAAACAATTAATACTAATTTTGTTCTATACGAATTATCTAGTTTAAACCATTTTTGCTAAAATAGTACAAATGGATCAACATGAAGAAATCATCACCAGCTCCAATGTTTTGCAAAACTGTAGGTAGCAGATATCAACAGAGATCTGTGCTCAAGAATGGCAGAGCAGGTGATCATTCATGTCCTTTCGTGAATGGAGCTTTGGGTCTTGGTAGTGTTGACTGGAGACTGTAAGAAGATGGTAGGGAGTAGAATCTAGGCTTCCAAACCAATTTGGCAGAGTGGCATGCTTGCAGGAACAGAGAACTGCACTGGGTTGAAACAAAGACCAAATGTAGAGCAAACATCTGTGCCTGCTTAGTATGTGATAATGCCGGCCTGGGGAACCCAGACCTGGTAAGAGAAACACAACACCAGAAATCATATTGTCTTGTGCAATCTCATTCTCATAAAATGCATCAGAAACCAACAAATAAAACACCAGCACCAAACACCATGCTTGCAGTCTCAATATGACCCATGGATTTGTCATGGTAGGGTATATGTGTTGAATTTTGATTCCATATCACTTAACAGCTTTCATACCGCTCCACTACAGCTACCAATGTCCTTATTAGGGGCCCTGTATAGTATCAGGACCAACATACCACAGCAGTGTGATTTGTAGAAAATTAAAAGTATTTACCACAGGAGAGAACAGCAGAGAGCACATACTAGCCCTGTTTACTGTAGTTTAGGGAGTATGAGAACCTGGGCTCCCATAGATTCATGACACCTGCACCTATATTGTCCTGCAACTCAAGGGTCTGGCCTCTAGCTAGAAGCTCTGCCTCTTATCCCAGATTCATTCGCCAGCACTAGGCCAGGTGGTTTCTGAAGGAGCATATACCCAGAACTCCTGTGCAAATCCTGGAGCACCATGGCCTTTGCTACCCATGAAAGGGTGTGTATAAACCTACATGGCAGTCTATCTCACTTAATAAGGAAGTAAGGTTTAATCAGATTAGTTAATTTTATATTGAATAATCCTGTTATTTTCAGTAATTTTGTAAGAAGCATGAGTCATTTGGAAAGGCAGTCTCTCTCGGGTTTCTGCTCATTACAATACATATTAGGGAGTGAACATGAGTCACCGAAGACCTTAGCCCTCCAAATCTAAACACTGAGCCTCCTACAAATGAAGCTCTGTGTCTCAGTGGACACGTTCATTCCCAGTCACTGGTTTTTTCACTCTCTATGCTGAACATGACTCTATTCCCTCGCTGTTCCAAGGTCAGAAGACACAAAGGAGCCAGCAATCATGAACCAAAGTCTCCCTTCTAAAGTGGTGAAGAGTGCAGGCAGTGCAGAACCCGTGGTCATTCACCTGTATTTAATTCTGTTGGCTCTTTATGTAGTTTAACACTTACTTTCAATTCATCCCTGTTTGTTTGCTGGTAAGAACACAAACTTCAGATATTTGAATAGTTAAGAAGGGAAAGATCTTCCAGCCATCATCTTTGATAAACCCCTTACTACCAGACACGTATTTCAAGCTCTGTCTGGTGGAAGGAGAGCCAGGATTTTTGCTTCCAAAGTCCCTGGTGTTAGGACCTATCACCTCTAATTATGTATGTTTATTGACTCTCCACGGGCTTCGTTTCTACTTGATCCTTCCCTGGTTTGAAATTGGCAGTGGTACAGTTTTAGTTGGGAGAAGAAGGGGACACATAGAAGGGGACAACAGAGAGCAGAGCACATGGAGACGAATCCCATGGAAACTTACCTCTGATTCCTAATGTGGCTTGCTCCCACCCTTCTGTAGTCAGGTAATAACTGAGAACAATCAGTGGACAGTCCAAGCAGTAATTCCAGTGTCACACACTCTACCTGACTGAGGACTGACAACCATCAGTTAAGGTAGTTTAGGAGACCCTAACATCAGCAACACTGCTTAGAAAGCACACGGAAGCATACCTCATGTGAGAGCAACAGGAAGAAGCTGGCACTGTCCCCTGTGGTCACTGTCTTGGGAATCAGTGAGACATGCCGTCCCAACCCTGTTTGGTACATGGATTCCTTAGTGGGTAGAATGCAACTTTTGGACCCCCTGAATGTGTATACATAATTTGATATAAAAGTCAGGAATTCCAGAAGCCCCTTTAACGCCATCCATAGATCCCAAGGTAGACTGTTTATAACAAAAATAAATAAACACAGCCTGCATACCCACCTCTTTCCCAGCCTCTTTTAGCAGCTGGGATGAAATCAGGTCCCCAGAATTACATGTGCTCTTGGGAATAAACCTATTCATGTGTCACCCTCACCTGCACCTGCCTTCATGCCTTTAGGTCAGTGCTAATCTGCTATGCCTCTTCATCTTTTCTTTGCCATTGCAGGCTGCAGGGGCTCCCACTACCTTACCTTATGTCCAGGCTACAATCAGCACACAGCTCGGAGGTAGCCAGGAAAATCCATGCTGCTCACCCTACTATTCCAAGCATATTTCCATGCATTATTTTTCGAGAAGCACTCACCATAACTTAACAGCAATTAGATTTTCCTTGCTGACCTCTTTAGGCATCAAGGTAGGAATTCCTATGCTTCCCTGGCTGCCTTATTCCAGGACATGGGAACAAATGCTGATTGCAGACAAGGCACTCCATAATCATGTTTTTGAGTGGTGTCTGATGAATAAAAAGTTAGCATCACATTAATTCTATGGAGCCAGGCTTTTGCTGGTTTTACATCACTGCAGCTTTGCAATAAGTAACTTAGTGAGGGAAATGCTGTGACTTTCATTTTCTAAACCAAGAGGCTGGGATTTAGAAGGGGTCCTGAAGGGAGGAGAGTCTGGGTGGTGGGGACAAAAGTCAAACCCAGCTTGAGAGTCGGCCTCAAGTACTCTCAGCTTGAGAGTACTGAGCATTTGCTGTGACTTAAAGTCATTACTCAACATGTCCTCTATCACAGGCTACTCTGTGCCACAGGTGGACTTTCCTGATCTTTGTTTTCATTCTTTTCCTGAACTGTGTTTTCAGGTTTTCTAACACATTAGAAGATAAACTAATCTGCTTCACACATATCACACACACACACACACACACACACACACACACACGCACACGCACACGCACACGCACACACCTATTCACGCACTCATGCATGCATGCACACACACACACCCCACACACTCATACACATGCTTGCACACATACACAGGCACACGCATGGGAACATAATTGCTTCTTATAGCAAAATTGTAATAAGATTTGAAACATTGGACCTTGAAATATTTGATTAGAACAAATGTCCCCAGGAAACTGTGGCTTTGCTCATTTTCCGCCACCCCCGCATAAATAATATTCAGCTGATGGAAATTTGGGTTGGAGAAAGCCAGTGACTGCAATTGAGCATTCCAGGCATGTCCATGGAATCGAAGCTGAGGAGCCTGCTCCACTCTCAGAGTGATGCATTGCACCTGCAAGCCTGCAATAGCGCATTCATTTCTCATTCACCAGCAGAATGGGGTGCTTTTGGAAAGAATGGCAACTGGGGACTGACCAAACAGCAAGCAAGCTGTCAACCTGAAAGGATACGATCACCTTCTAAATAGAGTTCTCATTGCCTCCCACGCTGTGGTTGAAATGCTGCTGCTGGGGGGCAGAGTTGTGGGTGGCTAAACCACCGGGCAGAAAAAAATAATTGGTGTAAAAGTCTGCATTAACTTCCACATTCCTACAAACTCCAGCCAATTGTGTGGCCGGTAGAACCAGCCCTTACTTATCTGTAGTAGGGAGACTATTGAAAGTGTTCATGTAGAGCTTCAAAATGCACACATGAAGATATTAAAGCATCTGATAAAGTCCACTCAGTGGGTGTGGGCATGGCAGGAATTAGGAAAGAAAGGAAAAGAAAGAAATGAGAAGCCCTCTCCTCCTGGGGCTGGACTTCAGGCAAAGTGGGTGTGCTTTTCTAAGAAGAGGAATGGCAGATCATTATCAGCAGGAGTCAGCTAGAGCTGGGGTGGCTTCTGAGCCACTCAGGAGGACTAGAGATCTGGAGGTGACTTTGCCAAGCACCTACCCTGCCCAGTCTGATCACACAGGCCTGGGGGACTTCAGAAGCCACAGTGTCCCCCACTGAGGCTAGGATAGTTGGACCAGAATCATCCAATCATCCAGGGTGATCTGGTTTTCAAGCTGATTCTCTGGGGATGGTGACATTAGAACATTAAAGGACAAAGCCCAGGAATGTGGGTCTGAGCCCTACCCTGGTGACTGAGACTCTAGACAACTACACCTGCAGTTGGGATCAAGGAGTTCAACTTGGTTTAATTCTTCATTGGTTTTTCCAGGCATCGTGTTAGTTTAAAACCATCTACTTGGGGATGAGGGAATTTGTTAAGGATGTGGGAATTGAGAATTGGGAGAATCAAGTCTAAAGTTGTCACTGAGGAGTCGTAGCAACCTTGGATAAGTTATTTAGCTCTTTAAGCCTCAGTCCTCTCATGCCAGGTGAGGTGTAACATCCACCCCTAGGTGCTGTTGAAGGGACTGAACATGACAGGGCTATAGATTGTTCAGTAGAGTGATTGGCATAGGACAAAATAATGTCAGGCGGGCAATAGTGCTGACACTGAGGCCCAGAGATGGGAGAATGGGGCACTGACAGAGCCTGGCCAGAGTCCTGGTCTTTGGGGCCTGAGAACTTGCCAACATGAGATAAGAAAGGGGGCACAGAAGTTAACCTGAGGGTGTTAGGGACAAAACACCCTGGCTCCAGACCACTATAACACATAGCCCTACCATCAAATCCAGCCTGCCATCTATTTGTAAATAAAATCTCACCAGCTCCCAGCTACAACCTTTTGTTTACATGTTGTGTACGGCTACTTATAAATAAGAGTGGCAACGATGGGTATTTGTGACACAGACCATCTGGCCTACAGACTCTCAAATATTTGCTAACTTGTTCTTTTCAGAACAAGTTGGCCGATTTCTACCCTAGGGAGCTGTGAAGGTATTTCGTTTTATCCAGAAAGGACGATCAAGAGAAGAAACTGAATAAATAGGAAGACAGAGACACTGGCTGTGTTGTCATTGTGGCCAACACACACACACACACACACACACACACACACACACACACACACACACACGCTTACACAATACCTGCTCTGGTTTGATCAAGTGCCCACCAAAGACCCTGGTCCCCCAGGGCAGAGGGAGTGGAAGTTGCTGGAACTTTTAATGATTTTTGTGGAAGATCCCTGGGTTCCTGGGAATGCCCCTTTGAAGTAGATTCAGAGGCACCAGCCTGTCCATCCTCACTTTGCTTCCTGGCTTATGAAGCAAATGGTGTGCTCTGCTACAGCTCTGGTCATGAGGAACAAAGCAATATGTTGTCTGATCCACAAGTCAAAATGAACCTTTTCTCTTCAGAAATTGATTGTCTTAGGAATTATAGAACAGGAACCCAAAGATAACTAACATGATACCTTTCATCACAATCCCACATGCCAAGGAGGTGACAAGTATTTGCCTGGACAGGGGGACAAAAGCTCTCCCAGACCCCATCCTGGTCTGTCACTCACACCAGCAGTGACCTTGGGAAGTCATTTCATTTTTCTAGGTTTTTGTGAAGAGGGGAGCTTGGATTGATTTGGGGCATTTTCAAATGCCATACACACCACAAGCTCATGCCTGCAATGCAAACCTATTGATCTTTATGTGTCTGTTAGAGATGTAAGGAAGGAGAGAGGGAAGGATTGATAGGATTCCTGGATATCCATGTAGCCACTTTACCATTTTGTTTCAGACTAATCCCTTAAGGGTGTTGTTCTTAATATCTACACAGCCTTGCACATAGGCAAACGGGAAGTATTGCCTGTTATTATGAACCGACTTTTGACCCCTCTCCCCAGTTCCCATGCCGAAGCCTGTATCAGTTACTTTGCTATTGCTACAACAAATACCGTAACCAGAGCAATGTACGGAAGAAAGAGTGTAATTTGGCTTACAATTTCAGAGTGACAAGAGTTCATCATGGTCAGTGGGAGAGTATGAAGCATGGCAGCAAGTGGCAGGCATGGCAGGAGGCATAACAACAGAAGCAGGAAGCTGAGTCATCACATCTAATGGCAACCATAAAGCAGAGAGAATAAACTGAGGGTAGTGCAAGGCTATAAGCTCTTAAAGCCCGCCACAGCGCCATACTTTCACAAGGCCAAAGGTTCCATAACACTCCCCCACAGAGTACCACCAACGGGGGTGGGGGGCAGCTCTTCAAACACAAAAGCCTATAAGGGACATTTCTCATTCAATCCATCACAGAGCCCTAACCTCTGATGTGATATTTTAATGTAAGGCCTTTATAAACATGACTAAGGTTAAATAAGGTTTTAACAGCCATGCTATTCTCTGATGAAACTGGCACCCTTACAAGAAGGGGAAGGAAACACTGCAAAACATTTCTCCTCCTCCACCACACCTGTCATGTGAGCACGCCATATGAACACATCCGTCTCCCAGCCAGGAGGAGAGGCTCCTCAGTATGTGAGCATGCTGGCCCCTTGATCCCAGTCCTATACTTGCAAGAATGATACAAAAGTGAAATTCTGTTGTTTAATCCCTTCAGCCCCTGCCTTTGCTTTGGCAGCCCACGCCCAAAGATAAAGTTCGATTCCAGATTGGATGACTTTGTGAGAAATGACATCCTTAGTTCAAATGGCTTCTTCTGCAAATGCTGACTGGAAGGGAGTGGTGGCAGGTGCCAAATACTGCTGTGGTCAACTCTGTCCTCTTTGAGTTTCATCTCAACTTTTTTTTCCTTTGCCTGTAGGTTGATTGTTCCTACAACATCTAGGGGTGTGGTCTCAAAACCAGGTAGTCATCATTCCCATGTCAGGTACATGGTATTATGAAAATCTAGTATATCTTTGGTCAAAATCTTCTTCCAGTTGTATGACTCTCATCATGTTACCAAACCATATGATGGACAGTTGCATTATCTATACAATGCTAATAGTATCAGCCTTTACCAGGTCACTGTGAAGATTAAAGATGATAGAACATATTGGAGTCTTACTCATAATGCCACCCAATATGCATTTGTAGTGAATGGGGAGGTGGCTGTATTGCTTATCGTTGTTCTTACTACAAAGCACCCTGAAATTTAGCATCTTGAGACATTACTTATTCATTAATTCATATTTTGTTTGGGGTAAGGATCTCTATTTTAGTTGGGTTGGCTGCCTGGTTCTAAGGCTTCTTACAGTATTATAATGCACACGCTGATCTGGGTGGCAGCCTTATGTGAAGCCTTGGATGAGAGAGGGGATCTGCTCATGCAAGTGGCTGTTAGTGGAATTCAGTTTGTTGCTGCTGAAGTATGGAGGGTCTCATTTTCCCAGTATCTTTTTAAATTTATTACTCTGTTGGCTTGTTCACAGAGATGCTCAAAACATGGCAGCTGGCTACCCATAGAGCAAAAAAGAGAACAAAGAGGGAGAGGAAGGGAGAGGGAAGAGGGGGAGAGGTGAGCTATGCTCTTTTGTAACTCAATCTTGAAGCAGATATCCTATCACCTTAAACCAGTTTGTATTAAAAAAAAATAAGTTGAGCCCTTCAATCAGGGGAATTGCCATTACCAAGGCCATTGTCCTGGGAAGGAGGACCAGGAGATAAGGATCACTGGAGGCAGCCTAACAGGCTGCTGACCATGACAAAGAATGAAAGAGGGCAATGACACCCAAGGGAATGAGAACACTGTCCTCATCATCCGTGGATTCTTCTCTTGCACATTTCCCTACTTGCTCAAATCTATTACTGCAGGATCAATACTCATGGCACTTTTACAGCCATTATAAGAGTAGCAGGGTTGTCCGGTATGCATATACCTAGCTGAGGTGAGACAATCAGATGACACTTAGACTATTTGCTCAGCTCCTCTGCCATGAACATGTCACTGCAGCTCTCAAACTGTGAACATGTCCCTTTTGCAGGCTATTAGTGCAACATTTTTCTCATTTGTGTACTTTTTGTTGGTGATGTCCCTGTTCCAAATGGCCCTTGAGCATACCGGAGAGCTGCCTAATGGTGGAAAGCGAAGAAGGCTGTGATGTGGGTTGGAAAGTCTTCATTTAGACATGACTCATAGAGCTGTTGGTTTTAAGTTCTATGGTAATGAGTCCATAATGCATATAAATTAAGGTGTCTTCAGACAGACACGATTCTGACCTAAGTTCTGTTCATAAAAGTGTTTGCATGAGAATCTCTGAGGAACCTGTGTGTTTCTTCTGGGAAGAATGGGTTAGCATTGGCTAATTCACTGTTACAGTCACATTCTAGCACATAACTGCCATGAATAATAATGACTAATCTTAGACTTAAAACTCAACTTTACAACTTGACCAACTCTGCTATCCTTAAAAGCTTCTTAGTCTCTGTGTTTTCTTGTTTTTCAGGAAAACAGAGTTCATCTCACATGGATTGTTCTACTTCTTGAACTTTCTTTTCTGTTCTGGGACCATGGTGGGTACAGAGTAGGCATACATGAGCTCCGCATTAAGTAATACAAAGAACCCCTGAGTCTATCTGATGAGACATCCACAGCTGGAGAACTGGGAACTTCTGTTCCTAGTTTTTGGGTTTGATGTCATCCTTATCAATGTATGAAGCATTATATATTAAAAAAGAACCTTGCTTTAAAATCTCTATCAGGATGTTAAATGGATAATTCTGTCAGACGGTTGACTCACTTCCACTAGGATCTCAGAGAACAATAGGCAGATGGAAATGTACCCAAGACACAGCAGCTGTGGTATTTTCTCCGTGTCACCAGGCAGTTGGCCAGAAATGGACTTGGCTGTAGTGTTTAACAGCACCAGTCATCCAAATAAGTTGCCTGTGTTGTTTCAGAGATGATTTCAAATGTAGAAATGCCAAGTCATCACCACAAGAGCCACAGTGCAACATCCTGACAACCTCTCAACTTGCAATGTGACCTTGAACTGCTTCCTAAGCCCAGACAGAAAGGATTTGAGCATTCCAATATAGACAGCTTTGGGGAGAGGACACAAGTGGACCTCAATGACTGCCACTGCTATCCCCCTCTGAGGGAGACAGAAAGTTATTCGAAAGAATGTGTAAGATATCCTAGTCTCTCTATTGCTCTTTCTGGGTTGAATCCAGGGCTTTGCACATGCTTGGCAAGCACACTACACTGAGATACAACTCCAGTTTTAGCCATGCTTCCAGTCTTCTAGTGGTCTGTGTGTGTGTGTGTGTGTGTGTGTGTGTGTGTGTGTGTGTGTGTGTTTTGTACCCAAGTGCATACATGCACCCTCATACACTTTTGTAGGCCAGAAGACAACTTGAGAGAGGTAGCTCTTTTCTTCCACCATTTGGCTTTCAGGCATCAAACTCAAGTCTTCAAGCTTGGCAGCAAGTGTCCTTACCTATTGAGCCATCTTGCTAGCCTCCCACTTTCTTTTGTTGAATCAGAGTCTCTCACTGGCTTGGAACTTCCCAGGTAGGCTAGACTTGCTGCCAGAATGCCATAGGGATCTACTTTGCTCTGCCTCTCCAGTGCTAGGATGACAAATATTTACCACACACACCTGGCATTTTTTTTCATCTTGGGTCCTGGGGATCATATTCAGATTCTTATGCATGCACATAAAGCAAGCACTTGAGCAATCAAGCTATCACCATTGCTGTTCATACACAATGCTCCTTGAGGTCATCTTGGGGCAGCCAAGTTACTAAAAACTAGTTCCTCACTGATAATTTCATCTGCTAAATTCATGTATTTTACAAAAGAAACCAAAACTATCACCTTATAAGGACTCGTGGTAATGAAGGAGAATCTCAGATTTATCCCTGGTGGGGTCATACAATCACACATACACACACACACACACTCACACACACACAAACACACACTACCACACCATATCCCTACCCTTTCTAGTGGTTAGTAACAGCTGCTAACAATAGTTAATTCTGGCTGCTTGTTGTGTCTCAGGCATCATCTCACTATTCCACTCTCAACTTCATCATACTCCATTACATGGACAAAGAAGCTAAGACACAGAGACACTAAGCACAAGGTGAAATAGCTCTGGACACGGCAGATCTGAGATGTTCTCCCAGGTCACCTGACTCCAAGCCTGTGTTAATGCCCAGTGCCTCCCCCATGACAGTAAGTGTAGTTTAAGGAGAGTATCTTAGAGAAAGCCTTTACACCTAATACACAACAGAAATTTCAGGTAGTCCATGAGCTGGGAAAAGACCTGGGGGTGGGGAGGAACTGCACCCTGCCCCTCTTCCACAGGCACAATGAATGACGTAATCCTAATGTACATTCGAGAGCTGGCCACCCAAAGCAAAGACAGGAAAATGAACTGCATTCCTCATTTCCCCTTCCCAGGCATCCTTCCTTAATCTCAAATGAGCAGCTGCCATCAGTTTTATTATTATTATTATTATTATTATTATTATTATTATTATTATTAAGAGACTTTAGGATCTAGATGTATTTAGGGAGCTGAGGTCCAGAAGCAACCTCCCCAGTTTCAGACTACCACTCCCCATTTTTCAGTAAATGCTACTTATACATATCTAATGCCTTCTCAGTGCCAGGGGCTGGACTGGTCATATGGGCTTTGTTGTTACTGTCAATAACTACTAAAACCTCACAGCATACAGAAAAGGAAATCAGAGCAGTCATGTGTCCTCAGAAGAAAGACAACCCATAATACGTGGAACTCGGGTTGGAGGGGTCCAGAGCCAGACCCCTCTCTCCAACATGCTGCAATCACAGGAGACTTCCTCAATACCAAACACCAGCTTCTTAGCCCACAGTTTTCATTAGCTTGGCTGCTTCTGGGTGGCAACTGAAACCACAAAACTGGAGAAAAGGCTGTCAAAAAAGTGGCAAGAGATGGATGCACCACATAAAACAAAAACCTCTTTGGAGACAGAAGGGATATGGCCTGGAACACCAGCGACCATATATTACAGATATAATGTGACTCACAACATGACTGGGACTCCTAGTGGTGGGATCAGGACCTATCGCTAGGACTTAGCTGGCTTTTGGGGACCTGTTCCCCATGCTGGATTATCTTGCCCAGCCTCGGTCCCGCCTCAACTTGATGTGCTATGCTTTGCTCAAGCCCATGGGAAGCCTGTCCCTTTCTGAATGGAGACAGAGGAGGAGTGGAAAGGGAGGGGATATATTGGAAGTGGGGTTGGAATGAGATAGTGGGGGGGATGATGACTGGGAGGAGGAGAGGGAGGGGAAATTACAGTCGCTATGTAAAACAAATGAAAAAATGTTATTTAAATAAAAAATAATGTGACTCAAGTTTTAAGTTGCCTTTTATCACACAAAGGAAAGGTGGAACCAGAAAGCCTCCTATCTCAGGTGTTGGTCACATTATTGAAGAATGTTACATTACACACACACACACACACACACACACACACACACACACACACCCCTTCAAATGTGAAAGAACTTTCAAGTATTACGCGTCTTGATTTGGAAGTAATGGATATTTAAAAAAAGAAAAACACTTAGGGCCATTTGGTGCCTATTGAACCCAGAATGGCTGTAGCATCTCATGGTAGACATATAAATTGGAACAACATTTGGGAGGGCAATTTAGCAATACAGATCAAGGAGCTTCAAAATGAGAACAGCCGTTATTGAACCATTGGCTTCTAGGATTGTGTTCTGTGGAAGCAATTGGAGGCATTCAAGAATGGCCTCACAATCTTGTTTTCAAAGGAAACTGGAACAATTTAGTTGTCCTTCTATATCCTGTCACTCATTGGTCTGTGCAGTGCAAACTCTAATGACATTTCCAATCCATCCTTCTCTCTCTTGAGCTGACTTCTTGAATGAACTCACTGCTGAATAAATCAGACACCCCTATCCAACTGGACTTCTTTCTAACCTGAACCCTCTTCTCTGCCAGAATTCCTTTGAAAGCAGTTCTGATTAGGCCCCTTCCTGCTCACCTCTCTTGGACTTCACCTCGTACTGCAGACCTTCACCAGTTGCCCAACTGAAAGACCATGTAGCAGACGTGAACACACTTTTCTGTCACTTGCCAAGAAGTAAATATCTTATGGTTTGTGAGCCATATGATCACTGTGGGAACTATATACCTCTGCCATCCAAGTGTGACAACTAGGGATATTGCATAAATGAGCATGACTCTGCTTTAGTACCTACTAAAGGAGGTAGGGCATTGGCCTTGGTCCCTGGATTGCAGTGTGTTGTCACTTGTCCTGTAGGATCTTGTAGCTATTGTTCTTTCCAACATCCACAAAGTCACTCTACCCCATCTTGTCACTGCCTACATTCACATCAGGACAGCAGACCAATTGTTTCCTCCACCAGACATCATCCTATTTCCTGTCCCCATTGCTTCTTCTCACAGTCCCTACATCTCTTTTCCTGGCTAGTCATTTTCTACTATCTGGATCCATGTCCTAGTCATCCCCTTTATCTCCAAAGACTCCATAGTTGTCCTCTATAGAACTGATCAACATTTTTACTCATTTATTTATTTTTAATGCATGTGAGTGCCTGCGTCCATGTATATACACGCATGAGTGCAGTGCCTGCAGAGGCCAGAGAGGGAATTAGACACCCTGGAACTGGAGTTTCGGATGGTTGTGAGCTACCGTGTAGGTGCTGGGAACTAAACATGAGTCCTTTGCAAGAGCAACCAGTACTCTTAGCCACTGAGCCACCTCTCCAGCCCCAGAACTAGTCAAATTTAAGATTAAGTCATTCTCAGTGTAACTGTGCATCTTTATGTCACTTTTGTTAGGACCAAAGTTTGAGAAAATAAGAGATCACACCTATCACCGACCACAATTCCATTCCCAGTGACTGGCAAGCTGTCTGATTCATCCAGGAAGCATTTGGTGTGTTGGTGGAAATGTTGCTTGAACAAAGTATTATGCAATGAGAAAGAAAAATCCTACATAGTTTAATACTGAAGTTTTATGGCATAAATGTGCAGATCATGTTTTCTTATACAATAAAAATTTCTCGTTTCTCAAATTTCTCACTAGGAACATGTATTGTTAGGATACTTAGAAATGTCGCCAGTGAGGTTGGGGAGATGGCTCAGCTGGAATTGCCACACAAGCATGAGGATCTGAGGTTGGGTTCCCAGTATCCATGGGAAAAGCCAGATGTAGCAGTCGGGTCTGAAAATCCAGCACCGACAGGACAGAGGAAGACAGATCCCTCTCACCCATTAGCCAGACAAACTAGCTGAAATGGTGAACTCCAGGTTCAATGAGACACTTTGTCTCAAAAAATAAGGTGAAGAGCTATTGAGGAGAATATTTGACATCAATCCCTGGCTTCCACACACATGAATGTTCACTTGCACATACATGTGTGTACATATGAACACACCAAAAAGAAAAGTAAGAAAAACTGTCAATGAAGTTGAGAGAGAGGAAGAGAGAGAAGGGGCCCATTGCAAATTTAACTTCTTCTTGGTATATCCTACACCTGGGTTATTCATCTGCTTGTTTGGAGCTCCCTAATGAGTCCTACTATGTACATGCAGATAGTCTTTATCTAGTCATTCTTTTCTTTGTACAAGTCACTTTGTTAGACTAGGAACACCTGTGTACTGGGGCTATGATTCCATGAGCCCCCACTTACGGGAATGCTGGTGACAGATGGCCACTAGCATTCACTCACCCACCCAGTCTAATTGGCCTTCTAAGACCTTCCAATTCCAAGTTTAGAAAGGGGTTAAGAGAGCAGTTGTTGCCTTGTGAGATTCCAGGCACCAGCAGGTTTACAATGCAGCGAGCGTCCATGCAGATAGCAAGTATGACAGCTAACTTATTTATTTCACTCACCAGTAGCTCAGCTTCAAACATCTGGTCATTTCCATGCCAGGCTGGTCTCCAAGTAGTACTTGGGAGCAACAGGCCACATAGCCACCATGTTCCTATTTATTCATCCAGTAATTCCCTCTACATTCAAGAGGAAGCCAGGGAAGATGATACCAATTAATATCTCCAAATAGAGATGGCATTTTTGCCATCTTTGAAAGAATCTGTGTGGGTGGGAGGAAAGAGGAGAAATCAATGAGTTTTTAAATGTGTAGATTATGTAATGGGGTTGGAGATACAAATATATAAAGGGTTTATCTTTTCACTTGTTTCATAGTTTCAGAACATTCGAAACAACCACTTATAGGGACATGCAATAACACCTGATAAAATAACTAGCAACTCTAACTGACAAATAAATGATTGAATAATTCACATTGAGGCTACACGTCCTCTAGATCCTTTTGTCACAGTTCTTTTAGGAAAGGGAGAGACATTAATTCACATTGGTATATCAGAGTGTTGCGGTTTTTTGCTGAAAGTAACAGAAAAGCCCAGCTCAATAGACTTAAGCAGTAAACAAAGAATATTCCCCATCTGGTGAAGTCCATGGAAAGGGCAAGAATGGTTTTATAGCAACTCACAAAGGTACACAGATCTCTGCCTTTTCCCATCCCTCTGCTTTTCCACCAATCGTCACTTCAGCTCCAGACTTGGAATTGAAGTGCCTGCAACAATTACAGGTGTAGCATCTGGACACTAGAATCCTTTCTAGTGGTTTTTGTCCAGAATGAGGAACCTTCCATTAGAAACACCCCAAACACTTCCCTAATGTAATATTGCATAGAACTTTGTCATTTCCCATATGAACCAAATTCTGACAAATACACAGAATTGACACCTGGACCAATCAGTCCCCTTCTGGAGCTGGGGATAATCAGTGTCTCCTAAAGGGCATGGCTACATGGAAGATGGATTTTGTTAGGAGGGTAAAGTAGGCAACCAATAATGTCTATCATTCATAGTTAACTCAAAGGTCAGACACATTTTATAGCCATAAAATGTGACAGAGCGATGAGCTTTCCAGCTCTTCTCTTACCATGTTACCACATACCACATACATATACAAATGTACACAGATGTGCACACACTCAAATGCACACACACCTCCACACACGATTTTCCAGAATTTCAAGGTTTATGTTATTTTAAAGAAGCTTGCTTTAAAATGGATTTCTGTCCATTGCTCAACTCCAGGCTAATCTTACAGCGTTATTTTCCCAGAGATGGCTCTTGTGTCATCCCAGCATACTGCTAACAGTGCCATCCTTATTGCCATGATGGTTCCAGTTTGCACAAGAGTCTCAAAAAACATTAAGGGAAGGGTTTGAAGGTTAAGTGTGGGTAGCCAAAGATGCAGAAAAGTGTAGAATGAATGTAAAATACTGGGTTTAGGGAGCTAGTTAGTGCCAGCCGTCAACACACAGATTCATGGATAAGAGATAATTTGGGGGAAGATGCTAACGATTAAACTCTGGGCTCAGAATTTTGTTAGGCACAGAAAACTAGCTAAAGATGAACTATATGGAGTTCAGGAAAGCCTTCAGGTGGTTGGAAGTTATCTGTGAGATAGATCAAGAATTAGATGTTGTCCTTAGGGAGAACCCTAGAAAAGCCAGTATCTGAACATAGGCACCATTAGGGGAGGCAGAGATGAAGATGGGGAAAGCTGATGAGGTAGACAACTGGAGGATATGGAGAGTTATGGGTATCCAGGAAGATGAGAGATCCGAGAGCAAAGTAGTAATTAATGGAGTCCATTGATAATAAGGACTCAAATAAGGCAAAAAATTAAGAGAGGCTATTGACATGAGAAATTTATTGACTATTTTCCCCCAGAGCATTCAAAAAAGAGCAAAAAATAACAGAAAGTTGGGTTAAAAGGAGACAGGATTGAGAATCTGAGGGGGTTTTTGTGATATATGTGTGATGCTGAAGATCAAACAGAGGACCTTTCAACTCCTAGACCTATGGTAGGCAAGTGACTTACCACCAAGCTATAACTCCAGGCATTGATCTAAGTTTTCATGATAAAACAACATTCTCATAAGATTTCAGATTGTTTAAAATGTAGTAACAGACTAAAGGAAAGCCCCCAATGCTTGACTCATCATTTCTGCAATTGTCCACCATAGTTTGCTGTCCTTATCTATGTGCAGGGGACAGATTAAAATGTAAAGCCCAGAGGAGCAGTAAAAGCCAGGCTCCACTCAGATGAGCACCCCCTCTCCCTCTTCTCCCACCTCCATCACTGTGGCCATTGTTAAATCTGGACAGCTGCAGTCTCTTCCCACCTGTTCTCCCTCCCACCTCCAGTCCTTGTCCCCAGGTCAGCAAACACATCACCATGCTTCTCTATCTATGGTACTTCATCAAATGTCCACCAAGAATGTTCAAAAAAGGAAAGGCACTGAACCTGGACAACAAAATAACTAGCTGAACAAAACATGAAATTTATTTCTACATACTAAAAAATGTAATTCAAGGTGACTCATTGTCTATAAAAGGGAAACTGGACAATGCCTAGAAGAAAGCAGAAGAAAATCATTCAAACGCTTGGGAAGGCAAAGATATTTATAGCCAACCAAAACTCAAAGGTGTTTCATAAAATTAAAAACAAGTCTTACCAAAAGACATAGCTAAGAAATTGAAAAAAAACAACAACAACAAAACGCCTTCTGCTAGATTGGGAAGAAATATTTTAAATAAGATATATTAAATCTTTTTACCTAGAATATATTTAAAAACTTGACAAAATAAATAATTAAAAGACAAAGGACATTATTTTAAAAGCTTTATAAAAGATACTCCACAGAAGTAAAAAGAAAAACAAAAAGAAAACTGGAAAGACCCAGGAATGATCCGTTACCAAGAAAAGGCAAATGGAAATAGGAGATGCCATCTCCTATCTATCAAAAGAACACTATTACAAAGGGCAAACACTAGGCATGGTGGTGAGCACCTTTAATCCCAGCACTCTGGAGGCAGAGGCAGGAGGATCTCTGTGAGTTCTAGGTCAGCTTGGTCTACAAAATGAGTTTCAGAACACTCAGGGCTACACAGAACACTCAGGGCTGTTTCAAAAGCATCAATCCATCTAAAGTAAACTAAGTAATTAAAATTTAAAAGGCAGACAATACAAACATTGAACAGTTTTAGATGCAACCAGAACTCCAATGGATTGCTATTTGGATGTCAAAATGATATAACTGCTGGGAACACTGTAAATAATTTCTTATGAAATTAATAGATCTATATTCAAAGAAAAAAGCTGGAGGACTTAAACTGTACAATTTCAACAATTGTCAAAACATCCCTTTGATTTATTTGTTATTTATGTATTTGACACAGGGTATCACTGGATAGCCCAAGCTGGCCTAGAGCTCCCGTTCCTACTATCTCAGTTTCCCCAGTGCTGGGATTGCAGGCATGCACCACCAAGCTTTGCTTACAGTGTACAGTGACAACAGGGGCTGGAGAAAGATGGCTCAATAGTGAAGAACACACACTGCTCTTGCTGATGACTCTAGTTTGATTCCCAGCACACACTTCAGTCAACCCACAACCTCCTGTAACTCCAGCCTAGGGGATTCAATGCCATCTACTGGCCTCCTTGGACACTGCACTCATGTGCACGTACCCAAACACAGATACAAAAATTTACCATAACAATATGGTAATCAAACAGTGTGATAATTGCATAATGCGGATATATACAGCAATGGGATAGAATGGAGAATTCAGAAACAGACTCCACAGGTGAGTCAGCTGTTTAAAAAGGTTTGAAGGTAATTCAATGAATGATAAGATAGTTGTCTTAATAAGTGTGCAAGAATAAATGAATATATATGCATATATATACATATATATAAGTGGACTTTAACTCCCACCTCATATCATATATAAAAATTAAGTCAAATGGATGAAAAACCTAAACAAAATACTAAAATTTGGAAGAAAATCTTCAAACATTGGATGACAGAAATTCCCTTATCAGGGGTACAAAAATGAATGTAAATGAAAATAAAGGATAACTTAGACTCCATGAAATAGCCTTATAATTTAAAGCTTACAGTTCATGCTTCATACTGAGAGAAAATATTAACCAAACAAACCTTAGAGAATATTTACATCTAAAATATACAAAGAATTTTTAAAACTCACAAAAACAAAATTGCACTTATTTTTTTTTATAAAAAAAACGAGTGAATGAAAGGATGCTCAGTATTACTATTCATCAGGGAAATGCAAAATTAAAACAAAAAGAGAAAGTGGTCAAATAAGCCAAATTGCTCTCCTTTGTGCATGCCATGAGGAAACTCACCAAAATGATCAGGGTCAACTTTTTTGAAATTCTAGGAACTAACCTGTAACTAATACGTCTTCAGGAGGAGAAATGGAATCTCACTGAGGCTAGGAGCTTTGTGACATTTTCATGTGTTAGATTCACATCCCCAATCCCCATCTTCAGGTACATTAGCCTTGAGAATTAACAGTACCAAATTATGCCCCAAACCAGCACTCTGACAGCTACTAAATGGAAAAGAAATGGAATTGTCGCTGTGTGACCTGTCTAGTGGCTCCAAAAGAGTGCCAATTTAACATGTATTTGTTTGACTTGAGTCAGAGTTCACAAAGTACCTCCCTTTGAGCATTTTTCAAAAGTTCTTGCAGGCAACAACTTAATATTACAGCTTTGTAAGGGATGGCCATTGGAGAGCACAATAGATAAACTAAAGAAGCTAATGGGAAAATCGTGGTGGGGGTGGGGTGGGGGTGGAATAAAACAGCCATAATGAGCTTGAGACACTGATTCACTCTGGGTACCTAAAAGGCCACATACAAGCACCAGGCTGTGTGAAAACAGGGATAACCAGAGGCAAGCCTTAGCCCGCCCCTCTGGCTGACTATGAGGCTCCATGCAGGGAAGAATTGAGGGGCTGAGGTAGAGAAACCAATTTACTGGCTGAGTATTCAAGGCATATTCAGGCATTCACAGAAGGACTGTATTAGATTTCTCCAGAAGGACAGAAGTAATCAATTGAGTGTGCATAATTTATAGGAGCAGATTGCATAAATCACCTTACAGAATCAAAGGCCTGCTGAATAGTCCCACAGTGATGTCTGCAGGCTGGAGGGGATGGGCAATCTGTGGCTTTTTAGCACAATAAGCAGGTATCTCCAGAACAAGAGAAGCCAGTAATGCGGTACCAGTCTGAGATGGAAGGCTTGGAAACCCCCTCAAGAGCTCCGTGTTTGGATCCATGTTAAAAGATGAGGAGTCTGGGGTCTTGATACACAGGAGCAGCAGCCACCACCAAAGCAAAAGATCCTCTTGCTCAAAAAGGGTAGAGCTGAACACTAGTGAACTGAAGGTTTATGTCCCTGAATTCTTACTTGAAATCCCTACCCTGAAGATGACAGTGCAAGGTGCCGGGATCTTCAAATGGTGAATGGGTCCTGAGGACAGGGCATTTGTGGGTGGAACTGATGTCCTTTTGAAAGAATCCCCATAGGAATGAGCCCCTTTCATAAAGACACAGCAAGACACACATAAAGACACACACATATCAAGAACCAGCCCCACGGTGACACCAAATCTGATTCTGGCTCCCACAATACTGAGTGATAAAGTCCTGCCATCTTTAAGGCCGCCCAGTCGATGGTAGTTTGTTATAGTCTCCCAAACAGAGGAGTTTTTAATAGCACTCTTTAACTCTCAAAAGTGCTCCAGTTTATACACTAAAGTCATTTTTCCCTTCAGGAACCCACACTGACATAATGGCATAGACAAGTAAGCTGGCATGGGGTTGAGGACAAGTGGCTAGGAGGTGATGCTGCTTCCTAAAGCTAATAGGGAAGTGGTAGCACAAGGGATGCCCTGGAAATAGTCAATGGTGAACAACACAAGAAGCTCCCGCAAAGGGAACAGTAGGTGTTCTGGGTGAAGTATCATCCAGAAACTCACAGCACAGCTACCTTTGTTGGAGGCAGTCTTGTTTAGCACCAGCCCTTCCTGAAGAAAAATTTACAGTAGCTGTTTATACTCAATACCCTGGTCCTTTTTTATTTTAGGGAAAAAAGGAGGGAGATTCACTTTCTAGGCATTGATCATGGTGGAAGCATTCTCTAGCAGAAGCTCCAAGAGTACAAGTGAGCCTCTGGGGATGAGCTAAAGAGAAAATTCCCCAAGGAGCCAGCAAGCAAGCAGACTTGGAACAGAATGTTGGCTAGTGAACACCAGTTTCTTTGGTCTCTCAGGGAAAGTTTGTGGGGTTCCTGCTCAAGGTTCCCCAGGCTTGGCAAGCACCCAATGAATGGCTCTTAAGCAGAGCTTGTCTGCAAAGCAAAGCAAAGCAAAGCGCCACTTCATTTATGTTTCCCGGGGTGTGGCAAGAGTCACCTTGCTCTCACCTCTTGCCATGGCTGTTGTCAGTAGAAGAAAAAACCAGTCAAGGTCTCCCCCTAGAGAGACTGAAATCTACCTTGTACATTTGTTGGCCACAAGATGGACAACGGAAGCAGCCCCACCCAGGGGTTGATTCCTGTCTGCTATGGTTTGAGTGTTCGATGTCCTCCGTAGGCTCATGCATTTGAACATTTGGTCCCCAGATGATGGCACACTGTTGTTGTAAGAAACTGGGAAACCTTTAGGAGGTGGGGTCTCTCTGGAGGTGAGTTGCTGAGGGCCAGGCCCTATAAGTGAGAACCAAGCTCCAGTTCCTGCTTGGCTTTCTGCTTCTCAACCATCCAAAGAAGAAAGCCAGTCCTCTCTCACTCCTGCTACCAGGCCACTCCATCATGATGCACTTGTATGTTACATATATGTTTCATTGGTCTGACAAAATACCTGACCAAAAAAATTTAGGGAAGAAATGGTTGATTTGGTCTCGAAGTTCGAGGGTACAGTGTATCTCCTGGCAGCTGACGTGTGAAGTCGCTGCTCACATTGCACCCACAGTGAGAAAGCAGGGAGATGAAGATATGTGTGACTATTTTCTTCTTTTTATTCACCCCAAGACTCTACTTCATGGATTGGTATCACTACCATTCAGAATGGGTCTTGCCACAGAGTAAACATAGACTAGAAATGGACAGACATGCCCACGGGTTTATTTCCATTTATTCTAAATCCCATCAAGTTGTCAATCAAGATCAACCATCACATCTAACATCTCTTGAACTGTGGACCAGAATAAACCCTCCCTCCCTTAAGCTGTTTCTATTGGGCATTCTGCCACAGCCATGAGAAATATAACTAACCCACACCCTAGTTCCTTGTGTACCATGCACAGGGGACAAGAGCCAGGGTCCTAATGGAGTATGAAGACCTGCACATTTAGAACAGTCACTTAGCAGCATTTTGGAGACCCTCACTTTTTTCCTTCCCAGCTGGGTTTTTCCTTCAAATAATTTCCCAAAAGGCAGCTTGTGTTTATTCTGTGGGGTTCTTGGGGGAACTTTGGAAAAGAAAAAAAAATCAACAGAGTTGCTATGCACATGGGAGCCATATGTTTCACGATGCCTCATGTGTGCTGTGTTTGTGATATAAAGGAAGATATGCAAAAATAACCACCTGACAGCACCACCATCCACATGCATTAGAAAATTCAAACAGCCTGTGTTCATATTAAAGAAATATGCATACAGTAAAGCTCCTGGACACCTCAAGTTTCACAAGTTGTTAAAGCTGTGAAAGTTCATTCAGGGGCTGCAAATTCCAATTCCTCCAGAGATCATGTAGGTGATATAAATGAGGGAGTGAGCCAGATGGGAGCCTACAAGACTGGGAGTGAGGCTGTGGACTAGAGGGGCTCCCCTAGGCAATTACTGCCACATGAAAAGACAGAGAAATCTAAAATTCGTTAGGTGAATTCTCTTGAGTTTTCTGATGTGTGGTGATTAAAGTCTAAGAGAGTGCTTCGGCCAAACAATACATGCATTTCTAACATTTGATTCATGGGCCTGGAATTTGAAAGTTTGTTTTTTATGCAGCATAATTCCATTATCAGCAAACAGATAAGAAACAAAACTTTTCTTCATCACCTGGACCAAACAGCAGAGTCATCCCTGGGACTCAGTTCTCCCAACATTCAGTCTCTTATTTTCTTCTCTAATTCAGCCACTTGGCAGCCTGGTTTAACTTACAAGGTTTCATATACAGCTATTCAGATGATCAGTTTCAGTGGGCTTGTCCTAGTTATTGTCCATTTGTTCCTCAAGGTCAAGCCTGCCCCCTTCCTCATCTCTGTCTCAGGAGGATGGAATGGATGGGTCTGGCCGGTATCCTCTTGTAACTCCTGGCATTTAGCTGACTTTAGACAACAGGAGCTCCAGGACAGATGGTAAGAAAATGAAGTTAGTGTGATTCTTCCGGTTTCTGTCAATTAAAGGCCCTTGCCAGGTGGCACGTTCTAAGATACTCATGTCTCTGGGTTCAGTAACACACCCTCTCCTTGTCAATTCAGGCTTGGGGGTGGTGACACTCTCTAGAGTTAGGTCCACAATGCCGAAATGTTTCTAGTTGGTTTCCTCCAAACCTGAACATAGGGTTATGAATATTTTCCTGTAGTAAAGCCTCTTGCCTTGCTCAGTGAATAAAGTGATCAACTGTTTTGATTTCCCTGATACTCACCCTCATTTGATATTGAAAACCTGGTGTAGAAAAATCTCTTAGCCGTGGGGCAAGTGGGATTGTTGGGGTCATTGTTAACTTGATGGGGTTTAGAGTCTGGGCATGTCTGTGATTTACTTTCTAGATTTCATTAACTGGTATGATAAGACTGACCCTAAAGGTGAGTGATATCATCCCATGGGGTGGAGTCTGAGGCTGGCAAAAAGACAGAAAACAAGTTGAGCAGCAGCATTCATCTCTCTGCTTCCTCCCTGTGGATGGAAATGTGACCAGCTGCTTCCTGTCACTGCCTATGACTTCCTATCTGTGGATGGAGATGTGACCAGCTGCTTCCTGCTCTTTCCCATGACTTTCCTGCCATGATGGACAGTATACTCTCAACTGTGAGCTAAATAAACTCTTCTTTAAGTTGTTTGGGTTGGGTATTTGTTACATCAGTAAGAAAATTAGCTAAGAGAGTTGATTGACCAACCCATGAAGTTTTTATCCGTTTTTTTTTTTTTTTTCAAGTTGCTGTTTCTTTCATCACAAGACTCCTTTCGGAGCTCCCAAGTGTTCAAATAGTCTCAGTTTATCATTGTAGAGATGATGGGTATCTTTAACATATTAAGTATATTTCTATTATCCATATTCTCCTCACTAGTTATTCTTTCACGGCACCTCGTTTGCTCTCCCTTTTGGTGCTGAATTTCTTAGGGTGAGCCTAGTGTGTCTTTTATAATTTGTCCTCATGTTTCAGCTGTACAGTTGATTCTATTACACTGAAGGCCTTCTATGGGCCTGAGTAGCTGCTATTAGCCCAATCATTTAGGTCCTATGCCCAAAATGCAGCACAAACCCGGGGTTTCAATTTCTTCTTCTTCTTCTTCTTCTTCTTCTTCTTCTTCTTCTTCTTCTTCTTCTTCTTCTTCTTCTTCTTCTTCTTCTTCCTCCTCCTCCTCCTCCTCCTCCTCCTCTTTCCTCCCCTTCTTCATCTTCCTTTTTCTTCTTCCCCATCCTCCTGCTGCTGCTGCTGTTGCTGTTCACCAGGATTCTTGACAGTGAAAAGCTTACTTGATTTCCCCCTGAATTCAAATGTAGAACTTTTGTAGCTACTATCCCATCAAACACTCAAGACCCACAGTTTCATGCCAAAGCAATATAGTTTCTCTCCCAAGTAGAACTTGAGACTGTGTTTCTTATACCCCAGGGGGTGTTACATCCCCAACCTGCTGCTTGTAAGGCCTATATCTAGGTCAGAGATGGCTGCAATCCCAGATCTCCATTACTGCCTGCTTTAATTTTGCTATTCTTTCCTATACCTGGATTTTTTCCATCATGCCTAGGTGCTTAAAAATTGGATTTCTGTTTTTTACCATGTCCTTGCTCTGCCATGTTTTCAGAACCAAAGATCACTTCGAAACAATGAAGCTCATGTCCACCCAACAAAAAACTAGAAGAAGCTTTGTGGTTTTTCCTTGCTCTTATATAGCAACCTACAGCTGACAAATTGAGCCAAGATAGAACAAGGCTGAGGGGGCCAGACTCAGACACCTCACCATGTGTGAGTCACTTCTGATATTAATCTAGTCTCATTTACAATGATTGGCACCATGATGCAAGGTGGAAATGAAATATTCATTGCCCATTCAATATCACCTCATTTGTATGTCCAAGTGTTGACAAAAGAAAAACCTTTGCTGTCTACATTATGAATAATTGTGAATTAATATGCAACCCTACACCCATTCCAGGGAGAAGAAAATCAGTTGGATTTGCCAACTGCTCAGCAACATGGCCTGGATTCAACTGCAGATGTCACCCACACTGCTCCATCAGAAATGCAGAAGGACCTTGGATTCCTAAGGGAAACAGCTTTGGAGAGCATTATAGGAACTTAAGAATTTCAGAACATAAAATCAAAAACAACATTAAAGATCAATTCCTAAGGAAAATGAGGCTAAGTTTGTATATCAGGTCTAGATGATTGCTCCAACTCTTCCAAACATGTTCAGGGGTACCACACAGCCAGCTTGTTCTTGTAATTATTTTTATCATTGTGTGACGTATTAGATGTTTTGTTTGTTTATTTGTTTATTTTCACCTAAGAATTTGCACTGATGAAAGCTTTTAATTTAGAGTACCTATGCAGATGTAGCAGACAGAACCCACATGCTTCATCCATCAGTGTGACTTAAAGCTCAACAATGGCAGCTTTTTCTTCATTTGCTGAATTTATTGGGCCCTGAGGGTTCTTGGAGCTCCATGATGAAGGATATACTCAGGCTCTGACACTATGCAAATGTCAACTTAAAGTCAGACATTTCTGCAAGGTTCAGGGTGTCAGCAAGAAGCCAGGGTCCTGTAGCACAAAGCAGACCCCACCACTATTTCCCTCCTGGAGCCCTTTCTCAAGCTGAAGACCGGGAGTAAGAGGCCTTCTGTTTGAATCTCATTTATCTACTTAGCAACAAGGGCAGAGGGACTTGGGTGATAGCCAAGTATGTAAATTATTTGCCTTCCAAACATGAGGACCCAAGTTTGGTTCCCCAAGAAGCCACAGTTTTTTTAAAAGCCAGGAATGGTGATACACAATTGCAGTCACAGCACTGAGGAAGCAGAGATCAGAGATTTGTTAACCAGCCAGCCTAGTCTACTCGGTGAGTTGTGGGCCAGAGAAAAATCCTGTCTCAAACACAAGGTGTGGGTCTCTCTCTCTCTCTCTCTCTCTCTCTCTCTCTCTCTCTCTCTCTCTCTTTCTCTCTCTGCAGGTGGACATGGGAGAGCATCTCAAAGGAGTAAGAATATCCAGAAGTAAAGCCCAAGGGAAAACCATTAACATAATCAGAAAACAGGGCAATGGCTATAATGAAACTAGTAAGCATTGTTTGTTTCCTCTGTACTCATTATTGTAGTCATTAAAAGAAACAGAAATAGAAAGCTAAGCATGAAATATCAGTATGAATCCTATCTTACAGCTAAGAAGGCTAAGCCATGAAGCAGGAGGCTATAAGCTGGCCAATGACCCAAGTAGAACTTGATTCAAGAATTGTGGCTCAGAGATTCTAGTAAACAAAGAAAACCCTAAAAGAGACAAACTTTGTCCCCTGGAGAAGGGGAAAGGGTCACCATCCCCTGAGCAAACTGAGAACATGGGAAGAGGGGGTGGAAGCTACGAGAGTGAGAAGGGAAGAAAAGGAAGGATGCAGAGGTCATGAGGAAGCAGAAATTTTGAGTCAGGTATAGATTAGAAGAAAGGACATATGACAGTTAGGATTTTAGTTGGGGGTGTGGTAGAGGAGGAAGGGAGGGAGAAGGGAACTGGGATCGTCATGTCATTCAATCTTGTTTGTAATTCAAATATATAAAAGAAAGAAAGAAAGAAAGAAAGAAAGAAAGAAAGAAAGAAAGAAAGAAAGGAAGGAAGGAAGGAAGAAAGAAGGAAAGGAAGGAAGGAAGGAAGGAAGGAAGAAAGAAAGAAAGAAAGAAAGAAAGAAAGAAAGAAAGAAAGAAAGAAAGAAAGAAAGAAAGGGAAAAAAAGAATTGTGGCTCTACGCCTACTGGCTGTTTTATTGACTAGCTTGTTGGTAGGTTGGTTGACTGATTAACTAATTGACTTGCAATGCTGAAGAATACGCCTGAGGCATCATTCATGCTAGGCAACACTCTACTACTGAATTAATCCCCAGATTTTAGAGCCTTCAATCTTGACCGCCAAGTATATGCACACTCTGCCATCACCCTGGAAAAGTTCATGATCCCAGCATTGTGTTTGTTCTCTTGGAGTTTTGTTAGGTTCCCTCCATTCTTTTATAGCTGTAGGTTTTAATGATAACAAAAACTCCAAAATACTTATACAAAAATTGAGTCAAATACTTTATATGTAGATTTATCTCATTTATCCTCATAATCCCATGAGGCAACATTAACCCCACATATAACTAATTAGAAATCTGAAGCTGCAGGAGGTTAAGCCATTTGCCCAAGGTTTTGCAAGCAATTAGGGACAGAGACTAGATTCAGTTTCTAATTTTAAAGTTAGAGCTCTTGTTGCTGCTACAGTAGGTCTCAGCTTTATATATACCCTGGTGTTATACTTTGAGTATGGAGTGTCCCCTATAGACTCGTTGTATTGGATGTTTGGTCTACAGCTAGTGGTGTGATTTGAGAGCTTCTGGAAACTTTAGGAAGTTGGACCTAGTTGGAGGAAGTAGGTCACTAGGAACATGTCTTTGAAAGTTAGACCTGGCCCTAGGTTTCCTCTATTTCTCTGCTTCCTGTCTACCATGAGGTGAACAGCCTCCTCCTTCACAGGCTGCTTGTGGTCCAGTGACCTGCTCAGTAAGCAACCATGGACTGAATGCCCTGAGACTATGACCCAAGATAAATCTTTCCTCTTTCAAGTTGCACTCCCAGTCATTGTGATCACAGTAATGAAAAGTAACTAAAATACTTGGGAATCTTCTAAGAGAGAACATTCTAGGTCCCATTACCATACCCAGAATAGTAGATCTGGGTCAACCCTAGAGTCTGAATTGTTAGATGACTGTGATGCCACTTCCCTACCCTATTCTTCCATACAGCTACTATGACTAAGCATGTGGTAGATAGTACTGTCACTGTAACAAAGCAGTGTTGCAGTGGCCTATTGGGCATACCCAAATCCACTTGACTAGATGCTACCATTCACTGTGTCCACTCATTATAAGGATCACCTCCTCTCCCTGACTCACCAGAACACCCAAGGAGGTTGTGAGAAGAATCATCTCTCATGACAAGTGAAAAACTTAAAAACAACATAACCAAAGAGAGAATGCAGTGTCTCACTGGACAGAAAAGTCCAGGAGTAAATCTAAATCTACCTTCAGGCAAGAGTCACCAGGAATTCATCTGCCCTCACTTTTTCTTCTACATTGGCTTAATCCTCTGGCCTAGATATCTATCAAGAACTATATACACCCACATATATAACTTCAAGTTCATATCTATGTTTTAGTGGTTCCAAAGAGTCTCGTTCTTGATTGTTTCTGCAAAAGTCCCAAGAGTGGTCTTCCTTAGGTTACCCTGCAGTGGGTAACCTAAGTGTCATCCTTGACCCCGTATAAAGTGTAGATGCTCTTTAAATACTAGACATCATTAAGGATTCACATCTGAGAAACAATGTCGTTTGATGGTCCCCACGTGGTTGGGAATCAGGGAGAGCTGAAAGGTGCTGGGAAGATAGAAGGTTCCATCATGATTGCTAAATGTCTAGTATTTAAAGAGCATCTACACTTTAAACGGTGTCAAGGATGACACTTAGGTTACCCACTACAGGGTAACCTAAGGAAGACCACTCTCGGGACTTTTGCAGAAACAATCTAGAATGAGACTCTTTGGAACCACTAAAACACATGTGTACAATGTGTTCTTCTCCAGGGCTGATTATCCTCCAGGCAACCACATTCCCACCACTGAGAGGCTGCTTTGGGGATCTGGATGTTCTGTACCAACAAAACAAAACCAGTCCTTACCCAACATTATAGAATATATCATAGAATTTTAGGGTGTAAGAACCTTATTGATCTTCCAGTTCAGCCACTTAATTTTGACATTTTTTAAAAAATCAACAGAATTAGAAAAATCAATAAACCATTCTTGAAGTGCATAAGCAAGGAACAAGTTTATTGACATTTGTGGCAATAGCAAGAGAAAGCCTTGGAGTCTTGGATTCTGGTCCCCGGTGAAGGAGGTAAGTCTTTTAAGCAATGTGGTACCATATTTCATTTATTGATTTACAAGACGCTCCTCAATGATGCAGTATCAGAATCAGGACCAAAACTCAGTCCCCCAGCCTAGTCTTCCATCTCCGTAGTTTGGCAGGAAGTCATCTCTATCCCCTCTATTGTTCTTTATTTCTTTCCTCTTCACCATGGTTGTCTTTTCCACCTGAAAAGGGTTGGCTTCACTGACAGCCAGTAGCTATTAACTGGCTTCCAAGCACTCAAGAGTGATGGACAGGTGGAGTAGGTAAGACATGGTTGCTGCTCAAAAATGGCAACTTTATTAGAGCTCCTTAGAAAATGCCTCTTTCCTGACAGCTTACCCTGTTTTGCTCCATTTTGCTCCTCAGGCTCAACAGATCAAAGCCATCACCAGCCTTCCTCATCCCTTGAGATCTCTTTTCTCATGAAGGCTGAGTGGTGGATGAATTGATCTCTTCCTTCCCCCAGTGTTCCCTTCCAAAACCCAGAGTAACTTTTCTAGACCTTTCTCAGAGCTCTCTATACCACCCGACACACTATCTGTTAAAATTCCATGGTGAGTGCTTAGCAGAAAGACAAGGCACTTTATTGACAATTCAAATCAGGTTATTGGGCACCATCTGCCTTCCTTCAAATTAATGGCAAGAAGGAATGGATCCTCTGGGCTTTACTTATTTTTAGATTATCCAAAGAAACCCAGCAGGCTGCTTCTAGTGCATGCTAATCTCCACCGTAAATGATATCATATTGGGTAATAAGTGAACCAAGTCAGGCCTCCATTCAGATTCAGTAGTTTCAGGAAAAACAGTGAAACAGTCTTTCTTGTTATCCTGTCATCTGCCCTTTCCTCTCTTTATATAATCTGAAAAATCTGATGAAATCAGGGACTCAAGGATGAAGCTTAACGAAATATGTGTGAGCAATAGGAGTCCAGCAAGAACATCGTCTGTCATCCCCAGCCTATAACACGTTCAGGCTCAGCCTGGTTGCATCTCATCTTCAAGGTTAGTTCCTGAGGCACAAGGGACTTCAGGACAAGGCATTCTGGGTAATAGTAACCTATGCAAAATATTGGATTTGACTGAGGAATTTTCTTCAAACCATGCCTCTCCCCCAAGTTGACTTCTAAACACACACACACACACACACACACACACACACACCTCATTATCAGCTGCTATTCCATTTGGATAGGCATATGAGGTGTACTGTTCTCCTGAGGAAGAACATGCTAATGAGGACTGAGGGACCAGCAAGGCCTCCTGGGAGCAAGAATATGGGGAAAGAATGAGAAGGGTCCAGGGATTGGAGGCAAGGCTGGAGCATTCCACAGAAAAACAGGAGAATGGTAAAGAGAAGAAGGCATGGAAAATGACGAGGAAGTTTAAATGTAATTTGGCTACTCTCCATCTCCCCTTCCTTGCTTTTCTTCTAGATCACACTGGCCAGGATCAGAGGAAAACTACACTAATTGATTTTCTCATCCTTAATACAGTACTAAGTTGGGGGAGGAGAAGACACTTATGTTGGAAACAGTCACATTAGTACATTAATAAATTAAAATGATGTTATTACTCTAATTTGATAATATAATATATATATATATATATATATATATATATATATTATAAAGCATGGAAGCTATTCTTCAACACCTCTGGTAGGAATTGTTTCATTTAGAAGTGTTTCTTGAAATCTATTTAATGCATTCATGTGCTATTTTATAAACTCCCATTGGTGTCCTATCAGTGGCTCAGAATTATAAAAGCATTTCATGGTTAAATAAGCTAAGTGCTATGGTTTAGATTGTAGATCCCTGAAGACCTGTGCATGAAGGGTTTGCCCCCCACCCTGAGTGTCGCTAGCTACTGAGGAAGTGGTGAAAGTTCTAGGACAAAGAGACTTTGGGAAGATCCTAAGTAATCAGGTATATGCCATTAAATAGGATTGGGGCACCTAAGCTCCTCCTTCCTTTTCTTTTGATTTTGCTGTTGCTTGCTTGCTGCCTGGATGGTGATGATGGCATTTTGTGCCACTGTGCAATTCCTCCATGCCATCCTGCACCACCCCACCCTCAAGAGGACTAAAAGATACGGCCTGTCTGATCGTGGACTGGAATTTGTGAAGGGATCACTTCCGTTTTATAAGTTAATCTTCTTGGTCATTTTGTTATAGTGACAAAGAGCTAACTAACACAGGAAGTGCTTAAGTTCCTTTATTTCTTCTTCAATGGTAGCTCATTTGCTATCAGGAAACTCTCCTGGGGAGAGCATTCTCTCTGCCCTCTGATTAGGTTCTCTAACTTTAGCACAGACCAAAATCAATGGTGGGTTTGTTAACTCTGCCTTACTGGGCCATAGTCCCAGAGTTCCAACTCAGCATCTGTAGAAGATTTTCCCCTGGAGATTTCCTCCCACACTGGAGAACCCCAGGCCTGATGGATCTCCCTTTTGAAGTTACCATTCCTCTTCTCCAATTCCCAGAATGCCCAAGAAAGTCTAGATCCCTTACCAGCCCATACAACATCCAACACTCAAGGCCCAGCTTCGCTTTTCAAGAGAAGCATCATAGGAGGATTTGGTTGGTCATAATTTCCTTGTTCTATCCCCGTTGGTTCAAACAGTGCTGGCAACTCGATGTGCATGCAATAGGGGGTTGAGGGTTGATTGACTGGCATGAAGAAATTGATATGTAATTGTTGTAGTCTGTTCTTGTTATCACTTTTACGGAATAAAAGTCTCATGAGATCATCTTGCCTTTTGGTGGGGAGGCCATCCAAGATAAGCTGTAAATATGTTTCAGCCCTGTAGTCTGTGTTACCAAACCACAGTAGAAACTAGAATCAGGAAAATAATGTTAGTGTGCCAAGGGCAAAGAGTTTCTAGAGTTTTTCATTCATAGGTCTTATGGTGCTTATGCTTTCCTACATCCCTCTGAATAGCGAATTTACAGAATGGAGTAGTGGATATTTTCGCCAAAGAGTGATGATTAAATAATGGAATAAAGCAACTGAGCAATCTGACAGGAAATAGTGTCATGTAGTGCATGTCTTTAGATGCACTGACAAGGATGAGTAGCCCTGGTCTGAAAGAATTGGGATGGATAGGGATTTAGATGATGGACACTCTTCAGAGTTTGAGAACTGATTGATTTCTAGGGATGGGATCTATGATGGTTAATGTTAACTGTCAACATGACAAAACTAGACTCTCCTGGGAGATGAGCTTCCAGGGATACCTGGGTGGTGGTAGTGGGGCTGTCTTGATTATATTAACTAAGTTGAGAAGAACCACCCACTATGTAGCTAATAACTTTCCCTAGATGAGATCCTGGACTATCTGAGAGTTGGGAAACTGAGACAAATACTCACATGCATGCATTCATAGCTGTTTTTTTCTGACTGAGGACATAATGTGACCAGTTGCTTCCTTGACTTCCCTTCCATGATGGGCAATACCCAACAAACCAAACAAACCCTTTCTTCTTTAAGATGATTTTATCATAGTATTTTTATCACAGCAATAGAAAATAACATAAGACAAGTCTAAACATGAAGTTTATTTATACACAGACCATATATACTTTAAGACAGGGTGTCATATAACCCAAACTGACCTCAAATTCACTATGTAGCCAAAGATGACCACGAAATCCTGCACCCACTGCCTCCACTCCTTCATACAATATTTTTAATAATTTTGTGCATGCAACAAAGTGTGGACACACTGAACTTTCACACATCTCATGTGGAATTTCTTTCTCTTTTTAAATTTTCTGTTAGCACACATAGTATTGGGTTTTGTTAGGTACTTACATACTTACGTGTTATTAAATTCTGTTCTAATTCATCCTTCACCCTGTGTGTGTGGAATTCTCTATTTGTAGCACCATGTGCTCTAAAGGTTTCAGATTTTCAAAGATTCTCACATTTTGGAGTAGTTTGTATCTGGGGTTTCTAGGTAAGGGATGTCCAACCTGTGGTACTTTTATTTCTTATTAAAACCTTCCAGCTGGAAAAGAGTAAGAGAGTGGTCACAAAAGGAGCCTGGAGCATGAGGAGTGGATTTCTATCTATCATCTTCCCCAAAGGAATGAACATCTACAGGGTCTCACTGGCTACTGTTGAAGTCTACACCTTCCATGTAGTGTTCCTCCATCAACAATGAAGTAAGAATGTAACTATAACCCACAGCCTCATCTCTTCTGCACCTCCAGGAAAGCCAAATGGCTTGAGTGGACAGGGGGTGGTTAAGATATATTATCCTAAAAGGAACTCATCTCATCTTTTGTCCAGAAGGTGTAAGTAGATCATGAGTTGGGAAAACTTTCCTTTCCTTTTGGAGGAACAAGTTACTCCAGCAGCAGGCTAGGCAACTGCCTCAGGAGAGAGAGAGAGAGAGAGAGAGAGAGAGAGAGAGAGAGAGAGAGAGAGAGAGAGAGAGAGAGAGAGAGAGAATGGAGGAGAGGAGGGAGAGAGGGAAAGGAGGGAGGAGGGAGGGAAAGAGAGACAGAGAAAGAACAAGATGCTCTTTCTGTAATTATGACTAATGACAATCTCCTGATTCCATTTAATCTCCACAGAAGAAGCTCACCAATTGGAAAGCAGCTCTGGTCCTCTGTCCTTCAGCCAATTAGATATTTTTGTCCAATCCAGAATGGTTACCCAGCCTCTGCCAGGCTGAAATTGTGTTTAGAATTTTATTTTTATATCTTCTGAGGCATCCCAGATTTTAACAGGACATTGGAAAGTGTCCATATTTGTGGCACATCTGTTCCAGCAAGATCTGTAGGTTCCAAAAATCATTAACAAATTAATATAGAAACTTGTTTTAACTTTTCCCTCAATGGTAAGATGTGCTTTAAACCATTCAACTTCCCTGACCAAAAAAGTAAAAATAAAATAAAATGATTCCTTAATGTCTTGGAATTTAGATCCCAGTAGGCTAGGAGGAAAGTGATTGTAAGTGACATCTCAATTTCAGGCACCTCATTAGTCAGGGAGACTTAATTTCTGATGATTGCTCCTCTAATTGATAGCCAGCAAGTTGTAGCTCTCTGGTGAGTGTCCCAGGTCCTGGTCTCTGGGTCTCTAGGGGTTTGCAGAATCTTTGCCTGTCACCAGGGCCTCAGGAAATACTGACAAAGACCATCAGTCCTCTCACTTACCTACCTTGTAATCTGAGGCATGATCTCCAACTGCCCTGACCTTACTCTTCCCTGAGTATTAAGTGGATAAAATGCTACCTGCCTGAAGATTTACTGTAAGGACTTAAAGCAGGGATGCTCTGGGGTCCCAGAGGAGCCGATGGCCAAACCAAACTGTGTATTTGCTTTTCTTCAACCAGAGAGGGAAGAACAAAAGGGGAACATATGCCAGGTAGGCACTGCTTTCCTGTCAGTGTAGTCTGCTGAGGAAAATGGATAAGGGACAAATGATCACCCACAGTACTCAAAGAAACAGATACAGGAAGTTGACTAGATGGGCCAAGAAGGAAGATGAAGGGAAGATGGGAGTGGAGATCTGAAAGGCAACAAGGGATAGGGACAATTACCTTGTAAGTTTGAGGGGTAGGATCAAAGAGACCTTAGAGCGATCAAGGGACAGTATGACAGAAGGTGAGCAGATTATTCATTAGCAATTTTGCATGAATTATTAGCAAGTTTTATCTTGAGTAGGAATAGTGATGCTAGTGACTCACAGGACAAAATTTTACAATATGTCTTAAGATAAAAATGTAGAACTAAGGACATTGCTCAGTTGGTAAAGTGCTGGTTACAAAAGCATGATGACATGAGTATGATTTCCTGCATTGATAAAAGCCTGGTATGGTGGTGTGTGCCTACAATTCCAGTGTTGGGAAGAGTGAGACCAGAGGATCCCGGGGGCTTACAGGCCAGACAATCTAGCCAAATTGGCAAGCTCTGGGTACAATGAGTGACTTTGTCTCTAAAAGTATGGTATAGAGTGGTTGAGGAAGACACTCAACATCAATGTATGGCCTCCACGGGCACACTCACTTGCACACATGTGTACATGTACTGCCCCATAAATATGCACATTCATACACACAAAATTTTGTAGTATTGTAATTTAAAATTTAGTGTAGCATTACTGGTCATTTCACTAGTTTCTCTGAAGGAAAAAGAAAAAAATATAGTTAAATATAGTTACATAGTTACACAGAACAGATAAACAATAGAATAAATGAAATAAAGTAGATGTATTGTACTTTATAAAAAAATGTATAAGACAAGGCAGATCTGGAGTTGAGGAACCATCTGAAATAGAGTCTCAACTCTGCTGATTCCTAGTTATTTGAGGCTATTTGTGCTGGGCACAATGCTGAATGCTTACACAGCAATCAGTGGGTACTCGTGCCTTCTTCATCATGGTGGTCATTATGTTCAACTCCACATTACAGAAGAAGATACAGGGCCCTAAAAAACCCAAGTGACTTGCTCAGATTGTTATATATCATAAATAACAAATCTGGCATCTGAACTCCCCCAACTCTGCATGCTAAAACCAGCGTCATTTACTCTGTCCAGCCTACAGGATGGCTATAAAGTTTAAACCATCTGAAAGCCCTTTGTTATGATCTCAACATCTCACACTAACCGTAGATGAATAGCTACCAGGAGAACTAGCTCAGTGTTCCTGCCCTGGTATTCAGACCTGTTCAAGTCCCTTGGAACCTCATTCCAACCAGTCAACCAGTCAAAACTTTGGAAGGCTTTTCTTAGCAGGGTATTTCACCTAAAAATGGCCTGTGGGTCACTGAAAACATATGCCAAATATCATACACATGTGTCCATCCCCATTTCCAGCAGGCTGGTTACTCAAAAGGCTTGGGAACACCTGGGAAGGGAACTCTCTCTGCACCCTGACTCAAAGAAATTGACTTAGGATGATAAAGGACTCTGAGCCAGGAAGATAGTTTTGTTTTGTTCTGTTTTGCTTTTGGGACTGCATCTTACTCCACAGCCCATGCTGGCCTTGAACTCATGCTCCTCTCATTTCAACTTCCCAGGTACTAGGATTACTGGCATGTAACAACATACCCTGGGTAAGAAGGAGATTTGTGTGTGTGTGTGGAATATGTATGTGTACATTTTTGTGTGTACATGGATGTATGTACATGTATGTATGCTAGATATCAATGTTGGATATCTTCCTCACTCATTTTCACCTTATATTTTAATACCCAGACTACGATAATTCAGCTGTGACTAGCAAGTGGAAGGGTTTGGTCTGGCTCCATCCACCCCCTACCACCACCACCACCAGCAACATGGGTTGTAGACATAGGCCATCACAGTCAGCTTAAGTTTTCTGGTGATCTGAACCCAGTTCCTCGTGTTTGTGCAAGCACTTTGTGCACTAAGTCATCACCCCAAACACAAGATCTTTGATTCAATCTGATTGACACATAAATGTAGATGCACAGATTAAGATACACAGGACTTGGTCAAATATACGTTAAATTTATTCGAGGAGAAGTCACTTACAAAAGAAACCCGATGACATGCAAGTTCCTGCTCGGAGGATCCGCACCCAGGCAGCTGAGAACTAAGAGAGAGCAAGCCTGTCCCAGACTCCAGACCAAATACCACAAGCTCACATTCGCACCTGTGACCACGCTCAAATGGGCGTGGTCAGTGCCACAGGTGAGGCAGGGTGGCTCTCTCACTACATATAAATCTCTCATACGTAGGCTGATCCACATATCTAGCCGCAGCTGGACTCCTCCAAGAATTAATGCAAGTTAACACCCAACAAGACTTCCTGACTCCTCTGTAGAAACCCATATATCTAGGAGGCACTTTGCAGAAAAAGGAAGCCTAAAACTCTTATCAGACTGTATTAAAAATACTTTAGCAGAGCTTGACAGCCCTGGCTCAAGTCTTCACAAATGTCCCTTTCTGTGGACATTTTCTTGCACTAGTGTAACCAATATATTTATGATATTCCTAATCTAATAATATCCCCTTCTTCCAATGTTATCTTGAATACATTTAATTTTTTAAAAAGAAAGTCATGGTTTTGGTCCCTTGTACCCTTCATTTTTGCTGAATAATTTTTAGAAATATATGAAAAGTGTTAATCATATAAACTAAATACTTTCAGATCACAAACTTAGGAATCCAACGGATCTATGTTTGAATTCCATTCCACCAATCACAGGCTATGTGACCTTGGAGAAGTCACTCCATCTGTCCAAACTTTACTTGTCTCATGTGGAGCGAGGTTACAATAGTAATATCTCCATCTTCAAATTGTAGATTAATCAATGTAACACTCTTAAAGCTCTTTCCACAGTCATTGGTGCATGCTAGAAGCTTATTAAGTGATAGCCATTGGCAGAATAGACACAGAATAGAGAGAAGGTCTACTGAAAGCGTTTCTCTAAGAGGGGGTGAAAGCATTTACTTTCCCAAAGTCGTAAGTAAAAGAAATCAGGAGAAAGAAAGAAGTCTGTGCTGACCACATGTTGGTGGCAATTACTAACCAACTCCAAATCCAAGTGTCATGAATGGACATTTTCAGTGCTAAAGGAAGTAAGGTGAGTTGGGGCTGAGATTAGTGATAGCCAGAGAAAAATTATATTCTGTGGTGTGTCCCTGGACTCCACAGGTATTCATCTTCAACACTGCTCACCTCTCTATAAGCAGGTCCTGGGGAGCTGAGTCAACTCCCAACCATCACCATCAAAGGCAGTATTTCAATACTTTCCCAAACCAAATGATAGAACATTCCAAGTGGACTCATTCACTTGGCAGACAAGTGAAATGAATTTCTAGGATTGCATAGCTACTTAAGGTGAAAACTTTATGTGGGCAGAACCTGTTCACCTCTAAGCATCAGCACACAGATTCAAACCAGCCCTTGTTCATGGTAATTTTACTTAAGCATAAACCTTTGTGAAGGCATGGATCTTAAATGTCCTACAAAAGCTCATGTATTGAAGGCTCGGTCACCAGTGGCTGGCATGGCTGAGAATGATGGAAACCTTAGGAGGTGGAGCCTACTTGAATGAAGAATGATATTGGGGGCATGCCCTCTACATGCACTGGGGTCTCCCACACTTTTCATTCTCTGTTTACCAGTAATCATGTTGCAAACAGTATCTTCCATCAAATCCTTCTGCCATGACCTCATCAAACACCCAAAGGCACCATGGATGCACACACTGAACCATGAGCCAAAATAAGTCTTCCTTCTGTTTAAGCTGGTTATTCTCAGATTTTGTCAGAGCAGCAGAAAGCTGACTAATACAATCCTCTTTCTTATTATGTTTTATTTGCCTCAATTTTAATTAAAGTCTTTCTGTTTTTACTAAACCAAATTTTTTTTTTTGGTTTTTTGAGACAGGGTTTCTCTGTGGCTTTGGAGGCTGTCCTGGAACTAGCTCTTGTAGACCAGGCTGGTCTCGAACTCACAGAGATCCGCCTGCCTCTGCCTCCCGAGTGCTGGGATTAAAGGTGTGCGCCACCACCGCCTGGCTACTAAATCAAATTTTAAAAGGAAACTTTGTATGATTGGACATACATGGGAATAGCTAGCAGAAGGTAGGGATATGGATCAGTGGGGAAAAGCACTTTCTGTGCAAGCATGAGGATCTGAGTTTGAATTCCTAGCACACACACACACACACACACACACACACACACACACACACACACACACACACACACACAAAAGGCTAAGTATAGTTGCATGTACCTATAACCACAGCATTGGGGAATAGAGACAGGTAGACCATGGGATCTCTGGCCAGCCAATCTATGCAAAATGATAAGCTTTGGGTTCAGTGAAAGACCTTTCCTTGGGGAAATAAGGAGGGTGATAGATAGGGATACCTGACATGTTCCTCTGACATGTGCATGTATGTACATGAACACATATACTTGCATACACATGTGCACATACATAAACTAAATTTTAAAAAACATAATGGCAAATGAGTCGCAAACAATTGTACTAAACTCCAGCTGAAAGACACAGTGGTCTATCAAAGTATGAGAGACTGAGATGAAGTCTCAATCCATGCAAGAGAAGCTCAAGGGTTCAAGAGGGGTGTACTGAAGACAGACAACTACCCATCTAAGAGCCCATCATATGGAAAGTCTACCAAATGCTTCCCTAGGAATATGGGAGAAATGGGGTGAGACAACTGCATTGGCTCAATATAGAGTGTGACTTGATGTCTACTCTTCCTTTATGTTATGGTCTTCATGGTTTATGCCTCTTTTACCTGTGCTTACCATGGGCCCTGAAACTTCTTACATTTGGAGGCTTAGTCTAAGTGCCAATAAAACAATCTACTTCTTTGCCCAATTAAAGCCTCAACATGCCCAGAGAGTTTGGCTGTTCATAGTCTTGTTTGTGGTTTGACTGTAGGTCAGCCTTGTGCCTATGCATTATCTTATTCCATTCCAATTATAGTTGGTTGGGAGGCTATTATTTCAATCCACATTTTACAAATGGAGAAGTCAAGTAATGGGGAAATTATTGAACTTGCTGGTGTCCTTAGCTAATAACCTGGAGTCACTGATCATACATTTTATGCTCTTCATCAGTTTTATATACCCCCTTACAGTCTATCTTCATTTAATTTGGCTCAAAAACATTTCCCAATCTTTCTTTATGATTCTACCAATGAACTCAGTATGACAGGAGCAAACAAAGAAGATAAAAATCTCTTTGTCCTTGAATTGTGGATGTTGCTAATACAGTCCACAAATAGCTATTGGCCAACTACCAGGAAGAACTAAGACATGGAAAAATTCACATGCAAGCAATATAGACAAATACCAAAATGTAGAGAGCAATCAGGAAGAGTTCTGGATGGCTCTACACAAGCATGTGGTGTTAGGCTCTAGCATCCTCATGGCTTTGTAGGAAGCACCACACCTGCAAAGAGGGAAGGAACAAAGGGAAACAGATCATAGCAAGCTTTAGGGTACAAGGAGGCTCTTGATTCCTTATAAATTAACAACAATAATACAACAAACAAGCCAACAGAACACTTTGTCATGGGGCAGCACTGTTTCACACTCTCTAGCTGTGATTTCCAGGAATCCATTATACTAAACTCTACGAGGAACAAAACTCCAATGTTAAGAGTGCCAATGGGTCAAAAAGCAGCCATCCCCAAGGATGTTTTAGAATTTGATTGTGTGTGGAAAAGGCCAGCAGTCAGTGTGGCCTGGATTATAGACTCTAGGGCAGGATGCTTTCAGCCAGCCTAGATGCAAGGGAGGGTGTGGGGATTTTGTCCTTACTAGGATTGTTTGCTTGGAAGCCTGGGGGTGAGCCAGTGAGGTGAGGGCTAAGGAAATAAGACTTGACGCCTATAGTCAAGTACCAAGTGCTGCTTCATTATGGACCTTTTTTAGCTAATCCTCTGTGGGTAGCAATTCTCCTCTTGAGCCTGGGAGAGGCTATCCATCTTTATTAAGTAAGTCTCCAGGCTCCTAGGATTCCTCTTATTGTTGCCACAGCTACAGAGTTTGGTGTTTTCAGATATCTGAGATACTCAATTGCCATTATCCCCTGTCTGGTTAAAAAAACAGCAACTTGTCTATGAGGCATCTTCTCTGAGAGCTGCTACATTTCTAGACTAGTCATCTACACCTTCACTGATGGGCATATTGATTTGGCTCAACAAGAACATGCTTCAATTATCTGCACCTGTATTTCAGCACCCAGATATTTGTCCTTTGGGAAACCTGGCCCACAGCTGTATCTTTTCCTCCTGTTCCTACCCTGCTCCTGCCATTGTTAGTTCCACCTTCTCTGCCTCTGCTTTTGTGACAATGAGCTGGACCACCCATAGGAAGAATGTATCCATATATCCTGACTTCTTTGTGGAAATGCAAAATAGCCCTACCCATCTTCTTTACTGATCAGCTTCCCTGCTTCCTTCACATCACAGTGAAGTCTCACCTTGCCCATCCAAGTATAAACCCCTGGACTCATGGGCCACTGAATATCTGTATCCATGCTAATCCATAATTAACAGGAGGCCCGAATATTTTCTGGTTTTGCTTTGCAGCTTCTTGTGCAGTATCTGGCCCAGAGGAAACATTCTCTATGTACCCATTGTTTGAAAGAATGACTAATTGACCCAATGTGGTTCTTATCTCCATAATTCTGTCAGATCCTTGTAGGTCACAATGTTACCTCACATTCTTAGTGCCATTTGCAATGCCTGGAATATGGTCTCTCAGTAAATGTTTGTTGAATGAATAGACTCCCACATTCAGATCACCAAAGACCAAGGTGCATTAATCAAAAGAGAAAAAATGGAGCCCAGTTCATACAGACTCAGACCAATTATGTGATAATAACGGTGAACATTCCCTGGCACAGGAGAAATTCAAACAAAGGGGCTACAAACATTGACAGTTAGAGGAGGTCACAGCTGAGGAAGGAGTGGGGATGTGTTTTAGGATCAAGTGACTGAGTTCAATGACAGTTCTGGCATTCATCTGAGGGTTCAGTGTCCATACCTGGTGAGGAGAGAGATTCATCTGCCACTAGGCCACTCCTGTGGTTTTTCTCTGTTTCATAAATGCTCAAAGCAGAGTGGTTGATTCAAAAGCCTATCTGGGCCAAGAGGCTGAGATAAGCAAAAGGCATAGCTTGGTCAAGGGACTGTGGATGATTCCAAATCATGCCGTGCCCAACAAGTAGAATCAGATGTTCCTTAGTTACAAACAGCAGTTGTCATGTATAAATAAGGGCCTTTTATTGTGACAACGCTTCCCCCAAGAATATATAAAAATACAAACTGTAAGTCTTCCCATCTTTAAGTGTTGGCCACTAACTCAATTTCTCAACTCAAAAAACAAAGTCACCCTTCAGATCAAACAATACACATCTGTGTTTGGCATCCAGACAGCAGGTCTCCTCTGGCCATGCACAGCTGGTTTACAACCTCTGGTCTAAACAGATCAGACCTGGGAATTTGAAATCACTGTTTTGCACCCACAAGATTAGCAGATGTTAAGAAATCTGATAAAAATCAAATGCTGCCAAGAAAGTAGAGCAACGGGCAGGAGCCTGTGAAGCTTCTAGGAGTGACAATTAGAATGGCCACTCTGGAAAAGAAACCGGCATTGCCTCAAAATGTAAGGATGCACGCATGTTCTCACCCAGCCATACTGTCCCTAGGTTTCAGGGGAACCATTGCAAATGTCCACATTACTGTGTATGAATGCTCATACCTGCAGTCTACTTGGTCTAAAATGAAGCTGGACACAAATCAAAAGCCAAATGGCAGAATCATAAATAAGCACTGGGGTATTCATGGAACTGAATAAAAATAACTCAAGTGCTATCCATTAGCATGGATCTGGTGACTTCAAGGATGAGATAAGCTTTTCTAAAATCTTGTTTCTAAAGTCCCTAAGCCCTTTCTAGCTCCAAAGGAAAATAGCCCTCAACATAACTAACTCACTCTAAGTGAAACTTTTGTTCATTCACCAATATCTTCTGATCACACATGTGCCAGGTGCTCTTCTAGACGCTGGGGAAGTCACAGTGAACCATGCAGATACTGTCCCTGTCATTACATAATGCAGTTTGGAAGTTTTCTGCTTTTGATGTTTGCTTTGTTGTTTCATTTACTGAGTCAAAGTTCCCCACAGTTCACAGTTCACAGGGTACAGTGACTTTTTCAAAGCATCTCATCTGCTAGGTAATTGTGACTGAAACAGTAACAAGAATTCTTATAGAAGCCCCCCTCAAGGCTTCACCACCAGCGATACCACCTTTCAAAAATAGCTAAGCAGAAATTTGTTTTTTCAAAGTCACCTGTAACTTGTTTTCAATCAGAGTCGAGTCCACAGGACCTATTCAATATTGTGTGAGTCTCACAGAACACCTCATTTCCCTTCAACTTTTCATTAGTTTGAATTAAAAATAAAAAAGCTTGCATGGATCTTCCTAGTTCCCAACACATACAGTAACACCCTGATTCATTCTGTTATTTGCAGAGCCAACCCTCCTCCTCTCTCTCTCTCTCTCTCTCTCTCTCTCTCTCTCTCTCTCTCTCTCTCTCTCTCTCTCTCTCTGTCTGTCTCAGTGTGAAACCCCTCCAGACTCACATTCAGTTTGGCAGTACCATCTCTGTGGCCCACACAAAAGTGGCCTGACTTTTGTTCCTAGTGAAAGATGGAGAGAATGACTTGTTTCCTGCCACACAGGCACATGGCATGTAGATCACCCTCATCTTTGCAGTTTTGTTAATTTACTGTGAGCTAGACAAGCAGTTTCTGCATCCTAACTTCATACTAAAAAGTGCTTGTTTGGAGACATCTAAATAAACTCTCAATCACAGAGGTGAACATGGTTCAGGGAAAGTGCAGAAGGAAAAAAAACATGCCATATGAGTGGCCACAAGCGATATGGCTGAGAAATTTTCTACAATAAACAAACAAATAAATAAATAAGATTGTAGAGGTTGTGCTGCCTCTTTATATGGACACATTTTTAATTATGTGCGTGCATCTGTGTCTATTCATGTGAGTGAACTTTCCTGTGGAGGCACTGGATCTCCCTGCAGTTGGAGTTATAGGCAGTTATGAGCTGCCTGAGATGGGTGTCGGGAATTGAACTAGGTTCCTCTGCAAGAGCAGTAGGTATACCTAACCACTGAGCCATCTCTCAATCTCCAGCCTACACATTTTAATACAATTTTCTTTCTTTATTCTTGAGAATTTCTAACATATATACATATATATATATAATGATTATGATCATATCCATCCCCATTGCCCACCTCCAACTCTACCATATTCTCCCAACAACACACCCTCCTTGTATATTCATATCTTCTTTTAATACACTAAGTTCATTTACTACATGGGTTTGGGGCCATGGATCATTGGCATTGTAACCGTGGCCATACCCTTCAAATATTGATGTTCCTTCCACAGAAGTATTTCATGCTGAAAGCTCTGTCTACTTTTTGATCAATTATCTCCTTGACCATTTTCCTTCTTTCCTTTCTTTCTTTCTTCCTTCCCTCCCTCCCTTCTTCCTTTTCACCTTCCTTCCTTCCTTCCTCCTTACTTCCTTGTTCTGATGAATATCTATGAGTGGCTCTTAAATGCTGCTTGGTGGGAGGGGTGCTGTTTTCAGTTATTCACAAGTCATGTTTCATAAAGGGTCTGTATACATCTACCCACCACTATTTGTAATTTGCTACAGTTCCCAAGGGCTACTTTGAGCTTGGACATGTATCAAGTTTCAGTCAGTAGAATGGGGATAGGCACCTAGACAGGATCTTTGGGGCTCCCCACTTCCGAGGAAAGCTTCTTCCTCTTCTCTTTCTGAGAACCATATGTCCCTGACAGAGTCTGATCTTTCCACCTGAACTGAGAGGAGGCTGATGCCACAATCAGAGCCACATCTTATCTGCAGCAGAACAAGACTTTTCTTGGAAGTGGAAAAAAAAAAAAACTGTTTGTCTCTGGAAGCAGCTAATATGATTGGGTAGTATATTGCTATACCATGCCTGATTAATGCATTTTTCAAAGTAGCAAAATAGATTTGATCCTCACTTTTATAGTGCTTATATTCTAGGTGGAAGAATAAGACAATAAGCACATGAACAAATTAAGATTATGTAGCTATTCAATGGCATATCTTCCTTTTACATCAGCTCCCCTTCTTCACTTAACTGTATGTGGCCTGTGACCCTTGGCCCTCCTTGCTTCTGGCCCCATTCTCTCCCTTAACAAGTCTATCTATTCTCATAGCTTCAAGATCCAAATCTTTTCATCTGACTCTCAATCCTACTTGCTGTGTGTCTTTCACGCATTGATTACCATGTCATGTTTGTTCCCGGCAGTCAGATGGAACCCAGGCTCTCAGACCCATTTGCATACCCAAACTCCACAGGACCAGGTAAGGTGCTGAGGAGAGAGCTTAGCTCTTCGTCTTATTAACCAAACACTTTACCAACTAGTCTGTCTCCCCAGTGCCTTCCCTGGGGTTTCTTAATGGTGTTGATGCTGGAAGAGTACAGGCCTCTGGGTACTTCCCTCACCATTGATGAGAATATACCTCTTTCTTTATAGTTTCTGTGTGTTAAAATTGGGTCTTTTTACAGCTGGCTGTTCCTGGATAGTCAGGATTTTCACTTAGTAGCTGAGGATGTTATCGAGGGTGGAATTATTATAACAGGCAAGGATGAACCTGAGTTAACTTTCTAGGATTTGTCATAGCCTTTTGGTTGCGAGCATATGGTGAGCCATCTCAGACCCAAAGACTAGGAATTCTGCTTTATTTTTGGATGTGGTGCAAATGCAGGTGATGTTTTAGTTATCTTTAGACAGTGGGATTTGCCTTGCTATCCCTCAGTTCCTGTTCCTAGTTTCCTATCTGTGACTGGCCAGATCGTGCCAATTTACTCTTGAAAGCCATTCCTGGCTTTCCAATCTCATTGCACATTCTTCTAGATAGAGTTCAAATAACACTCAACACAGATTAAGATTGATGGGAACCAACTCTCCATTGTAATTCCTCTTTCCTTTTCACCACTGCTGAGAATGGCCCCTTATGCCAGACCTGCTGATGTCACAAATATGTATAGTGGGTGGTGTATAGCAAGTCCTCCTGAAATATCGGATTTTTCTGAAAGCCCTTGATCACTCTCCCTTATCTATTGAATTAGATATAGTAACCTTTGTTTGACATATAGATATACATGAATATTCAATGTATTTATTGAATACCCATTCTAGACCACTGTATTGGTGATAAAATGGAGATCATCATGAATATGCCCCATCCTTTGTGTTGCATTTATTTAGGGTAGAGGGTGTAAACATTTGTTAATTCATTTAAAAAGGGTTTAATGTCTTGAGACCCATATGTTCACCAGACATGATCCTAACCTGTTGTAGGTGAGAGGACATTAATCAAGACAATGTTAATATAACTACATTGTGTCTTATTTGACACAATGAATTTAATTTCCTGGTGTTCTTTCTCTTGGAATGCAAGCTCTGAATAAACTGGACTGCCCATTTATTTCCTCTTTTATGTTCAGAAAGTTTCCATTTCTCTATTTTAGTTTATGTTGGTCTCTTTATCTGGAATTCTTGTATCTCTCCAGTCTTCAAAAATCTACTAAATCTTGTACTATAAGAAATACCTAGTTTTATTTTCCAATTCAATGGGGACTCTTTGTCATTTATATATTAACAGAATACTGTTGGCTTCTTTATACTCTACTTTGAGTGATAGATAAGTGTTTATAAATCTACGTATGGGTCCTGGACACTAAAGGGCAAAGGCTGTGCCCTAAGCATCTCTATAGGTCTTGTTTACCTACACTTATGATATAGATACTAGGCATTTACCTATGAAATCCATTAGCTGTTCAGTGTTCAGAGAGAATGCCCTCTTTTCCTATGTCAACATCACTTTTCCTCAAACAAGGTCTCAGGTGATCCAGCAGACTTACATCCTATGGGTTTGGAAAAAAAGTAACTATATTAAGTTCTAGGATTGAGCATGCACAACTATGGGTTCATCCTGCTAGCTCTTCTTCATCCTCTAAGATCTGGAGGATTACTGAGGCTCATGGGCAGAAGAGGTAGAAATATGCAAGTTGTGCAATGAGAAAAGCAATCTGATAGGTGTGGAAGGGCCGGGCTGAAGGTAATACGTGGCAAAGGAGGAGGGGTCTGAAATAGGACTTGAACTTGAAGATGAAGATCTCCAACTTACAAGCCAATGAAAAGGATCAGAAAGGAATCTAGAAAACCCAAAATGAAAGAGCATGAACATTGTAATAGTTAACTGCACTGTTGACTGATTGGATTAAGAGAGACATAGAAAATTGCCAAAGCACACTCTTGGGATGTTGGTCCTGCTGTTTCCAGAGATGATGTGAGTCACCTAATTGAGTGTGGAAGATCCACGACCCACTGTGAGAAAGCTAGAGATCCATGTGCAACCAAAAGTATAAAGAAGATAGCACATGTTGGACTCTATCTGAGCCAATGCTGCTTTTGCTGTTGCCATCACACATAAACAGGCTCCAGTCTTTTCAGTCCTTAGATGAGGACTTGCACCACAGCTGTCCAGCGAGACCCCCAGGCCTTGTGTTTCATGCTAGGAAAGACATCTTTGTTCTCTATCGTTGTGAGGCTTCTGGTTTCCTGGATGAAGTTTTTTCTCAATCTTCAGTCTACAGGTGCCATTGTGGGACTACTTTCACCTCTGGTCATGTTAGCATCCCAATCAGTTCCCTTTTATAGCTACATACACAGTCTGTTAGCTCCCTTCCTCTAGAGGGCCCTGGATGGAATTGGCGGCTTTAGAGAGGATTGGCCTCAGGCCACTGGACTGGCTACAGAACAGGAATAGGGAAATTTGACTTTCCTCCCAGCTGTCAGTAATTCTTTACATGACCTCTAGCAAATCATTTGGCCTTTCTAAACCTCAGTTTCCTCGTTTCTAAAATAAGCTAAGAGGGCCGCTGGGTCACTGACCTCCTTTCTGCTCTGAGATTCTGCACTGCTATCCCTGCTCTGAGGATAGCTGGCTCTTCCTTTAGAAACATTCTGGCGTTCACTCCTCCCTGCCCAGTGCCCTTGGTCTTCACAGAGTCATGAACAATTGGTAACCTGTTCTAATTACAAGCTGTGGAGTTTTGGGTGAATCATTCCCTCCCCATCTGTAAGATGGGTATCATAGCAGTACCTTCTACCTCTCAGTGAGGATTAAGTTAAATGAATATATCTGACGTTTTAGGGCAATGGGAAATACACAGTAAAGGCAACTTAACTGTTAGCTAGGATCAAAACTATTGACTTTGCTGTTTTGTGACTTATTTTAAGTTGAGGGGTCACTGCAGCCAGGATACAGAAAGATGGAGATGTTCACATGATCTTGTACAAGGGAGAAAGATCATTTGAAAGAGTATTAGTGTATGTTCTTGTCATAATTATAAATAGATTTTATTTGCTGGAATCCACAGCTCTGTCCTTTCAACAAAAGCTTTAGGAGCCTACAAGAAATATGGCTTGTACTGGACTCGGTGCCCTCACTCTCTAGATACTTTTCATATACTGAAGCACCTCTGAAGCATTGCTGTGCATGTATACAACCTCATGCACCCACATGCACAACACACACATGCACAGCACAAGCATACACACAGATACATACAAACTCCAAACACCATCTTTTTTCCTTCTAGATGCTGAAGTTTCACCAATTTCAAGCTCCTCCAGCAAATTCCAAATGAGTCATTTTCCAAAATCTCTCCTCTTAGTACAGCTCCTTAGTGCCAATTTCCTCTGTGCTGAAAATAAAATAAAAATAAAATAAAATGAGAAGATATGAAATTGATGGGTCCTGCTGGCTCCAAGAAACAGCCCCATTTAATTTAATACAATTGTGGGGAATTGTTTCCAAAGCCTAGGTTCTCACATCTTCTTAGTCTTTGCTAAGTTCAGAGAAGCAAGAGTTGACCTATTTGGGCCCTGATCACTTGAGGATCTAGGGGAAAACACCAGCTCACATCTGTGATTCCTTTCTATCCTATATGGTACCTGTCTCTCATAAGAACCCTGCCTGTAGGCACTGTTATTACTGTGTTTCACTGAAAAGGTAAACTGAACTTCAGAGAAAGACAAACTGAGTTCACATTTCCCTTTCCACATGAGATGAAATCTGGGTCCCTATGATGTCTAATTCAATGATCTCCCTCCAAGATCTGCAGTGAGATTTTCCTCATGTACCATTACTAGTCTATTGGTGGCATCTGATGAGAAATAATTGAAAAAGATTCCAGCAGAACCAGCAGAAAAATGTACCACTGCCAAGTCCAACAACCTGATTTGAACCCGCAAATCCCACAGGACCTATCAATGGAAGAAACAGACTCTCTGGGAAAGATTCTAAGGCTTTGTGTAGCATGCTGATGGGTTAGCAATGTCTGAGATAGCATGGGATAAGCAAGGGGCTATGTTTATGAAGGGTACCTCACATCTCTTCTTTATTATAATACCTAGACACTTTAACTGTATCCAGATACAGTTATCAATCCATAGATCATTAAGTCTCAGAAGTTATCTTTTGATGACAAGCAAGAACCAATATACTTTAGCCAGTAAAAGGAGGTGTCTCTTAGAAACCAATAAGTCACCAAGAACTGAAATGTCATCCAGAACCCAGGAGGGTTACAATTGTCACATTCTTTATCTCTGGTTCTTCCCGTCTAACTTTTCTTCCTCCCTATCTCCCCTGTCTCCTACTCTTCTCCACCCACACCCCACTTAACTCCCTCTGGAGTTGCATGCTCTCTTCTGTCCACATCTGTAGCTGAGTCTTCATCTTTCTCTGTGGAATGGCTTTATTTCTCAAGGGACAAGAGCCAAGATCAAGAGCAACATATTTCAATAGAAACAGTTGAAGCCACTAAGAAAATTTACATTTTTCTATCTAGTAGCACATCTTAAAAAGATTTTTAAAAGAGTGAAAATTGACTTGAAAACTCATGTTAATCCATGCATTCAAAATATTCTTTAATAAAGTGTAACTAAACACCAAATTTTAATAAAAGGCTCTGAATTTTCTCTTCATGATACATCTTTGAAATCTGATTTATAGTTTATACTTATAGCATACTTCATACTTTAGCTACATTTCAAATGGCCAACATTTTAGTGGCTACCAAATTGGGTATCATGGGTCTAGACGTCACATATCTTTGGTTCTAGAAGCTAGCAAACACCTAAGTGTGTCTACAACTAGTCGATCAACCTCAACCAGAAACAGAGGGATCATATTCCATAAACAAGGCAACCAAATAAGAGGGCAGAGGACTCACCTGAGCCAAAACACAATGTTTGCCGAAGGCTTCCCAAGAAAACTTGTGTATCACTTGAATTCCCTAGAAGAGTCCAGAAGTTCTCAGTTTCCTTGCATTTGGGATAGAGAAGGCCCACAATGCAGGAACAAGCCAGGAAGATGAATGTGCTGCCACCTGGGGGAGACAAACCAGGCACACATCCCTAATTCTCAAGTACCAATGGTCCCGAGATGACACCATGCCAGATAAATTCTGAGTCAGCACTCGGAGGTGGAGGCTGGGAAGCAGTGTTATTAGACTCACTTTCTCACAAATGAAGTCTTCAGGAATAAAATTAATAGAGGAGAAACCGTCACACACAGCTGAGGAATCTGCCCCATCCTATGGCCCCTTAAACCTCAGCATGGAACGTTCTTCATACTGTTGACTGACACCAAGGACTCACATTCATGCTGATGCTGTCAGTTATACAAACAGTTTTGCTTTTTGGATTTTTGTTTTGTTTTGTTTTTTGTGGAAACATTCAGTACTCTCTGGTTTTGTTTACGGAAGCTCTTCAATAAGAAGAAGGCCTAAGTCCTCAATGAGAACTGAGAGACCAGCTGCCTTTTCTCTCCTTGAGACACAGCGGCCCTTCCAGAGTCAACTACAACTGATTGTTTCAACTCTCCCTCACTGCTCCTCACAAAAGCACAAACACCCGTCTATTAGCTTCTTCTTTTCTTCACAACTCTGTGATGGAAAGGTCATGTCTACATTAGCTTCTGAACCCTGGCCTTGCCCCAAGACCTGCACATAGTGGGAGCTAAATCAACTCTGTTATTGGCCCTGACTCCCTAAATAATACCCTCGAACAGACGTGCTTAGAAGTTTCACACATGCTTCAGCTAAAGGACCTGGAAAACAATGCACTATATTTTCCTGTTTTATTAACAATCTATTTTTCCCTTAGCTTCACTCCAAAGGCTGGTCCTGATCAAGAGTGTCAGACAAACTCACAGAAGTCCATTTTCTTCATCTATCACAGTGACTTTAGACACTGACCTCAAAAGTATCAGGCTTGGTAGCAAGTACTTTTATCCACTGAGCCATCTTGCCTCCTGCTACTCATTTTTTCCCCTGGAAGAAAAATACTAATGAATTCATGAGAGTGAGTCCCTCATGAACCAATCACCCCCTCCCCACTAGACTCCACCTCCTGCCACCACTACTCTGGATACCAGGCCTCTACCCTAGTCCTGGAGGAGACAACTCATATTCAAAGCCAAGTGCTTACCAGTGGCAAATGCAGCCCATGTCTTGGAACTCAGTTTCCTCTTCTACCAACTTCGTGAGTTATTTGCTGAGAAAATTGGATAATACATGTGAAAAAGTTAGTTTGGTGCCTGAGATGTAGTAAGTACTCCCAAAATACTGGATATTATTACCATGTGGTCTGAACTCTAAAACTCAGCACCTTGCCACCCTAGCACATTGAAACGGCTACATTTCTACAAATTAATCTTACCAGTAGTTAATACAAAAAAGGAGTGTCAGCCTAGTCTCTGCCCAACTTAATACAATCCCAGGTTCGAGGAGTCTTAAATTAATTGGCTTTCTTCTCATAACAACACTGTAATTTAGGATGTAGGTCTTTTCTCCTGGATGGAAGAGGGGGTTCACTGTTTCATCACAGAGAACTATGTCCCCTGTGGCTATGGCAGCTTTAGCAAAGATATATTCTATTATAATAAAATCACAACAGCCAGCCAAAATGTTTTGTTACATGAAACTTTGTCTTCAACAATAAAAAGAAATTTTAACTGAGTGGGTTTTTAATTGTGGCACTTGAGAGGTAGGAACAGGCAGATATCTATGAATTCAAGGTCAGACTGATCTACATAGAGAGTTCCAGGCCATTGAGGGCACATAGCAGAACTCTGTCTTAATAAAATACCTTTCTTATAGCTATGGAGTTACAAATTGCATTCATGAAAGTAAACAATATGTTCCTCTTATGGTGTGTCATAAGCATTTACTAAGTCTGCCTGCACACACTAGGTCTGCCTGCATACACCAGGTCTTCTTGTACTCACAAACCTCCATCTGCTCCCAATAACACAGTATGGTGGGTACTATTATGTCCATTTTATAGGTAAGACACTGAGGTTTGATGAGTCACTCTGTCACCTCATTCTATTTACTCTGTTTTTAAAATAGCATACTTGGTCCTTCTACCATGTTCACATCTCTGGAATAAAGATATTCTCACATCAGAAATGCAGTTTTAGCGAGCATTGCTTGCCTGACCTGTTTTTATTACTTTAGCAATATTTCTTATACCAGGTGGCTTCGTAAGGTACTATAGGACACCCGGTGGAGAACAATGCTGACATTCACTCCTAGCCCACACCCATCCCCTACCAATAACCATTCTGCCATGCTATGCCAGATGAATTTCTACTAAATGTCACTATAAATGAAGAAAAATATTAACAAAACTTAGCTGACTGCACATGAGAGCCAGTGAGCAGGACGGGGGCCTCCTGCATTGTTTTTAGGCTCTCAGCTTCTACTACTCAGAGTCACAACCACGGTGGGAGTGAAGGGGTGAGGGAGAAACAGCACTAAAGCTTGGAGGAGGGTGGAGCAGATAAAGTAAGATATGCAGGCCAGGGTTCCCAAATTAAGTCCTCAAACCGCCTGTCCTCAAAGCAATAGATATTGTGAATTCCTTAAGCGATTAAGTTCCAATTGGTTCTGCTTAACCCTTGCATGCCTCCATTATATGATCTGCAAAGTGGACAGGGAAGCCAGTGTGAGCTTTGAAAGAATTATTGCTGGCAAAGCTGTTAGGGCAGTACCTGTCACACCCCAAGTAAGTCTTCAAGAACTGGTATCTATTATTATCACTCATCTCTTCAATCTTACTTAGGATCATCACTCACCTCAACCTACACACACACACACACACACACACACACACACACACACACACACACACACACGCCACAACTATGCTGGTTTTCTTTATCAAGAAGCAAATCCACAAGACCCATTACCTCTTGGCAGTCTTCCCACATTCCCACATGCTCCTCCTCCTGTCTGTCAAGGGATAATTCATGTTCATGTTTTAACTGAACTGAACTATCATGTTCACCTTTAACTGAACTATCCCCTCTTCAGAGGGCTCTTACCTGACTCTCCAGAAGAATACCACCATGTCTTCCTATCGTAGGTCTTCGCTCATTTCCTTTTTAGCCCTCGTTGTAATTGCCTGTGGTTTTATTCATTCTCATTGCAGTATTCCCTCTTAGCTAAGGTTTTGAAGTACAGCTTCAGTAATTCACAGCTAACTGGTGTCTGAAATGTAAATTAGAAAACTCCTGAATAATCATGCTACCCTGAACATGATAAAAAAAAACCTTTTGCCATGTTATGTGTAAACATATCACATACGCTACTGACCCTCAGTCTCTTTATAGCCATGTAAGTTATCAACTCAAGCACTGAACTTGCCTAGTGCTTGTGTTCAAGGAACCCTTGTTTTACTTAATAATAGTCCAGAGATGCAAGAATAAGGATACAGGCAATCTAGGCATGTCAACAAAAAGCTTTAACATAATCTGTTAAGTGAAAGGGTAGGCACAAAAAAATATTTTCATGAGAGAACATATTCAACTTCATTGTTATGATTGTTCTGTTTAATTATGACTATTGTTGGTGATTACTTACTGTGCCTAACTTACAAGTTAAACGTTACCAAAAGTATGTGCATTGTGATGGTTTCTCTTTACTTCAGCTTGACTGACTTTGCACTCACCTAGGAAACACTCTCTGAGTGTCTGTGGGGATGCTGTGGCACCATTCCACCGGCTGGGATGCCAGGAGGAACAAAAAGGAAAAGAGGAAGCCAGGTGAGTATCACTCCTATCTCTGCTTCCTGACTCGGGATACAATGTGTCTGTCTAGTTGCCTCATTCTCCAGTCACCATGCTTTTGCCACCTAGATGTACTATATCCCTGCCAACCATCACTGGAATAAACCCATTGTTTGTTCAGTTGCTTTTGTCATGTATTTTTGTCACAGAAATGAGAAAAGTAGCTAATGCATATGTTTAGAGAGAATCATTGAATGAAGAGGTCAACACTGTTTCCAGGCATCTCATCCTGAAACGTATTTCCCATGAACACCGAAGGCCAGCTTCACCTGCTGACCTCACGCTTGCAATATAAAGTGTCTTATTCTTGTGTGCCTGTACCTAGCCCAAAGCCTGTCATGATGGATGATCAATAAAGATTTCTTGAATTGCATTTTCCAAACTCAATAAATGAAAACTTCAAACTCTAAATCCAGGTCAGGTTATAGCCAGAGGCCCCACGTAGAAAGGGAAATGGCTCATCATGCTACTGGTTTTCTCTCTCATGGGAGCCTTGGCCACCTTGCCTCTGACTCAGCTTTCCATCCCTGATACTCCATCCCCACTGGTTTCCTAGCACACATGGCTAAAGGTGGAATTCAATTGTCGTGCTCATGTATTTGATGATTTGTGTTGGTGGCTGACACGGGGGAAATAGGAGCCTTCCTGCATTCATTCACCTGGAAAGCCTTACATCACTGCCATTACCCGTGCTGTTTAGAGAGTAACAGTCTTGCTTAACACCTTACCCCACCACTTCCTGGATCAAATATTTTCAAACTGGATGCCTATGGGATATGGCGAATTCAGATCAGTCTGGGGAAGAGTACGTGGTAAACAAGTTCCTTGTCTAAAAAAAACAATCACTCAAAGATGTAGATCTTAGAAATACATTTCTGGCATCCCACACACCTGAGGGTCTTAGTTAATAGATATTTTATTGTAAAAAGCATTTATTCAGACTGTCTTGTGTAGCTGACTAGGGGCCATCCCAAACAGCTTTACACGCATTATTTGGCTTAATCCAATTAGTAAACCTATGAGTGGGCAGTCCTATCCTTATGGATGAAGACACTGGGTAATCAATGGACTTTCCCCTAAGGTCTTAGAGTTCATGAATGGATCTCCAAAGCTCTGCCACTCTCAGTGCAATGCAGCCTCTTGAAACCACCTCAGATATCCCGAGTCTGCATCTGCTTTGTAACAAGACCTCAGCCGACTGAAGGATTCATTCTTAGTGTAAGAGCCCAACCCTATCCAAAGGCCACTGGTCTACCATTCTTTCTTTTCTCTTACTTCGTGGGTCCTAAATGTGAATTCTCATTGGAATAGGCTGGGACCTTCTGTTTAGGCAAGTATCCGGGACCTTGCTTTCAAGGCTTTGATTAAGTGGGACTGGCTGAAGACTCTAGAATCTTTTAACCTATAGTCTAGGGCAATGGTTCTCAATTGCTGTGACCTTCCTAATGCTGTGACCCTTTACTACAGTTCCTCATATTGTGGTGAGCCCCAACCATAAAATTATTTCATTGTTACTTTATTACTGTAATTTTTCTGTAGTTATGAATAGTAATGTAAATATATGTTTTCTGATGGTCTCGGGTGACTCCTGTGAAAAGTTTATTTGACCCACTGGTTGAGAACCATTGATCTAGAGGGTCTGCCATTACACTTTAAGGAACCCAATATAGTGAATAAATTGGCTTCACTTCCCTTATTGTTGAGAATAAAAGGGGATATTTTAAAGATGAACTTCTAGGGCTGTGGAGGTAATGCCTGTCTAGTGTGCTTGAGTGCTGTGAAACAGAGTAGAAAATGTCACAGTAAAACCCATTTCTTTGTGTGGTTGGGTGGTTTGGATTAGAAATGTTTCCCATAGGCTCATATATTTGTACATTTGGTCCCTAGTCGGTAATGCTATTCAGAACCTTTAAGCAGCCTTGCTGGAGGAAGTACACCTTTGAAGGTTCATAGCCTCTCTTCCTACTCTCTCTCCGCTTCCTGTGTGTAGATTGAAATATGATGAGCTAGCTTCCTCTTCCTGCTACCATGCCACAGCTTCCTGACTATTACATACCTTCCATCTGGAAAATTAAACCAAAAAAACCTCTGTCTTCCTCAAGTTGCTTTTGGTCATAGTATTTTTATCATAACAACAACAACAACAACAAAACTAGTCTGGAAATAAACCACAAGATTGAAAGTGCAACAAATGCTTCTAGCTTATAAAGATGATGCTTTTGCATGTTTGTGATGGACAAGAGAGGACAGACCCCTTGAAACAGTGAAACTTGATAATGGAACATTGTTAGAGGTCAAAAGGTTAAAGTCCTGCCTTTTACCTATGAGGAAAGGGAACAGCAGAGTGGAGGGTACCTTGTCCTCATTCATGGTTCATGGTGGCAGATCTAAACCAGAATTCAGATTCGTTATGGCTTCCACCGAAACACACATTGTTCAGTAGGGAGCTTAGCAGCAGCACCTCAACTGACCACTAGACAGTTCTGTATATTTCTTGCTCATTTAAACAGCACAGGAGACTATCAGGTAAGCGCTACCTGAGAAAACCAATGGCCAAGGTGGTAAGTAAACCTTCTCATCTGCTACAGTGGTAGAGCCTGGAGTCAGATAAAGGCTTGTTTCTGCGGGTTCCTCAGGAAGCAAAGAATGAATGAAAATGATGAATGCATTAAATACCAAATGGCTGCACCCTATGTTCCAATACCCTACCTTCCCCACCCCCTGGTCTTTGTCCCCAGTGTGAAAAATGTACCAGCACTGACACACGGGTTGTTAGCATCTAATGAATGACATGGCACCTGGCATTGAACTGCCCCAGTGGTGTACTCAGATTCTACTCAATAGCTGTATAACTTGGGGGGAAAGTCACAGCATCTCCTTAGGCCTTAGTTTTTAGGTTTTTTTTTTATGTAAAAGAGAAGAAATAACAGTGGACATCTCCTAGGGCTTGGGGAATGAAAATAAGATAATGCCATTCAAGACCATTACTATTTTAAGCACTGACACATATTTTTAAGCCATATTTGGTTTTTAAATGAATTTGAAGTTGTTTTAATAGTTTTGAAGCCCCCTGAGGGCAAGGAGCTATTCCATGAACTTCCTTATCGCCAGAGCCTCCAACTGGGTGGACTAGAGTCCCTGAGCACTGATAGGAATCAGCCCCCAGTCGCAGTTACTATGTTTGCATACCAAGGGAGGAAAGACTCTTCTTCAAGGCATACTTTCACTGACCCAGCTCTCACCCCATCCCATGTCTCTTTCTGTAGAGAGAAGGCGACCGTGTGCAGAGAAGCTTCTAGCAGCCGCAGTAGATGAGCTTTGCTTTAGAGAAAAGTGATCTTGAAAAATAATTGCACTGGTGTCTCTGGCAGACTCCCCCATCCTGATTTGTGACCCTGGGCAAATCATTTCATCTCTCTGTGTCTCTGTTTCTTTCCCCTGTAAAATAAAGAGGCTACCTGCCCAGATCTTCAAGGGTTCTTGTCAGTATTAACGTCCTAATTCCTTTTGGCTTTCAAATTCTTTCCAGCCCCTCTCAGGCTTCATTGTGGGACACTGATGTCAATGAAACAAGAGATGCATACAAATTATTAAATATTGTGGCATCTATTAAACAATTTGAGTGTGTGTGTGTGTTTTTCCCCTTTGGGTATCTACATAGATAACCTTTACAACAATAGTTGGAGGTGAGACTTATTTCTATGATGTAAAAAAATGAGAAAACTGAGCTCAGAGATTAACATACATGCCCAATAGCTGTTAAGCTATTAGGTGACACTATTTGTGTATATGATCTGGAATATATTACTAGTTTAATATGAAGCAAAACGGTAGGTAATGTGTATTAAATATTATAGCTTAACAAAGAAAAGGGAACTTGTGAGTGCAATTTACACACTCACCTGACACATTTTCTGTATCTATATATCTGCAACTTCACCAACATGTCTCTACAGAAAGAAAAGGCACATGTTCTTAAACAGTTACTTTTGGTAGAGAGAAGGAATTGAGTAGAGTTAGCAAGGCCACCTTTGCATATTTTTTTTGTTTTAGAATACATTCCCTATGAGCCCAAAGTCAAACAAAACAGAATGTAATTGTAAATGAGTAAATACTCACTGATGTCACTGTCGAGATAGAAATTACTCAAAGTACACACCACAGCTATTTGGCTATGCATTCCTGCTCAGACACACCCTAAGAAACAGATAGGAACTGAAAAAGCAAACGGATTTTAGTGACTCCATTGGTGACACTGGGCTGATGACATGCAGCACTGATCGCATGAGTAATTTTGTGGATGTCACTGGAAAGCAGGACATTCAACAAGGGAGGAAGTACAGACACAATATAGATGCTCATAGCTGAAAACGCTGTAGTGCTGAACAGGAATAAAAGCTATCTGTGTGATGCATATCACTATGATACATATTCCCTAGCTCTTTTCCTTCAGAGGAGAGACCTGGAAACAGCAATCCAGGAACACTGAGCACTCCCTGTGCCGAGATTGAAATCTCTAAATGCCATTTCTCACTGAGTGAAGCCAGGGCTCCTTAGAGAGATGACCAATTTCATGTCTCAGGCGGGAAATGTACAAGATGAGCCTAGAGTGTTCATCATCCCAGAAAGCAAAGAAGCTATCAGAGATGACTAGGGTCGTGTCAAAGGAATCCTGGGGGCAATTCAAAGAGGTTCTCATTGGCCAACGGTGGAACAATTTGAAAATAATGTCAAATGTTTTAACCTGTGATTTTTTTAAATATAATTTATTTTTTCTGTGTGAGTGTTTTCCTCACATGTATGTCTGCATTATGTGTATGCCTGGTGCTTGTGTCAGTGAGACCTCGAAAAAATCTATGGGGCCTCTTGTAGTAGATCAGTACTTATCCTTAGCATAGGAATGGACTTTGGGAGCCCATTCCACATAGAGGGATACTCCCTGAGCCAAGACACACAGGGGGTGGGCCTAGGCCCTATCCCAAAGGATATGACAGACTCTGAAGACCTCCTATGGAAGGCCTCACCCTCCCTGGGGAGCAGAAAGGGTAAGGGATAGGTAGGGTGTTAGTTGGGGGGGCAGGGGTGGAGGGGAGGGAGAGGGAACTGGGATTGTCATGTAAAACAATCTTGTTTCTAATTCAAATTTTAAAAATGGGAAAAAAGAGAGGGTGTGAAAGATCCCCTCCTCCCCTGGAGGCTCAGGCCCCCAGGATCTCGACCCAGGACTGCAACAACCCCAATCATCAGGTGGAGTTGAAAACTTGATGCAAACAGCAAAAGGCTTTATTGCAGTTGTTTAATGAGCTAACCCCATGTTAGTTCGGGCCTTTCATCAATCCACCATGGCGGATGGCTGGGAAAGATGCCGAGAAACCACGTCATAGAGATCTTATACGGCAACGTAAGGGGAATGTCTAGGGGTATGCACAGGCTCAGGATTTGTGTGCCTCCAGGCTTGGAGGGCTTGCCCTGTATTGATTGGACAACTGGTTGTTATGGCCCATAGGCCCTCCCAGGGTGACTGCTATGCTCTGCACGTGATTGCTGTGCACTTGTCCGTAAAGCACACCCAGAGCCGTAAAGCACAGCACCACCAGCTAACTTCTAATTGGTTCCTTGCCATGAGGCAGACATCTGACCTCCTAGTGACCAAGGCAAGGTCAGGCAAACACGTGTTACTGTCATGGCTGCCAAAATAGGCAGGCATCTGACCTCCTAATGACCAAAGCAAGGTCAGGCAAACGTGTTAGACTGTCATGGCTGCTGAAATAGGGAGCTGGTCCCTTGAGGTGTTGGGATCTTGGAACTGGAGTTATGGATGGTTGTGAGCCATCACGTGGGTACTGGGAATTAAAACTGGGTCCTCCTGCCAGAATACAAGTGCTCTTAAACACTGAGCCATCTCTCCAGTACTGATATATTTTAAAGCAATTGTTATGAATCTCAAAGACTGCTATAGAACCAACCAACATTATACACACACACATATGTATGTGTGTTCATATATGTATGTATATGTATATTCACCCACATTCGAGTAAAGGTGATTGCAGGGACCAAAAGAGGGCATCTGATCCCTTAGTGCTGGAGTTACAGGCAGTTGTGAGCTTTCTTATGAGTGTGCTGCAAACTGAACTCAGGTCCCCTGTAAGAGCAATACACACTCGTAACCACTGAGTCATGTCACCAACCAAAATCAACCATCATTTACAAAATGGTTAAATAAAGGGAGAACAAAACCTTAACAACTACTAATCACACTGATCTTTAAGAACTGTGTCTTGGCATGGCTGGCTGGTTAACAACAGATGTTTCCCTGTATAGATGAATTCTAGTTATAACAGTCAAACCAGTGAATATAGAAGCTGCCCAGGACCAACCTTCAGTCGTTAAGGAATGAATGTATCTAAGCAGTCAGTGGTCAATGACTCCTCAGAAACAGACAATCAGACACTGCCTACCTCTTGATCAGAAAAACCATAGAACAAACAAAATGGGTTTGCCTAAAAGTACTCATCATGAATTCAATAAAAATTCAACAGCCAAGTTACAGAAGAGTCAGGGGACAGGGATTCTGTTAAATGCCACCACAGATGAGTTGTCAGCTAAACTATGGGGCAGGAAAACCTTTAGCAGGAGCCATGTAGCTTCTCCTACAAAATAGTGACAAGAGATTTTTTAAGGGCGGTGGGGGCTGAGGAGATGGCAGGTAAAAGCTCTTGCCTCAGCCCTGAGGGTCTGATCTGGACCCCTGGCTCCCAGCATGCAGTGGTGCACATCTGTATGCACCCTATGGCACAGTGGAAGCTGGAGGCAGGAGAATCAGCAGGAAGCTCAAGAGCCAGCTAGCCTGGAGTATGCTGTGTAGGAAACAAGGAAAGCCTGACTCCAGGTGGAAAGCAAGAACCGACTTCTGAAAGTTGTTCTCTGATCTCCATAAGTGCACAGTGGCAAGCGCAGGCGTGCACACACACACACACACACACACACACACACACACACACACACACACACGCACGCACACACACACAAGCACACACAAGCACATGCACAGGCACCCACAAACTGGTTAGTTAACTAATTAATTAAACCTTACTTTAAAAAAGAGATAACAGAAAAGAGATCTAAAGACCACAAAAGACCCAAGAGTCTATGAAAAGGTATGACTTACCTCAGCTCTGATTCATATGAACAAAACACTCAGGTAAAAGTTAGGACATCCTTTCTACAGGATAGCTAAGGAAAATATCATGCATACCCATTCATCATTTGATGGTATCAAATAATCACTGACTATAATACTCCCCAATTACAACTAAAAGCAGGTATCAGTACATAATGGGGATGAATTCTGAGAAACACATCATTAGCAAATCCCATTACTGTGTGAACAGCAGAGATATGCTTAGTAAACAATGTGAGTCATTTAATGTAGCTGTTGCTTCTTTTTTTTGGGGGGGTGGTTTTTCAAGACAGGGTTTCTCTGTGTAACCCTGGTTATCCTGGAACTCTCTCTCTCTGTAGACTGGGCTGGCCTCGAACTCAGCCTGCTTCTGCCTCCCAAGGGCTGGAATTAAAGGTGTGCACTACCATACCCAGTGTTTGACAAAGCATCTTTTCTTTTCATTTAAATTAGAAACAATCTTATTTTAATTATCAATCCCAATTCCCTCTCCCTCCCATCCTCCCATGCCCCTCACTGACCCCCCATCCCATCCTCTTTCTGCTCTCCAGGTAGGGTGAGACTTTCCATGGAGGATCATCAAAGTCTGTCACATCATTTGGGGCAGGGCTTGACAAAGCTTCTTAAGCCAACCAAAACACACAGTGAATGAGATATAAGGAACTATGGCAGTGTAATATGGCACTTTTTATGTTTTATATTAAAATGCATGCAGCATATTATATGTATATATGTAAAATAATAATTAAAAAGTATAGTAGAGTAAATAATAAACTATCAGCAGTCATTTATTATGAATATTAAGCATTGTAAAATTGTGTTGTGCAATTATAGTCACATAGATGTATTATATTACTGTCTGTCCTTGTTTCATTCTGTTGCTGTAATAAAAACACTCTGATCAAAGCAGCATAGGGGAGGAAAGGGTTTATTTCTGTTCACTGTGAGAATCTGTCATTGACAGAAGTCAGCATAGGAGCTCAAGGTCCAAACCCAGAGGCAGGAGCCATGGAGAAGCACTACTTGCTGCCTTGTTCACAGGCTCATGCTCAGCTCACTTTCTTGTACCTCAGAGAACTACCTGTCCAGGGCTGGTACCATTTGCAGTGGGCTGAGGCTTCCTACATCAATTAATAGTCAAGACCATCTCCCCCAGACATACCCACAAGCCAGTATGACCTGGGCAATTCCTCAATGGAGGGTCTTCTCTAAGATGACCCTCCATTGTAGGCTGCGTCAAGTTGACAATTGATACTAGCTAGGTAGGACACTATCCTTTATAGTACCAGCAAAGCAACAGGCTTATCTATTCCAGCATTGCCACAAACGCATGAGCTGCATGACATGAGGAAGGGTAGTATGATAGTTAGTTTAATTGTCAATTTGACACAAACTGGAATCATCTGGGGAGAGTCTCAGTGAGGGGTTGTATAGCTCAGCTTGGCCCATGGGTGTTTGCAGTGGGGACTGTCTTGTTTACACTAATTGGGGTTGGGAGAGGACCTATCTTGAATGTTTAAATGTGACCCAGCACCATTTCGTGGCCTTGGCCCTGGAATGAATGGAAAAGAGTGGATGGGCACAGCATTGGCATGTGTGCATTAATTTACCCTCCCCCCTGCTTGTACCTTTGGGTACCTTTGTTGTATCTTTGGGTACAATATGCCTATCTGTATCACTCTGCTGACACTGAGAATTCTCTGCAGTGACTGACCTGGAACTGTGAACTGAAATAAATCCTTTCTTCCCTAAGTTGCTTTTGTTGGGGTATTTTATCAGAACACTAAGTAGCTAAGACACCATTAGGCAACAGCTCCCTTATAATTCTAAGAAACCTCTAACACACAAACGTCATTCACCACGTTCATATTTGCAATCATTACCACTTTAAGTATGATGATGGCTTTATTTTTAAGAGCCCCTGCCTTATAATGGACATTCAGTCTGAAATACAAACAGATACATATTTTCCTCACAATAGTTTAGGGGAAAGAAATCATGTTTATAGATGAAAAATATTTGGCTTTGAAACAATAACTGTTGAGATGATGGTAGGGTCCATTATGTGGTTTCCTGTAGCTGGAGTTCCTTTCCAGCCTGGTCCCTCAGCTTATTAGCCCTAAACAAACACACAAAAACTTATATTAATTTGTAAACTGTTGGCTGGTGGCTAGGGCTTCTTACTGGCTAACTCTTTCTTAATTATTAACCCATACCTACTAGTCTATGTATTTCTACATGGCCTTACCTTACCAGAGAACACCTTGTGTCCTATCTTCCTAGCCTTCTCTTCCTCTGGTAGCCCCTCCTATCTCCTGCCTGGCTATTGGCCAATCAGTGTTTTATTCATCAATCAATAAGTGAAACATATATAAAGAAGGACATCTCCCAGCAGTTTCCCTTCTGAGTAAGTGCAAACTCTTAATTTTAAAAATGTAAAACCCAGGATTTCAAGATGTCTCAGTGGATAAAGCCACCAAACCTGATGACAGAAGTTAAGGAGCCACATGGTGAGAGAGAACTAACTGCTACAAGCTGTCCTCTAGCCTCCCCACACACTTCATGGTACAAAAATACACAAAGTAAGCATACAAATAAGCAAGTAATTGTAAAGAACTGTTTAAAACTATAAATACACAAAGTAAGCATACAAATAAGCAAGTAATTGTAAAGAACTGTTTAAAACTATAAAGCCAAGCCCCAACTATTGCCACTGATGGGTAATTCTAAATGCATGGCTGTCCCGCGCGCTCTGTATTTCTCGCCAGCAAGAAATCATACACGGGACACTCGGATCCTTCTGCAGACAAGCTTTAATGCATCTTGAGAGGAGAGCATAAGCTTACCAGAGCGGAGACCCCGAGCCAAGAATCCCGTCCCCTAATAAAGGCTGGCAACCGCCGCCTCGGACGTGTCACCCCATGATTGGCTGCAGCTCATCCGGCCATATGACGCCACGGAATAGGCAGAGATCAAGGAATGGAAAATTACCCAGCGCCTGCGCAATAATCTTGTTTACATTCGGTGCCTGCCGGATGCAGGCGCCATCTTGTAATGGAGAATGCAGGTATGGCTCCCTACACATGGCCTTTATTTTTGTGGCCCCTGTATCCAGGGAACTGACAGTGATTCATGCACCACCCTGGGACAGAAGAGGCTTAAGTCAAAAACTCCTGCTTTTCTCTTCTCTGTGCTGTTAGAAACATCAATCTTCAGAGTCGGGTCTTACTCCACCCCAGGGTAACAGCACAGAATGAGAGGCCTGAGAACAGGTGCCAAAATTATATTCTCAGCAGCAGAAATCAATGATCCTCCTCTGCAGAGCCCAAGGTGGGAAGGGAGCCCTCAACACCCAGCCTGAACTGCACAGAAGTGAGTGAGCCTCTGTCCCCCTTCCTTATCTCCTCCATAGTGCAGCCCAGGCAAGTTGCATGCCAGTACTGGCTCCCTGGAGGTGCCATGGGCTCCTGGGGTGGCAGATGAGGAACTGGTTACTTGTTCAGGGCCTCTTCTTTTCCAGGGTCTTCACAGACTGCGAACTAGTTTTCTCTAACATCGATCACCGACACGGTCTGTGGGACATCATCTACCAATCTTCTGCTTTCATTTTTTTTCCCTGCTTCTCCACCCACCACCTTCTCCTGCAAGCCATTCCATCCTCCACATTATAGTCAGTGTGACCTTCTCAAGACCCAAGCCTTACTAAATCGATTTGCCCTTGCTTACGACCTATTCCTCCAAGACTGAACACCCAAAGAATCAACCCAGCTTTAAAGGCATGTCTATCGATTCTTCCCAGCTGCACCTCACACCATAGCCTGTTTTCTAGGCCCACTAGCTTCAGGGAATGGAGGATGACAAAAATGTCACAGATGTTTGTTCTGTGGTTATTCATTCATTAATTCCACAAATGAATTGAGAATCTGCCATTACAACATGGATACATAAGCTGAGATAGCTTCAATATTTTTCAAATCTTGGCTTGGGTTTTACTTTTTTGGGTATTTTCTGGCATTCTTGATTATACATTTTTCCCTCCGTTTGTTGCTTTCAAAAGTGTGTGTGTGTGTGTGTGTGTGTGTGTGTGTGTGTGTGTGTGTGTGTGTGTGTGTGTTCTGGTGCCTGCAGAGACCAGACGAGGATTTGGGATCCTTTGAAGCCAAAGTTATAGACATTTGTGGACTATGTGATGCGGGTGCTGAGAAACAAACGCATGTCCTCTGGAAGAGCAGCAGGTGCTTTTAACCACAGAGCCACTTCTCCAGCCCCCTTTTACCTCTGCTTAATGTTCTTAATGTATTTGATCATCTGTTCCTTGGGTGGTAGTGCTGTTGGGAAGAGTCTGAGGCCTTTAGGAAGTACAGTCTTGTTGGGGGTAGTATGTGGCTGGGGAGGGGCTCTGAGGGTTATTTAGCCCTGCTCCACTCCCTGTTCTTTCTCCTTGCTTCCTGTATGTGAATAAAATATGGTCAGCCAGCTCTCTGCTCCTGATGGACAAAGAGAGGGACACAGCATCTCTTTAGGCTATCTCTATTCCTGGGGGTGGAAAGAGAGCTCAACAGATGAGTGCTTGCTCCACAATCATGAGGAACAGAGTTAGAATCCCAGCAACCACACAAAACCCCAAATGTCCTTCGCTAACACCAGTACCATAACTCTCAATCTAAGTGAGTCTTTCGGGCTCCTAGCCTGGCCTGTGGGAGAGAATGTAGCACATGGATGTAGGGAACCACTTACCTGAAGAAGCAATAAAGGGGCTCAGAAGAGAAAATATAGAGTGACTAAAAGAGCTCCCAACAGCCTCTGCAGGAAACCAGTCCCTGCCAATGAGTGCTAAAATCAGCATTCCATGTGATGTTTCTGTGATGTTTACCAGAATTTCTTTTCTGAGGATAGGGCTAGTTAGGCCTTCCACTGCCCCACACCTGGAAAGCTGAGGAGATATGCAGAGCCCCAAGCTATCCATCTATCTATCTATCTGTATGGCACTGGTATCCTCTAACTCTGATAGGTTAATAACCACATGCCTCATGAAAAGTCAAAAATTAACCTACTTCTCACTCCGCCCCCATTTACAGAAGAGGATACTGACCCCCCTGCATCAGCCCCCTGTGCACACACTGTAGTCTGTGTCAGCCCCTGGGGCACACACTGTAGTCTGTGTTAGTCCCCTGTGCACACACTGTATCCTGTGTTAGCCCCCTGTGCACACACTGTAGCCTGTTAGCCCCCTGTACACATACTTTGGTCTTCGTTAGCCCCCTGTGAACATACTGCAGCCTTATTAGCCCCCTGTGCACACACTGTAGTCTGTGTCAGCCCCTGGGGCACACACTGTAGTCTGTGTTAGTCCCCTGTGCACACACTGTATCCTGTGTTAGCCCCCTGTGCACACACTGTAGCCTGTTAGCCCCCTGTACACCCTGTGTTAGCCTCCTGTGCACTCACTGTAGAGAGTCTGAATTTCTGATACTGTACACAAGTTCTTCCACACTTGGACATACCAGCTGTATTAATTACTTTTCTTGTAGCTGTGACAAACTACCTTGTAAAAAAGCAACTTAAGGAAAGAGGTGTTTATTTTGGCTCACAGTTTGAGGGCACAACCCATCACGGTGGAAAGATGAGCCAGAAGGAATGCAAAGCATCCACAGTCAGGAAGCAAAAAGTGAACACACGTGTGCTCATCTCACTGTCTCCTTTGTATTCAGTCCAGGACCTCAGCCTGTGGGATGGTGCCACTCACAGTGAGGGTGATCATCCCAACCTAGAAATTCCCCACACAGACACACCAACCTGTTTGTTTCCATAGGGATCCTAAACCCCATCAAGTGGACAGTCAAGGTCATACTGGGGAAAAGAAGAAGAAAGGTTCAAGGTTTTGTAATCAGTGTGTGTGTGTGTGTGTGTGTGTGTGTGTGTGTGTGTGTGTGTTGTTTTAGGGAGGGAACCAGACAATGGAGAAAGAATGTGCATATTGTTAATGGAGGAAATAACAAAACTGATCCAGAGTCTCCATAAACCAATGGTTCTCAAAGTGTGAACCCAAGAGGAACACTATGAGCATCCTCTAGGAAGCTGCAAACTCTTTGACACCTCAGAGTCACCAAATCAGGCACCCTGAGATGGAACCCATGCTTTTCCAGGTCATGCTGGTGTCTGCTAAAGTTCAGAGCCTTTGTTACAAATGAGTATCCCCATGGTGATTGAGCAATGAGGGTTAAAACTAGAGTTCTTTTGGAACTGGTGGGTTGTCCCTGTGGTCACACACTTTATCACTAGCCTTCAAGACATGGAAGAACAGTTTAAAGTGGCTTGCTCTTGCCCAGAATCACCCTGGTAGACCAACCCTCTTGTCTGCACAGGCTAACACGGAAACTTGGAGAATAAGCCACACACTGTAAAGTCCAAAGACTGCTATATAAGCAGTTAGCAAGATGAGGAAACCTTAGGAATCATGGATAGGTCATAAAGCCCTTCACCCTGAGATCTGCTTTGCATTTCGTGGTAGCTAAGAATCAAAATATCAGCCTGGCTGACAAAAATCAAAGCACCAACAGACAATATAGTCTTTGTCCCAAGAGGTTATCTCGAGAATGCTGCTGAGAGTAGACAGTGCACTATGCTTCTCAGAGCCAGAGGGTTTGTGGCCTTGGTGTTTAACCTTACTGCCACCCTCCTCTCTCATCCCCAAACCTGAATAATGAACCTCATAAAACACCTTAAAATCTCATTTCTAAACAGTAAATTCTGTAGGATACAAAAAATGAGTAATTCAGCTTTTTTTCCTTTGTCCTTAATGTTTGAACTTGGCCTAATCCTTGAACCTGGCTGTAAAGTATAGTCTTTAAGATCAGAAACTTCCAAAGCCACAAAAATCATATACAAAGCTGTCATTTAGACACTGAGTTTTGTCTCTCTCTTCTCTCTCTCTCTCTCTCTCTCTCTCTCTCTCTCTCTCTCTCTCTCTCTCTCTCTCTCTCCCTCTCTCTCCCCTCCCTCCCTCCCTCCCTTGAGGCACCTGCACTATGCATTGTGTATATCTTCACAGTGCTGTCCTTTGCCTGAGTGTCTTTGATCTCCTCCCCTCTTCTCTCTCTTATCTCTCTTTCTCTCTCCAGCCCTTGCATAAGTCTCAAGTATTGTCTATCTCATTTCTACACAATAAACTCACTAACTTTCCTTCACTCTAACTTGTCTAGAAATTCTTTTCTGTAGCATCATCAAAGCCAGCCCCTCACTTTACCTGAGTGGAACTCCTCAGGTAGTGTGGGATGCATCTGACACTCCTTGGGGTTGGTTCTGTGTTCACAAACTGACATTGTTGTTGTTTGGTGTGCTTGGTTTATTGTTGCTTCTTTGATAGGGTCTTGTGTTGCTCTGGTTGGCTTACACTCTCTATGTAGCCCAGGAGGATCCTGAACTCCTGATCTTCATGTCTCTGTCTCCTGAGTGCTGGGATTACAGATGCGCACCACTACCCCTGGCACAGGCTGACATTTGAAAGCCTTGTTTGCCCTCAGTTATGAATGCCATGTTACCAGATGCCTAACTGACTACAGTCTCTCAGAAACCTTACCCAGAACTAGGCAGTCACTGGGATGCTGGAGAGAAAACACTCTAGGATTTCAAGGCTTCCCAGATCTCACTTGTCCTTACCCACTATGTTCACTAGCCAGAGATCAATGTTGAATATCTTATTTGCTGTCCTCCAACAGAGAAGAAGGATGAATTAGAATATTCGAGTAGGGATCATGTGGAGACTTAGGGAGAAAAAGGCCACCTACCAACTAAATCCAGGAGACCTTTAAAGAAAACTTGACCTCACACTTCCAGACTCCAGAACAGAACATTGATCTGATTCTTAAGCCACCCAATCTGTGGCAGTTTATTATGGCAGCTCAAGGAAATGAAGGCACATGGAACATGATGCTAATAGCTAGCATGTAGAACAATGAGGAATATCTTCCCAGGCTGGGCTAAAAGCGGCGCAATGGCTTCCACCTGGCCCTCTCCCCCAAGTGCACACCCTAGGACCCAGGCCATTATGAGCAAATCAGAGCCATGGAGAGGGTGGGTGTCCTGGCCACAGCCCCAATGAAGGCCCCAGCTGACAGCCAGATATAATTGTGAGGTGGGTGAGTGAGCGAAATAGGAGCGGTTCCAGCCCAGCCGCTCCAGCTGAGAGACGTGCTGTTCCTGCCGAATCCTGGCCAAATTGCCAATTCGTGAGCAAAATAAATGTTGCTGTTTTGAGCCAGTTACTCTTGGGGCATTTTTTAGAAGCAGCAGTAGATAAAAGGAGTATTTTTCTTGAGGTATCAACAGCTTCTTTTGCTACCCTGACCTTAAGGAGTATTCCTTCGCCCACATTTGGAAAGATCTAATAAAATCCTTCATCAGTTGCATTACATTGGTCCCCCTTTCCAGGGGGCAAGAGTAAGGAATCGTGGTTTATGCTAATCAACTTTTGTACTAATTCATACCAACAGTAATGTGTGCATTGACCACGGTTTTATTTTAAGTGGAGGGTGAGCTCTGTAGAAGGAAGCAGGTCAGTGCATTTTCTTATAAATGGTGAGGAATGGTGTTGTAACAAAACACCTGACAGAAATCAGCTACAGGAAGGAAAGGCTTATTTAGTTCACAGAGTCTACGGACTCTCCCATATGTTTTGCGCTTATGACAGCATAGCACACGGTGGCAGGGATGTCTTACAGGAGGTCTGTCCTCTCACTTCAGGTAGCAATAAGGGAGGGGAAGGCGCCAGGTGCCAATATGCCCTTCAAAAGTATGCTCCATGACCTGATTTCCTCCAATCAGCCCCCAACCCCCTTTAAAAGCTCCACGGCCTCATAAAATGTCAGAGAGAATTATGACCAAATCACAGCAACTTTAGGCTATCTCTGTTCATTCTGAAAGCTGGTGAGGACTTGACATTCAGGTTTCCTTTCTGTTGCTGTGATAGAATAAATCCAGTCAAAGGCAACTTAGAGGAAGATGCAGTTTATTTCCGTTTACACTTCCGGGTCCCGGGCCACCATTGAAGGAAGTCAGGGCAGGATCTGTAGAGGAACACCGCTTGTTGACTCACCCAGAGGCTCAGACTCAGGTAGCTTCCTTAGACAGCCCAGGACCATCTTCCCAGGGAATGGTACCGCCCACAGTGGACTGGGTCTTTCTACATCAATTAACAATAAAGATAGCCCGCACCAAGAGATATGACCAAAGCAAATCTTATGTAGGCTATATCAAGTTGACAGATAGATCCAACTAAGGCACTTTGCATTCAATATTCTGTCTCATACCCCAAGACAAATCTAATCCCTCCAATGGACAAATAATGCTGATATCATCAAAAGTGAAAATTTGGGGTAGAAAGAGGATTTCACCACCTGCTACACAGAGAATCTTTGAAGTCTACCCTAGATATTGCTACTTTCTATGTTTCCTCTTTTGCATGTGTCTGTGCATATGATGGGTGTGCATGTGTGTGCTCTCATATGTGTGTATGTGCATGTGTGTAGAGGGACAGGTGTACATTGTGCACTTGTACATAGAAGCTACAAGAGGCTGAGATAGAGAGTTTCCCTTGATCACTCTCCAACTTACACGTTTAAACAGGCTTTCTCACTTGAACCCAGAAATCATTTATGTGGCTAGTCTAGCTAGAAAGATTTCTCCAGGGATCCCTTGTCAACTTCTAAGTGCTAGAGTTAGACAGGCTACTGCACTATCTGGCATTTATGTTGGTCTGACAATCTAAGGGAACAAGGAATTTACCCTCTGAGCCATTTTCCCAGCCCATCACCTTTCTTTTTGTTGTTGCTTTTTTAATGTTTTGAGGGAAGATCTCCTGAAACTCAGACTACCCTTGAACTCGAAATCCTCTTGTTTCCTCCTTCCAAGTGCTGGGCTATCAGTATGGACCACTGCATCCAGCAAATATTCATCCATTTCCCCCTTCTCTCCCTCCTATCATACTCTATTTTTTTAATTTCTGCCAGGGCCTCAATAAATTTTCCAAGTTGACCTTGGATGAACTCACTCTGAAGCTCAGCCAGTCCTTGAGCCTGCAATCCTCCTGCCTCAGCTTCTGGGATTCCAGGCTGGTGCCACCAGTCTTGGTGTCATCACTATTTTCTCTTTCTAGTCTTGTTACAATTACCCACTCACTCATGTGGCCCTTCTTGTCTTGTCTCCACCCTTGTGGAGATCTTGTTTCCACCCTTCTAAGGGTAAAACTCCCCTCCTTTCAGTTCATAGACGACACTGGCACAACACAACCATCTCCAGGCAACCATCTAGGAACAGCTTCTTTCTAAAGTCTGCCTCACAGGCGCCAGGCTCCCCACCCTGCTCTCAGCCCCATTTTGATGTTCTTGCTCATGTTACTTGTTTCTGTTCCTTTTCCTTGGAGCTCACAGAACTGGCAAGAGCTGTACTGTTTTCTCTCCTCTTTGCTGCCCTGAAGAATGCAGGCAAGGCAACCCTCCTCCAGAATCCCCAGTGCCAAAGTCAACAGTGGGACAGAGAACCTGGAGCCAGTTGTCCTGCATGTAGCATCCCAGTCTTACTGTGGCAATGTCCTCATGTCTACACAGCCCCCAAATACAGGATGCTGAGGCAGGCACCAGAGGGATATTCACAGTGAGCCAGTCATCACTCACATGGCTACATAGAAGGTGTGGGTCCAGACCTTCACCTCATGGGTGAGCCAACTACAGTGATTGACCCAGTGGGTAGTGGGTGGTGGTTGTGAGGCAGAGTAGACCAACAGGAAAGTAAGGAGACATGAGAAGGGAAGGAAGTACCTCATCTTAGGGTGCCTCTTGCTTATTTCATTTACTAGGAGTCAAGAAACTTCCCACCATACAGATAGCACAGCAAGTGATAGAACCACTAAGGGAGATGGAGAGAATTGACCCCGGAAAGTTGTCCTCTGATCTCCATCTTTGCTGTGGCATATGCACCCCTATGCCCATACCCATGCACACCCGGCCACCCACACACATCCCCACCATACACACACACACACACACACACACACACACACGAGAGAGAGAGAGAGAGAGAGAGAGAGAGAGAGAGAGAGAGAGAAAGGTAACTCAAAATTTTTAAAGAAGCTCAACACAACCCATAAAGTCAAAATTGCCTACAGAGATGACATGCATTTTCCCAAAGATATCTTAAATAACTAATAATAAATAAATACTTACTTGTGGCCAGGATGCCTGTAACCTTGTGTTTTACTGTGTTAGCATTTCTCTTGTTCCTAAAGCTAAACAAACAGAAAACCACTTTACAATTTCATCTACAAAAGAAAAGTCTTCAAAAAACAAGCCAGCACATATTTTTAATATTTAAATCTTTTTTTATTTCAAGCTTCTCTTCATCTTTCATCCTTGTTGCATATTACATCCATTGAGGAATGCAGCCTGGCAAGCTGCGAAATCATATACAGTTGTGGACACCCAAGCTCACTCTCTCCAGGACCTGGTACTCATATCTTAGGTTGTGTATGGTCCTTTTCCTGTATCACTCCATCTGAATACTTAAAAAATTCGCCAACTTTGCTTTACTCTGGCTCATTCTGAAATTCTTTTCTGACATGTCAGCAAGGATCCAGCTTCATCCAGTACCATCTGAGTGAAGGTACTTAAGGGGGAAGGCAACTCCTCAGGCTGCTGGGCTGTCTTTCTGTCATTGCTGACATCTTGAGAAAGGAAACGTTTTCCCCAGAGAGGCACAGAAATGGAGCGGTTCTACCAGGAACTCACAGCACACATCTTAACTTGTGACAGGCATCATGCCAAGGGCTTTGAATACCTCAATTAATATTCAGAATAACCCGATGAGTAGACACCATCATTCCTGCCATTTTTCAGGTGACACAATTGATACTCACAGGAAACCAAGTGACATAAATAGGACTTCAGAGAAGATGAGGTCTATCTTTTCATTATCTCCTAGATGGCACTGAAACATCCACAAGAATCTCGACTCAGTCTCCTCAGCACCCAACAAATGTTTTGCTTCTATGGTACTTACTACCTGCTCATCCTTTAAGACAGGGTCTCTCTTCTATTTTACACATCAGTTCAGTGAATAAGGCATGCTCATTATCCCTATGAACTCTACCCACCACAATGGATCTGAAAGGTGGACAGAAAGCAACAAGCTCAATGAAATGGGAGGATACCAAGTGTGCAAGGACGGACAATTCCAGAGGTCTGTGTGTTTGCCATGTATGGTAGGCATGTTGTTTTGCACTTGGGTTTTGGGTCCATTTTATTGTATATGTTTGTCTGTTGGCAGGGTCACACATGATGTCAGAAGACAACTTGCTCGAGTCATTCTCTTCTATCATGTGAATTTCGGGGATTGAAGTCAAGTCATCAAGCTTGATAGCAAGAGACTTTACCTGCGGAACCCTCTCATTGATTCTTGATTTTGGTTTTCAAGATAGGGTATCAGCTATACAATCCAGGCAGGCCTCAAATCTACAATCCCCTAGTCTCAAACTCCATAGAGAGGGGATTAAGCTCTATACATTATGCCTAACTAGCTGGGATCTCCAGTGTTTAGGCCTCACTCATGTACAACTACATGTGGCCTGAGATTCTTTCTCCTCTGTACTGATCACACACAGATGAGTCATTCAATCCAGGCTACTTTTCAAAAGAATGTGTACCTTTTCTTTCAAAGATACACACTGTGTATGTATTTGTGTGAGTATCTGTGCGGATATGTAAATATGAATGCAAGTTACCGTCACAGGCTAGAAAAGGACATTTAATTCCCTGTATCTGCAGATGGAGATGCTTGTGAGCTGCTCAACATGAATACTAGGAACCAAACCCAGGACCCCCTGGAAGAGCAATACCCACTCTTAACTGTTAAGCCATCCCTCAACCCCCTTTATCCTTTGCTTTAGTGTTCACAGCTCTCTTGAAAACCCTGCATGTCCTTTCTTGTCATCCTCAGACATTGACACTTTGCTTGTCCTGAGTTGCACCAAGTTGAACAAACATTCTACTACACTTAGTGCGGAACTCCAAATTGGTCTTCCTAATGAGGATGCCAGGTCCTGTGTCCTGTGCCACGGAGGAGCCAAGCATCCTTTGCATGATCCTTTGCAGAAGTATAATAGTACCCTTACTGTGACTGTGTGAGTGTCACAATTACCCCACCCACGGGAGACTGCCCGGCTTCGAGGTCAACACACATTTCCCAGTACTGACTTCCAACATCTTTGCCAAGTGAAAACGGGATTATTTTTTTCATTTGCATTGCAAAATAAGTCCTTTGCACAGCAAAGCACAACATACACTCAAGTCCAACTTATACTGCCAGAATGCACAACACAGTTGATCTGCATGATAATACTTAGGATGGTCAGGATGTGGGGCTCATGAGCACTTTCTATAATGTCAATACCATCCTGAGATGGAGTCACTGTTATTTAACGAGTTCTAGAGGAGAACGCAGAGGACAGAGAGGTGAAACCTGATTCAGGACTCCCAGATCCTCAGGAGCAGAGGCACAACCGCCCCACTGTTGAAGTGGTCGGGCATCCGTGGGAAGCTTTGGGTGGCCCTTCCGTCTTTCTGTTACTTTGGTGTGACTTCAGACCTTCAGTTACTCATCATTAAAACTTGGAAACTTGAGGGGGATATCCTTCTGTGTGAATATATGTTTCTCTAATTTGTTGGTGAATAAAGCTGTTTCTGTCAATGGACAGGCAAGATTTAGCCAGGCAGGAAATCCATACAGGGATAGAGAAAAGTAGTAGGTGGAGTCAGGGAGATGCAATGTAGCTGCTGGGGCCAGGCATCACTGGTAAGCCAAGACCACATGGAGATACACAGATTAGGAGAAATGGGTTAATAATTAAGAGAGAACTAACCAATAAGAAGCCTGAGCAATAGGCCAAACAGTTTATAATTAATATAACCTCTGTGTGGGTATGTGGGACAAAACGGCTGTGGGACTGGGCAGGACAGAAACTTCCATCTACAGAAACAAACCTTGTTTCTGTGGAAACTAAATCGAAAGAGAAGGGGGAACAGATGAGAAATGGGGGCTTAGAGGGGTAAAAAGAAGTGGAAGGCAGATGATGATGGCTTGTGAGGAATAGCAATGTTAGCTGGGTAAACAACCCACACTCTCAGGCACTGTGGACATCATTATGGTGGTTCCTGAAAGTACAGAAAGCACAAAGAACATATGATACAGCTACATACCAGAGGAATCTAAGTCAGGAGATTCCTCACATCCGGAGATACAGCACAGCCATGCTGACTGCTGCACTATTCACAATAACCCAGATACGGAATCATCCTGAGTGTCCATCAGCAGACAGATAAAGAAATGTGATATATATTGCACACACACACACACACACACACACACACACACACACACACACACACACACACACTAGAGTATTGTTCACAAATTGTGTTATTTGTGAGGAAGTGGATGGAATTGGAAATCATTGGGTTAAAATAAACAATACTTGGAAAGACAAATACCTCACTTTCTTTCATATGCAGAAGCTAGATTTTTAAAAATATAAAGACATGAAAGTAGAAAGGGGGTGATTTAGGGAAAAGAAGGGGACCATTGGAAAGAGGGTGGGATGACAAGAAAGGGTAATGAAGAGGTGGAACCTAAAACAGTGAAAAAATTATAGTCAGCACTCCAATTATTCCCACAGATTTGTCTTTGGGTACTATTAAGTCAGTCTACTTGTGTGAAACCTGAGTCTGGTTACTTCCTATTCCTGGATGCCATTAAAAGTCCAGGGTGCTAAAGCATGGGCTGTTTGGAACCTCCTAACTCATCTTTTCCAGTCCTCTCACTTACTAAGCACTGGGTAGAGTAGGGCTGGTGGTAGCACCTGCAGATGGGGGAATGCCTAGTGGCTAGTGAGAGCAGAAGATTAGTGTCCAACAGTGATACCTCACTGAAGTTGGGGAAGACCTTTGGTGTCCTTTAGGATGTTAGACTGGGAAAGAAGTTAAGCTTATTAAGTCTCCCTCATTGGGAGTTCTCAGGATGTCTCATTCTTTACCTCCTTCGAGAATCCCAGGAAACACTGCACACCACTCTGACAGACACACATGGGGCTGATCTTGATCTCAGTGTAGGCTGTGCTCTTTGTTTATTTCTCTAAGGGAACTAGAAGGCTATTCCTTCCTTTCTCTTCCTCAAGCTTGCTAAGGAAGCTTGATTTGATCCCATGACTGTTATAGATTAATAAATTATAGGCTCGGTAGGAAGGCGCTGACATAAATTACACTTCAGACAAGCTTTATTAGGAGAGTTATAGCCATTCCAGATAACATCATGAGAGCATTCAATTTTGGAACACAAAAAGTGGTTTCCAAAGCTGAGCAGGAGCTTTCACACCATAGATTTAACGGAGGTACCAAGAGTCAAAAGAAGGCACTGGATAAGAGTGAAGTTATAATTCAGGGTGGCTTTTGGTGGCCTAGAAAGATGGCTCAGAGGGTAAAGCCACTTGACACCATGTTTGATGGCCCAAGTTCAATACCCAAGATGAGATGGTGTGAGAGAAGCAACACCTACAAGTTGTTCTCTGAACTCCACTGGCATGTGCACATGCTCTTATGCAAGCATACATGTGTATGTGTGTACACACACACACACACACACACACACACACACACACATAAATAAATGAATGAATATGGATAGTTTAATTTAAAAAGAAAAGAAAAGAAGCTTTCCTTGTGTCTGGGCTTCAAGGGACCTGGCCTCACTGTCAGCTCCTGGGGCACATGAGAGGCCACATCAGACTTTGCTTATTCACTCTGTCCAGAGAGAGCTGCATAGACCTTGGCCTGATTTGGGGGAGAAAGAGTGGCAACTGGAGAATCTATGAGCAAACACTTACCAACCCACGCTTTTGAACCAGGCTCTTACCTCATTTTGAAAACTGCTAGGAAAATGCAACCCTAGTGATGGAGATAATCCACTATGCCTCAGTATCGATGGCCACCAGATGGCTGGCTTTCCTTATTCAGTCTGTAATCTGGAGAGGATTCATAACTGTTTTCTCAACTCTGACATGGGACTATTGGTGTTTGTAAAGACTGGATGCTGTCACCCACATGAAAAGTCGCCACACCTGGCTCAAGGTAGATGCTATGTCAAAGGGAAGTGTAGAAGTTTAGCATGGAGGTGGCAGGAAAAGTGGCAGGAGGAGGGCTTGGCACTGTCCAAACTAGAATACATGAGGAAAAATTCCAACCACAACTACCTTCCCAGGAAAAGGAGTACCGGGCAGCAAGAGACAAAAGACAAATAACACTTGCTACCAGTTAGCTTGAGTTACATTCCAGCACCTTCCCTTACACATTTGTTCTCTTTAAATCCTTGTAAGAATTCCATGAAGGAGCCTATACTAATGACTAATAGCCCCCATTTATGACTGAGGTAACTGAGGTTCATAATGTCAGAAAAACTTGACTTACAGTTGTCAGGCCAGAAGGCCACACAGCCAGGACACAAGTCATCCCTCACGAGTCCCCAAAGCTCAAGTGGGGAACTCAGCAACCCTCTCCCCAACCTTCCCAACCTCCAAAACCATAAGGTCAGCAGGAGGCTGGGCTGGAGGGAGGTATGGAGGTTGGGAATGGGCTCAGCTTTTGTCTCTCAGAATCCATGGATCATGACCCTAAAGTGAGTAGACAAGCCTGGGCTGAGCAGGGCTGCTGCAAAGCCTGCTATCGGCTTCATTTCATCAGGCTGCTGGCGCCCGGCACAGGAAATTAAAAGCAACTCGTAGATCACAGAGCTCAGTGCCAAGTGATCTCAGACAGAACCATCCCCCATCTCTGTCTCTCCCTATTTCTCCTTGGGCAAGATCATGGCTTGCCTGTCACTGTAGGTGACTGAATTTGTGCAGGGGTTCCTGGATAAGATGTTCTGGTCACTAGTGCCCCACAGGCAAACAGGAAGATTCTTCTTTCAGAGGCCGCTCTTATACTGGACACACACACACACACACACACACACACACACACACACACACACAGAGAGAGAGAGACGAGAGAGAGAGAGAGAGAGAGTGAGAGTTTTTTTTTTTTTTTTTTGGCTCTTTTTTTTTTTTTTTTTTTTTTTGGTTTTTCGAGACAGGGTTTCTCTGTGTAGCTTTGTCTCATGTATCTCAAGGTTGGTCTCTAACTAGCTATGTAGCCGAGAATGACTTTGAGCTTCGATTCTCCTGTCCCTACCTCCCAACCACTACCACCAAGTTTATCCAGTGCTGATGATGGTACCCAGGCCTGCTCATGCTAGGCAAGCTCTCTACCAACTGAGCTACATTCCCAGCCCCTCCATAGTTATTCTAAACCTAGTCAAGTTGATGATGACTATAGAGAGTGTTACAACAAGTAAGAGAATGGGAGAGAATTCCTGGCCCAACTCAAAGAAGTTTGGAGGTGTGAGGAACCCAAGAACATAGGTTTTTGTTGATCTAGAGAGAGCTAACACAGGAAGAGAAAGGCTTGGAATTTTAGGTCCCTCCCAACTCCCCCACTTCCCAGGCACACATGAAAGCTCAGGTAGTTCTACCCACCAACCTATTATGAAATGAGTTCTAGGGCATGGTGGAAGGGCCAACATGCCTTTTCCTATAAAAACAATGGCAGAGTCATGATGCCCTGTGATTATGGGAGGCTGGTGTTTATAGCTGCCTGGCATCCCTTCTGTTAAGCTTTAGCAAACACCCCATTTCTTTTCTTCCCAGGGTCCACTTATTTTCTCATGAAACTGATGGTCCTGATATCCCTACCTGCCCCAGCCAAGGATTGAGGAGATGTCCACACTGGGTCCCTAGGTCTTCTTGAGTTTAGTCATCATGGAAGCCTCCATAGTAGAGCAAGCATCTGCACTGTAGGACACAACTGACATGGCTCTCATCCCTGTCCTTTGAGGCTCCAGACTGCATGCTGCAGACCACTGTCATTCCCGCTTATCCTTCCAGAGAATTCCCATTTATTTACTTCAATCACTTGTTTCCTGCAAGCTTGAGTTAGGGCCCTCTGCCTGGATTTCTCTCCCCTTCTCTATTACCTGTTATAATGGTCAGTGTTTTTTGTCAACTTGACTAGGTTTTGAATAGCTATGGAGGAGCTGGGAATGTTACTCAGCTGGAAGAGTCCTTGCTTAGCGTGCACAAAGCCTTGGGTACCATTCCCAGCAATGCATAAACCGTCTGTGGCTGCACATGCCTGGTGTCTCACCATCCTGCGTGGCTTACCTTTGCCAAGAAAAGCAATATGCTCCCCCCTCAATCTTTCTCTGCTCACTTTGCCCCAAACCACAAGGGCGACAGTCTTTCCTAAAGTGAGATAAAGATTCAAGAATTCTCACCACACAAAAATGCAATAAAATATTAAGATCTCCCTGTTCTTAAGAGGTTCCACTGACACAAATCTCAGCTTCTAACCCCCAGCTCCTCCCTACTCCTTTATTTCTCGTCTTTAAAAGCCCTCACTGAAATTCCCTACTCATTTTATGTCAAAAGCACTGGTTCTATCTCACTTTGTCTTGGGCTACACTTGCCCCCAGGGCTGCAAGACAAGACTTGACCCAAAGAGAATTCTGATGCCAGATATTAGCACAGTGCCCAATCGATGCTATGATTTCTACACACCTAAGGTTGGAAACAGGCCACATGACCACTTGTATCTGCTTCCAGGCATAAGAGTGATGGCTCTGGGTGCAGGAAGGGCTCTTACCCTTCTCCATTAATACTTGTTCAATTAGAGGCCACACTCATCCCTGCAGGAACTCAGGCCCTTCCACAGCCCATGATTACTTTCACCTAGAGCCTGCTATGGGAATGACAAGGATGATCAGAGGCTAGCTGAAAGATGGAGACCAGCAGTGACTCCAGGGGCATCAGCCAGGTACCTGAACTCATCTCTTACTGGGTTTCTCCCTTGTCACTTTGTGTATGCTTAAGTCTAGCTACTGGCCATCTGGGGCCCTGAGGATGCGAGGTCTTTGTGGAGATTGCCCTTAAACCTGCTCACCAAGCCATGACCTCAGTGTTAGACCCCTCCTGGATGGTGGAGAAATTGGCATGTTCACTCCCCAGAACTCATACTCCTGTGTAATAATTCATTCAATAAACATATAAAATCCATCTCTAGACTAAGAAATGAGGACAAAATCAAAATAAGAGCCAGCTATTGTCTGTAAATGTATGGGAGTCCAGCAGAGCATGCCAGGAGGAAACAAAAAAGGGAGAAGTCTTAGGTCACATAGTCACATAGTTGTCACACCTATGAAGAGCCTTGTACAACCAAAGCTTTGCCAGCTGCCCAGAATTTGAGAAATATAAGATATACCTCTACAGAAAAAAAAAAGAAAGTAAGCCGTTATCTCTGAGAGCTTGACAGTGTGTTGGGAGCCAAGAGGGCAGGGGAAGTGGATCAGAACCTGGTAGAGTGGTCAGTACAGAGTGTTGCTCAGTGAGTATCAAGTGAACATTGGGAAAACAAACAGAGAGTATGACTGTCGGGAGCCAAATGTCAGGGCTTGGTATGAGATCCTAGGCCATGCTTGGCAGGCCACATAGTCAACCTTTACATAGCAGCTCCTTAGAACCTCAGCTCAAGAGAAGAAACAACCTGACCCAGTCCTCCACCCACAGGGTCAGTCACCTAGGCAACCCTTCCTGGACCTCTTACTCATGAACTCTTTATCCTGCCAACCATCCTCTTTGTGGCTTGCTAATATCCTGCCTACACTAACACCTGGCTCACAACCTACTCTACCCCTCCCCATATCCTGCTCTGCCGACTATATAAGCTAGCCTAAGAAAAAGTAAAGTTTGTCACTTGGTCAGAATCCTGTCTTGTGGTCATTCTTTCTACGGCTCTAGTCCCCATTCCCTATCCCTGACTCTCTTGTCCCAGGTTGACGTCCTGTAGGTCAGGACATATGACATGTTTTGTGACAAACACAAAAGATACTTGTGGCTATTTAAAAGTCAAATAGCATCTTCTACAAAGGAGATGTCATCTGAACGTGGTCTGAGCAGCAACATTGATGCACCAGAAGCAAGAGAGAACCAGGACTCTAAAACTAAGGGCAAACATACACAAAGGTTCTGCATCACAAAAAACAGTAAGTAGAGAATGGATGGAGAGGAGAATGGAGTGGGAACAGGCTAGGGTCATGGGGAATGGTGAGGGTAAGGTGTGAGACTAAGAGTTCAAGAGTGACACTGAGGCAGATTGTCCTTTGGGGTAAGAGATTTATTAAGAATTATTGACCTTCTGGTCTGGGCAGGTCCACTCTTGTCCGGGTGGGCTCAGGCAGAAGTGAGCAGGTGTTGATGGGGAGGTTGGGGGGGTGCAGAGCAGCGCCCAGACTCACCTGAGGCTCTGGTGCCCACCGCAGGACAGAGGGCTGAGTGTAGACAGGGGTGAGGTGTGTCCAGACTCAGGGTGGGCCTTTCGGTCTGGGCCATACCCTGCCTGGGGAGTGGAGGGTAGATGGGGTCCGGAGTAGGTCTGGGGTGAGGGGGATTGGAGAGAAGGGAGGGAGTGGGAGATGGGATTGACATGTGAAACAAGGTTGTTCCTAATTTGAACTAATAAAAAAAATCCATCGAGAAAAAAAAAAGAATTATTGACAAGGGCTGAAGGAATAGATCTTCAGATGAAAGCACTGGCTGCCATTCCAAAGAACTGGTGTTTGATTCCCAGCACTCACATGGCAGATATCAACCATCTATAACTCCAGTTCTAAAGGATCTATGCCCTCTTCTGGTCTCTACAGGTATTGCAAGCATATGTTACACAGACACACATGCAGAAAAAAATGCTCATACGAATAAAATAAAACTAAAAAAAGAATGCCTAAAGAATTTTTGACACCGTAGACAGACACTCAGTATGACAAAGGCCTTGGAAGAATGTCAGACCTACAAAGCTAAATGGATCCTTTCTTACAGGTTTCAAAGAGGGTTGCAGATCCATGCCATGGATAAGTAGGCCATAGTACCGGCTTGTGATCACCAGTTAGGAGGGAGGTAGTAAAGGTTCATCTCCTTAGTCAATGTGTGTCCAGAATACAGGATGTGCCGGTTGTCTGGGGTAAACTTCATAGGCCATCTTCCCTGTAGCAATGAGAATTAGAGTCAGCTAGGGTGAGAGAGAGAGAGAGAGAGAGAGAGAGAGAGAGAGAGAGAGAGAGAGAGAGAGAGAGAAATGCCCTGGGGGCAAAGGTGGGGGGAGCTGCTTCAGGTGAGTATGGGCTGAGTAGCCTCTAACCTAAACTTGTTTTGTTTTGCTTTTCAAGACAGGGTTTCTCTGTATTGCTTTGGAGGTTGTCCTGGAACTCTCTCTATAGACCAGACTGGCCTCAAACTCGCAGAGATCCACCTGCCTCTGCCTCCCAAGTGCTGGGATTAATGGCGTGCACCACCAACGCCTGGCTTCTAGCCTAAACTTAATAGTGGGCCATGAGCTTGGAAAATAGTGTGTGGGCCGCACAGCCTACGGTCTTATATGCCAACTCAGTCTGTGAGAAACATGCACCCCTGCCTTCCATGTGACTGTGTCCCATGAAGTTCAGCCTCCACAGTAGCAGCACATGTCACTGCTCACTGTATCCTCATCTGTGAACAAAGTGGACAAGGATTTGGGCTTTAAGATCAAGTAGACCCCAGGCCACCATCTCAGCACTGCCACCTTCTCCCAGTGGCATGGTAGGGAAGCGACTGAGCTTGTCTAAGCCTCGATAATTTCATTTCCAAAATGGGGATCACAATGTTCCCCACTCCTACCTCCAGTACGGTCACAGGCATGCAATGCTTTATGGAAGGTGTTTTTAAATGGTTGCTTTGTTTGTATTAAAATAACAATCATTGCCACTGCAGTGATTTTGGAATTGAGCTCATTTCCACCTACCTCCTACTGCTTGTGAATGAAGTTAACTTCAGGCCACCTGTTCTGTATTAGCTACCTCAGAACGTCAAATAGATTCAAACTTGATGTTACAGACCATGTGGCTCACCCAGGTCAGAATGAGAGTATATGGCTCAACCTTCCTCAGTTTATCCTGTGGAGCCTGAGGACAGAGACACCAAAAGCTTGCATCTGGCCCCACAACTGCTGAGGGAGAAAGGGGCTTAACCCCTCAACATCCAGATCCCTGTCAATGTTCCAGACACAGCTGACCACCTCCTGAGTAGCATTGCTGAGAACAAGGGTGAGATTAAATCAAGTTCCAATGCCAACTTTACAAAGCCAAGTCCTGCTGATCATGTGAGTTCCGTCTGGGCCCTGCCCTCCTCAGCAAGCCTGAGGGGCCTGCTTTGCTTTTTTCACACTCTGTCCAAACCTTCTGCAGGCTGATGCTCTCTCTGAGAATAGACCTGCCCTGCAGCCCTCCTGACCCAAACAAGAGATAAGCTCTCCCCAGCCTCGTGTCAGTTTACAGTGGGAACAAGGCCTGGGAACCAGGCCAGAGCTAGCACACAGCACCAGAATGTTTTTGTTTCCCCAGGCTCTTGTCCCCAACAGAGGCTATGAGCCACCTTGACCTCACCCAGGCAATGTGGGATGTTTCTGCCAGCGGTTCTGGAGCCAATCCCTTATCTGGTGGTGGCTTCGGGCACCCAAAGCTTCCCAGAATTCATCCACTTTGTCCAGGATGGAAGAATGGCTGATGCAGGGTTGGGGGGCAGGTAAGAAGAGAAGGGTGGGTGTGGGGGTTCCCTGGGGGAGGGAAGAGGGTAGTGTGACGACAAGACAGGACTCTCAGTAGGACAGCAGTGGCTCTTCTTTTCCTGGAACTCATACAGTAGTTCTCCAACCCACTGACAGATGCATAACTCTCATGGCCAAAACCAGCCCCTGAGCACTCATCTTCTACCCTCAGGGAGACTCAGAACACCTGCTGAACCTGCCATCAAAATAACAAAATCCCTTATGCAAAAAAAGGCTATATTACAGACCCTGGTTCTCTGCCTACAGCCAACCTGACCATGACTGAACTGCCCCGCCCTTAGGTAGGCTGTCATCCATGGGAGACCCTCATGCATAGATGGTAACTGACTGCATAAATCAGATACTTTCTCTCATCCTCCCCTTCATTCCTCAAATCCCTCAAATGAGGGATGAAGACCAAACCACCTATTTCCCAGGTACTATCTCAGCATTCATTAGCACAAATGTGAAGAGGTTTGCCAACTTGCATCTGTTTGTCCTAAGAATTCAATACATGATTCAATTGCTTATTAGCAAGAGCTAGCTGCCAAGATTCAAGTTGTCCACTAACTCATTTGTGAGGCAGATGTTACTTTACACAAATCCATGAGTTTAAGACCCTTGGATTCCAAACTCAGTCTGGCCTAAAGAGAATTCAGAAATCAATGGCTCATGTCTTTGAAGGCCAAGATCAGAGGTGTCTTCAAAAAATCAAATGCCAATCCTATTTTCCTCCTCACCCCTGATCCCTGTCATTCCAAATCTTAGCTCTCTGCCTCTCTCCATGCTCTATGCTCATTATTTCCTAAGATGTTAGAGACAAGGATGGGCAGCTCCATGCACCATCCACTCATACTAGCCCAGGAAAAGAGGGTTTCTACTAGGAAGCACGCATGAATTCCAAGGGAAGGACATCAATAAAACAGACCTGGGCATCTCTAAGCAAATCAATGTAGCCAGGAGAAAGAGAAACTGTGATTAGCTACTCCTTGGTCATATGACACCTTTTCGTGCAACAGAACTGTATGGTGTCAAAGACCAATAACTTCCCCTCAAGAAGGGTGGTGGCCCCTTTCCATGGGAAATGAGTGGATAATAAGGAGGATGGAGTGGAAGAGGCAAGGGATGGGCATCTGTTAAACCAGAGAGAATAATAGAAAGACATAAAAGACAGACAAGATGTAGCCTTTATTCAAAAGTCTTCCTTGATAGTTTCAAATGGCCAGCTTCTTTGGAATATGTAATATTTTGTTTATGATCCAACAAATAAACCTAGCCTGAAGATCAGAAGGCAGAGCTAAGCCACTAGTTAGCCAAATACCTAGTTAAGAGCTAAGCCACTAGTTAGCCATACACTTAAGCCACTAGTTAGACATAGAGGACAGGCAGTGGTGGCCAAACCTTTAATCCCAGAGGCAGATGAATCTCTGTGAGTTTGAGGCCACCCTGGGCTATATGAAAGTGAATCAATATAAAAGAGAAACAGAGCTCATGCCTTTAATCCCAGCACTAGAGAGAATATAAGGCAGGAGCTCAGTGAAGTCTCAGAGAACAGTCTGAGGTTTTTGGTGGAGAGCATTTCAGTCTGCAGTCACTCTGAGTACAGGCTTGCCCCACTTTGATCTTAGCCTTGGTAGAGGTAAGAACTCTCTAGTGGCTTGGTTGCTTTGCTTTTCTGATCTTCAGCTTGAACCCCAATAT